>NC_050466.1:49225833-49531667 GCF_903995425.1 Onychomys torridus
AAGCAAAGGCATGAGATCTCAAGTGCTGGGATTAATGGTGTGTGCCACCACTGCCTGACCTCTATATCTAATCTAGTGGATGGCTCTGTCCTCTGATTCTCAGGAAAGCTTATTAGGGTACACAATATATCACCACAATCTCCCTCTTGCTGAGTGGGTCCTAGGTCCAGTCAGAGTTGTTAGTTATTGTCACAATATTGTTCCATGCTATCACTTTATCAACTAAAGATCTTATCACATGAACCAACTCCTTATAATTTTTCTGTTCTCTTCCCTTCTTTCAACAACCATCATCTATCTATTGAATATTAATACATATACATATTATATGTATACATATATTATAAGAAATAAAATCTGATGATTCACTTAAAAAATAAAAGTGCCTTGAATCAGCTGGGTCTTGCTCCAGATGAATAGAAAATACTGTGCCCTTGCTGGCAGCCTGCTTAGTTAGCTACCCCTAGTTAAAATCTGCTAGTCTGGCTACTTGGCACCATCCAAAAAACAAACAAACAAAATCAAAACTCCTTGAAATTTAGAGTAGAAATTTACTAACAGCCAGACTTGCTGAAAGATCTACTGGTGTGACAAGACCACATGCCTGATAAGCTTTAAAATACAAATAAGAATGTGTATAAAACCAAGAAATGAAACCACACAATCATTGTTGAGAAGCAAACACACATAAGCGGCAGAGAGAAGGGTAAGTTCCAAGTGGCTTGTAAGATTTTTCTTTTCTGGATTCTCAGCCAATAAAGAAAAGGAGGAAGCAGCCTGCATTTAGGGTTCGAAGAACTATTCTCTGCCCTAAAGTAGTGCTTCTGCTGCTCTGGCCTGACAAAAGCAAAGCTTTCACTACTGTGTCTAATGCACCTACTAGGAAGTGAGGATCTGTGTTTCTCCCATGTATGTATATGTGTGTATACTTCCATAGACATAGACAGGATCTTAATCCTATCTATATCCTTAAAATATATGTATATTCTTTTCATAGTCAATTGTATATCCTTTCTGTATATTCATTATACATATCATCTATACTATCTAAAATATTATATATATTAGGATGAATTGCTAAATGATCTTAATAATAAAAACCTAGAGCCAGATAAAATATCATACGTGTGTGTGTGTGTGTGTGTGTGTGTGTGTGTGTGTGTGTGTGGTGTGTAAAATGGAGAAAGAGATTAGGAGATGTCTTCTGGCTCTATTTCTCTGGGAAAATCTGAATAGTGCAATTGGTGGAAAACAAAATTATGCCCCACAGCTCCCATTCCAGTACTGGGACAGAATGAGTGCTCAGTGAGTGTGTGCTCCATCTCCTTCTCTTGTTTTATATATCCTGCTACAAGTTTACTGAGCACAGAGGAGGTAGACTAAGTTCCAGAATGTCAGGTACCTTGGGAGGTTGTTTTTTTGTTTGTTTGTTTGTTTTTGTTTTTGTTTTTGTTTTTGTTTTTGTTTTGGTAAATTCCATTCACAGAAATGGGAATGAAGTGACTCAGTGAGAAGGACTCCAGAAGGAAGCCACATGACCCTTGATCTTGGTCTAGAATCTAGCAGCCCTCCTCACTACATGCAATAAAAGCACTCTGGTTTAGGTTGCTCTTTTCCTTAGTGAGATACACTTCCAAAAAAGCACATACATTTTGACTAAAAAATGCAAAACCCTATTTATCTTCAAAGCCAAGGTCACCAACCATGCAAAGCACTAGATCTGTTTTACAAATAAAAACTAGAGTCTCCAAAAGCTTAAGGAAAATTGTCTAATGGTTAGACCAAGTAAATGTTACAGGAGAGGAGTGAGAGAAGGGACCCTACTAATTGAACACAGCTACTATTACAATCTTCCAATTTATAGATGTGGTAAATTAGTGGGCACCTGCTAAACAATGACAAATTGAGATTCACAGTAAGCTACTTAATATTCGTTCAATAAACAATTGTGTATCTGGAAGAGCATCTCTTTTTTCCTCATCTTTTCTTTTATTTCACCAAATAACTAATTTTAGTAATTTAATCAAGATCTGGAGAGATGGTTCAGTGATTAAGAGCACTTGTTGGTCTTGTGGAGGACCCAGGTTCAGTACCCATCATCCACATGGTGGCCCCAAACCATCTGTAATTCCAGTTCTAAGGGACCCAGTGCTTTCTTTTGAACTCCACAGGTACAAAGCACATATGGTACACATGCATCCATCTAGGCAACTCATATATATATAATAAATCTAAATAAACAATTTTAAACTTTTAAAAGTTTAAAACCGCTGTGTAGATATTTTTGTAGCCTGTGTGTTTTGCTGTGATTGATTAAAATCCCCCAAAGCAACTTACACATAACATATGAGCCTCATTCTTCTCAAAGTCACTGTATACAGTTCCAGTTCATGCAAATAATCTTTGTATGTAAAGATTCGGCATCTCAGAGACCTTCACTAACAACTATAGTAACCAAGCTTTGTAAATATATCATCCATATCTACATATAGGTGATAACTGTTTTAATAAATATACAAAGTACAGACACCAAGTACCCATATCATCAGAGGAACTTATTTACACACTTAGAATGAAAAGCGTGTCAAAGTGGGACATGGTGCCTCCTTATTGCCTACTGAAGAGTAGGGTAATCACTTCAGGTATGTCCATGTAGGAATCTAATAGAGGATGCCACTGTGTCATGTCAGTTATAACATTTATGCAATTTTAGAGAGATACCATCCTGTACTAGTTTGCTTTCTGTTGCTGTGATAAATACCACAACCAAAAGGAACTTGTGGAAAAATGATTTATTTCAGCTTTCAACTCTTGGATCACACTTTATCACAAAAGGAAGTCAGGACAGAAACTTGAGGCAGGAACTGAAGCAGAAGCCATGGAAGAACACTTTTAATTGCGGGCTTGATCCTCATGGCATGCTTAGCCGGCTGTCTTATATACCCTAGGACCACCAGATCAGGGGAAGTACTGCCCACAGTTGGCCAGGCCTTCCCACATCAATCGTGAATCAAGAAAATGTCCCCACAGACTTATCTATGAGACAATCTGGTGGAGACATTTTCTCAATTGAAATTCATTCTTCCTAGTTTGTGTCAAGTTCACAAAAAATAAAACAACAACAAAACAATTAAAAAATCTAACCAGTGCACATCTGACTCTGGGAACTTTTCTTCTTCAAATAGAGAGAAGACAAAATCCCACCTAGAATTAATTCCACAGGCATCTCCATCAGCCTGTCCTTCCTACTAGAAGAAATATACAACCAGGCAGACAACTCACTGAGGTTTGGTTTCCAGGGTGCCTTTGGTCTTTTCTTGCTCTGGGAAAGTAAGCATGGAGGCCAAAGTGGTGTCAAGATCAGTCTTGGGTAGGGAAATCTCTCTCAAAGGGACAGGGATAAAGTGTTCTTCTTGTTCATGATTGACAACAGATTGTGAAGAGGAACAGGGCTATCAAAGCTGTTTATGCCACACAATCCTCTACTTTTCTGTCTGGACAGGTAGATGTGGTAGTTCTGGCTGTGACACTGTAGACATTGTCCTCCGATGTCTTGTGGTATATGGGATTGTCAAAGTTGATACTATTGGTGTTCTTTAGCTGCCCATTCTTCCAGAGCAAGAAGGCTCTAAAGCACAGAGTAACGAGTATTTGTGTAAACAGAGGCAGCCCCATCAAAGGGCTGACTCTGAGTAGGCCAGAGATCTAGCTGTGTGCCCAAGTTGTGGCCACCAGCATCAAATTAGACTCCTCCTGCCACTGCCTTTAAAAACTTGTAATGATGGCTTTGTTTGGAATTGAAAGATACTTCCTCATAGAAAGGAAATAAAATCCTCAGCAGAAAGTGGTGGGATCTCCTGCAATCCTAGTAATCAGGAGGCTGAGGTGGGAAAATCTGCTCTTTTGAGCTAGCCTGAGCTCTGTAGAAAGACTGTCTTCAGACCATGTGTAGCTATAGTTTTTCTGGTCCTGCCTAGCCCACGGTCAGGACAAATCTTTCTCAACCTTTTTTTTTTCTTTTTTTTAAACTATATGCTTGGGTTTAGAGAAAGAGTGAACCAATTTCTTCTCCAAAGCCAGCTTGGTATATTTGAGAATTTGGGCATAGTTTCTCATACTACTTCCTGCTGGATGAGAGTGTTGTATTCTTTTGGGGACACAAAGAATATTTTAAGATTATGGGGTAGTCTGTGAGGCTGTATTTTCTGAGCCAGTTCCCTTGAAACTGTTTTGGATGTTGGATCATCTGGGCCATGGTGTCATCAGAGACCTTACAGGGGGTCTTGGCTGGTCAAACCTGATGAATCTTAATCTGGAACAAATCCATAGCCTCTCTCTCTCTGGGGAAGGCAGCGAGTGGTAAGCTAAAGGCTATTTGCTAGTGCTCTGATCTATTGGGCTTTTAACTCTGTATTTGGCTCTGTGTTTCTTATTTACTAAGACTGTTAAAATTTCATCTACAAACCAGGCTTTTTTGACAATGGCAATATTAGCATTTTGAGCTAGAAATTCTTTTGTGGCAAAAAGAATTGCGCCATGCTTAGTTGTCACCCTGACCATATAGATGCTAGCAGTTCCCACAACCAAACTTATCTTCAAACATTGCTAGGCTTGCAGTTGGGAACAAAATTGCATCCTTGCTCATATTTGTCAATCTTTGTTCCGGACCTGTGGTCATCAGTTCTTATATTTATTTCCTACAGGGTTCTGAACTTCCATTGATGTCTTTCGGGCAAGAAATTACCTTTCCTTCTTGGAAGTTCTCACAGAGGCATGTTAAAGTAAAGTGACTTTGAGTTTCTTGTTTTAATAGATGTTTTCATGAAATTTTCTACTTTAGTAATCATCAAATTATAATAGTTATCCTCAAAAAGTGGTTGTGCGTGTGTGTGTGTGTGTGTGTGTGTGTGTGTGTGTGTATGTGTATTTTATGTGCTTGCATATGTTTACAAGTGTGTGTATCTGTATATAAACATGCAGAGGACAGAGGAGGTCATCGAGTATCTTCCTCTATTGTTCCCTATCTTTTTTTGAGATAAAGTTTCTCTTTGAACCTGAAGTTCACTGTTTGGGCTATGTTGGCTGTCTACTGAACTGTGATCCACTAGCCTCTGTCCCCTCAATGCTGGGCTTACAAGAACATTCAACCATGCCTGCCTTTTGCATGATGTTTGGAATTTGAACTCCAGTCTCTTTGCTTTCACAAGTACTCTTAACTACCGAGCTATTGCCTAGCACCTCCCAAACATTTTCAAATTGTCTAATTTCTATGAATATGATGTTGGCATTTGTTGGGGCGGATCAGAAAAAGCCTAACTAGCAAAAAAAAAAAAAAAAAAAAAAAAAAAACAACAACAAAAAAAAAACACCAAAAAAAAAAAACACCAAAAAAAAAAAACCACCAAAAAACCAAAATAGTAAAAGAAATTGAGGCTAAGATATTTTAATCTGTTTCTGTTCATTCTTGATTCTAATGAAGATGGACAATGACATTTAGTTCATTATCTGAGCTATATTGAGCTCGAGGCCATAGGGAAGTCATTTATTATTTATTTCTCAGCACCTTGATTTTTCTCCTAAATTAATTTGAGCATTGCTAACTGGAAATCATCCAGTGTTCTTGGCTAATAATGTGAATAGCAGTCACTTACATTTGCAAAGCACTTAATAGGTATAAAAGAGAGGTATGTACATGTAGTTAGGGGATTAGCTGGGTGGTAGAGAGCTAGAGAAATTGACTTGGAGTTGGTCCCCAGGACTGTGTCAGGGATGGAGAAGGAGAAACAGGGAAAGGGATAAAAAGTTCATTATTCGAAGACACACTGTCTTTTGTTCAGACAGTCTAACAATTAAGATGCACCTTAAGCTGGGCGGTGGTGGCACATGCCTTTAACCCCAGCACTCGGGAGACAGAGGCAGGAGGATCTCTGTGAGTTTGAGGCCAGCCTGGTCTACAGAGTGAGATCCAGGACAGGCACCAAAACTACACAGAGAAACCCTGTCTCGAAAAACAACAACAAAAAACAAAAAACACACACAAAAAACCACAAAAAACAAACAAACCAACAAAAGCAAACAAACAAAACAAAACAAAAACAAACAAACAAACAAAAGATGCACCTTAAAACATGTACCTTGATTACATGGAATGCTATGTATTTGAAAACATTATAGAAACAATGGGTTGTCAATATTTCAGCCTTGCCTCAAGAGATGGATATAAGCATCATATAGATTGTAATGGCACAGAAGAGATATTTGAGAGTTATGAAAATGTATATATAAATTGGCAGAGTGATTATATGAAATGTATACTTCAATAAAAATAAAATCTTATCAAACTATATACTTAAAAGAGGGCAATGCTTTTTATCGCCTGTTTTTTACAAATTAGCACAGAAAGTAGGATTTCATTATGACATTTTCACAGAACAATTTTTTACTTTTTTTCTTATTCTACTACTTTCAAGCATATTGGAGAAGAAGATACCAGAGAAGAAATAACAATAGATGCAGACACTCCAAAAGCTCCCTTGGAAGGACTGTAGGGGCAGAACTTGCTGACTTATCATGAGCTTAGATGCTTCCACCTCACACAGTGAATGAATTTGCTATCACTAAAAGTTGTTTTTGCCTTGCCAAAGTGCTTCCTCGAATTCCAGTACTTTGCATAGTAGTGACCCTTAAACGTTTTCATTTTTTTGAGTTGAATCAAATCTTTTCTATATGATGGAATAATTAGAAAATCAGAATTTCATTATATTGAAGTTTAACTTGACAATAGAATTACTAGTCAAATTTAAAACCTCCAAACAAAAATCCTTTGCTAAGTGATACAATATTTATATGAATTAGTCCTAACCTTTGGGAGGCCATTAAACACTCCCCATTAATAATTGCTTCTAAGTAATAGCTCAAATTTGGCAGCAAATGGGAGCATTTATGGGTTTTTCTCTCCCAGTATTCACAGGCTTTCATGAAAGCTGGTGCTCCCTTGAGGTGAGGGAATAAAGGACTTGGCGCACTTGGTTCTCTCCCTCTGCTCTTCACTTTGTGCTTGAGGAACAAGGCTGACTTCATTCCACAGCTGGATTGATATGCAAATTTACCAGACTAATTGGCTTCCCCAGCTGTCTCCAGAGGGCAGATGTATTCTTTATAAAGTGCTGTCTAGAGCTGCATTGAGAACATTAGAACTACTTAATTGAATATCAATGAATCTTTATAAACTAATAATGATGGGGAGCCTGGGAAGCGTGGGGGTAGATTTGTCAAACTGAGAAGTGGAGAGCCCTGATTTGAATTTGTGGGAAGGGAAAATTTCCTGGGGTTTTTACAAAGCCAATTTAGACTTCTTTGATCTGAAATTTCTGAAAGCCCTACTGGTTCCTTCTTTAACATGTCATGTGTTGAGTGTAGGACGTGAGAGAGTGTGTGGGTCTATCAGCACCTCCCGCTTTGCCTATTGAGTTCATTTTCTTTCACACAAGAGGAGTCACCAGCGCTTTATAGAATCCTAGGGTCCAGGAGCAGTGCAAACAAATTGAGTAGACCCGGCACAGGGTAATGGGAGCCAACAGACATTCCTTTTCTGTCCTAGCATAGCTGATATTTGGAATGTATGAGCACCAGGAACTCTACTGAATCAAACCATAGCAAAGCACAAAACAATAATAGAGAATCTTGTACAGTTAGTAGCAGCTAGGTTCATATTGCTGGGTCACTTACTCAGTGCTTGTCTGAGTTGTACCTTTGATAAGGATTTGATTTTTTTCTTCCATCTGTTATTCCCTCCTGTGCTACTAAACATTTAGAGGTATGACAGAAGAGTGTTAGACAAACTACTAAACAAGCTCATCAATAAAAAAACCCAAAGCCAGATATTGGGGAAAAAACTGAGAGATCAAATGATTAGGACAAGCCACAGCCAACCTCACCTAACCAGCCCTCAGCCTCCAGAGAGAGCTACTTCCTGTATACTCACATCTATATACCTTTCTGTACCCTGCATCTTACTTCCTCTCTCCACCCAGCTACATCACTTCCTCTTTCTGTCCAGCTCTATCACTTCCTGTCTCTCTGTACAGGCCTCCAGAACTCTATGGTTAACTAGTGCTAGGAATTAAAGGCATGTGCTACCACACCGGGCTCTTTTCCCAGTGTGGCCTTGAACTCACAGAGATCTAGATGAATCTCTGCCTCCCAAATGCTAGGATTAAGGGTGTGTGCTACCACTGCCTGGCCTCTATAGTGGCTGGCTTTTTCCTCTGATCTCCATGCAAGCTTTATTTATTAGAGCACAAATAAAATATTACCACAGAAGAGTACAGTGTAAATGTCAGAAACAGACCAAGATTAGTGGAACAAAACAAAATGTGATGTTTTTGATCTAGAAAAAGAAATATCTCATCTATTAAAGGTACTGGGATAATTGATTAATCATCTTCTGTAAGTAGTTACTTTGTTTCTTTGAGACAGGGTTCCCTATTACCCAGGCTACCCTCAAACTCTCATGTAGCTGAGGCTAGCCTTGAACTACGGATTCCTCTATCCTCATTTCTCAAGTGCTGGCATTACATGTGTGTATCATGCCCATCTGTTTTCATCCTTCTTGTATTTTTTTAAAGACAGACTCTCAGAGTATAGCTTGGGCTAGCCTTGAACTGTGGTGATAATCTTGTCTAAGCCACCCAAGTGCTAGCATTAGAGTATGAGCTACCACATCTAGATTGGAAAACAGTTCTTGATAAAGGTAGACATCAGGATACCCTGAAACAAGTTCTAATTATTTTGAGTTTGATGTAGGACATTAAAAAATGAGATAAGACATGTATGTATAAATGTGGTAGAATATTTAGGAAGGAAGGTCTCTTTTAAGAAAACCCTATATTAAAACACTTCCTTAAGTGATATGGGGTTTGTAATCTCAACTATTCAAGAGGCTAAGATAGGCAGATTGGAAGTTCAAGGCCTTCCTAGACTACAGAGTGTGTTCAAAGCTAGCTTGAGCAGCTTAGTGAGACCCAGCTATGAGATAAAAAGTAAAAAGAAGGCGGATGACTCCGACAGTAAAGGTGCCTAAAGCCAAGCCTAACAGCTAAAGTTTCATATCTAGGACTCTGTGCTGGCTAGTTTTATGTCAACTTGACACACAAGCTAGAATTATCTGAAAGAAAGGACATCAGTTGAGAAGAGGCCTCCATAAGATCCAGCTGTAAGGCATTTTCTTAATTAGTGATTGATGGGGGAGGGCCCAGCCTATGGTGGGAAGTTTCATCCCTGGTCTTGTGGTCCTGGATTCTATAAGAAAGCAGGCTGACCAAGCCATGAGGAGCAAGCCAGTAAGCAGCACCCCTCCATGGTCCCTGTATCAGCTCCTGACTCCTGGTTCCTGCCCTGTTTGAGTTCCTGTCCTGACTTCCTTTGGTGATGAACTGTGATATGGAATTGTAAGCCAAATAAAGCCTTTCCTCCACAAGTTGCTTTGGTCACAGTGTTTCATCTCAGCAATAGAAACCCTACCTAAGACATTCCATATGAGGAAGGAGAGATGAGACTCTCAAATGTTGTTGCCTGATCCCTTCACAAGTGTGCTGGTGTGTGTGTGTGTGTGTGTGTGTGTGTGTGTGTGTGTGTGTGTGTGTATAGGGTATGCTATGTGTGTGCAGGTTCCTATGGATGCCAGAAGATGGGGGCCCATCCCCTGGAGCTGGAGTTCCACACAAGTGTTTGTGAGGTGCAGAGCATCGGTATTGGGAACAGAACTCAGGTCCTCTGGGATAGAGGCAGGTACTCTTTTTCTTCAATTTTATTAAATTATAAAATGTATGTGGTGTGTCATATTGATAAATTTATAATTGAATAGGTGTATTACAGCCCCATTAGTACAGTAGATTATTTACCTTTAAAAATAAATATATTTATTTACAACCTGACCACTGTTTTTCCTACTTCTTTTCCTCCCAGTTCCCCCATCTCCCCTTTGTGCCCCCCATCCTTTTCTATTTAGAGAAGGGCAGGCCTCCAATAGATATCAACCAAACATGGCATATCAAGTTGAAGACTGGAGGAGGGAACCCAGTATAAGTGTCCCAAAAGGCAGCAAAAGAGTCAGAGCCAGCCCCTGCTCTCACTGTTAGAAGACGCACAAGAGGACCAAGGTATGCAACTGTCACATATATGCAGAGGGCCTAGGTCAGTCCCATGCAGGCTTCCTGGTTGTTGGTTCAGTCTCTGTGAGCCTCTATGAACCCAGCTTAGATGATTCTATGAGTTTTCTTGTGATGTCATTGACCCCTTTGGCTCCTATAATCCTTCCTTCCCCTCTTCTGCAGGATTCCCTCAGCTCTACTTAATGTTTTACTGTGGGTCTCTGCATCTGTTTCCACCAGTTGCTTGATAAATCCTGTCTGATGACAGCTGGGTTGGGCACCAATCTAGAGTATAGCAGAATATCATTAGGAATCAATTCATTGACATATTTTTTTTCAGTTGTGTTTGATTCTATTGTAGGTCTCTGGGTTATCCAGCCTCTGGGTTCTGGCACTCCAGGCAGTGTCAGGGGTGGGCTCCCTCTCATGGCATGGATCTCAAGCTGAACTAGCCATTGATTGGCCACTCCCACATTTTCTACGTGGCCTATTCCTCAGCACATCTTGTAGGCAGCAAAAATTATAGGTCGAAGGTTACGTGGCTGGGTTGGGGTCCCAGTCCCTCCACTGGAAGTCTGAGTCAAGGACTCTTAACACCTGAACTGTGTCTCTAGCTGCACTACAAGGTAGTTTTGAACAAAATGATACTTTAAGACAACTCCTCCTTTGTTACTCTAAGCACACCTGGCAGGCTGAGATTCCTTTTCAATTCCTAGAAAATCCTCCCAAGCAGAACTTGCATGAGATCTACAGTCACTGCTAATGAGATGTGGCTTTAGCCTGTCCCCTCTCGTCCATGCCACTCACAACATATCTGACCTCAGGTGGTGGCAGTTTTGCAGCTCTCTACACAGGTTAGGTGCAGTGCCACTACTGCCTGTCCTTTCAGTATTAGGGTTCTGGCTAGGGCTCTTCTCCCTGTTCACATTCCTTATATTTTTCAATTTTACATCTTTATATCACGTGAACTTTTTGTACAATATGTATATTAGAGCTCTAAATAGGTTTTGTTGCAGATAGAAATTTAGCCATCTCTGCACCCTGCATGTTGAACAATATTTTCCTCACAGAAATGAGATACTGACTGTATCATATACTACATTCAAAGAGAGATGCACATGTCTGTTTTTAAAAAGGACTATTTCATCCTGTTCATCTCTATGATTTCTATGCTAGTACCACATTATGCACATCATTACTGAGATTGTTATATTTAGATATCATATGTATACATATATGCCATCTCTTTATTTTTTTCTTTTAAAAGTTTCTTTTTATAGTTATGTTAAATGTCACAAAAAGAAATCCAGAATCATTTTGAAAATTTAAACTCACCACTGATACATTATTAGAATAATTTTTCATATCAAATCATGTTTGTGTTTGCACTCATGAATATAAAAAAGGACATGATTTTATTATTGAACCATCTGATCTGCAGGCCAAGAACAGGGAGGGGATCACATGACAAATGACTAACAGGGATGGGGCTATGGGATAGAGATGCAAAGAGAGAAAGAAGGAAGGAAAACAAGCACATTTCAAATAGAAGGTCAGTGATCTTTGTGAAAAGAGGGACTGTGACAAGCAACAAAGTAGGGGAGAAGGCAAAAGGGCAAAAGAGAAGAGGTGTAGACTGCTGTGTCCTGAGACCCCCCTTGTGCTCACTGGAGTAGAGACCATGGGGAGATACTTAGTTAATATTATTTATCCCCTGTTGATCTGTTATTAAAGCTCAGAAGCTCTGGGTAGGAACTTGAGGCATTTAGAAACTCTTAATAATTACCAGATCCTCAATTTTTCAGAGACAGACTGGTCTGGGAAATGAGGGTTATTCACAGATGGTAGGTCTAAAACATTTGGGTTAATTGTCAAGTCCTGAGAGAGGTAGTTGTATCATTTGTCCAATTTCTGCATAATGAGAAAAATGTAGGACTTGTCTCAAGTCCTTGCTTGAGTTGTCTATGAATCTGAATCATCTCAGCTAGCCACCTGGAAATTGTCCTGAGCAGTTTATAGTCCAAAGTTGATCTTTCTGTGGTGTTAATGGCTTTACCATAGTCCATGTGGAATCATCTTTGCGGTGTTTCATCATCCTTATGAAGATTTCAAAGTTGCTGTTAGGTGTGGCTATTGGTGAAACTATTAAGGCAACTCCACATAGTTAAAAGGGAGGTTTATTTTGTGGGGTAACTTAGAAGTGAAGGGATAGGCTACAGGGTCTGGGAAAGGTGTGGCACAGTCTGGCCGTGTTCTCTGGAGAACTCTGCTGGGTCTAGCTCCATTGTCTAGGGTTCAGGAACCAAGAGAGCCCCCACATCCAGATCCAGGGTCTTCATCATCCTCTCTCAGCCTTGCCTTGTAGGTGTGACCATTACCAAAGCCTCAATGGGGGTTGAGACTTCCAAGGCAAAGCTGGAATGGCTACCCACTACACGTGGCCATGGTTCTGTGCAGAATTATTATTATTATTATTATTATTATTATTATTATTATTATTGCCTCCTCTGTGGTTTGTAGGAATCATAGTCTGATAAATGTCTGTCTCCAGGAACCAGAACCATGAATGTTCTTCCTTAGAAGAGAAAATCTTCACAGCAATTTCTCCCCACCATTTGTCTTGCCAAACTTTTCCAAACTGACCTTTGCTGATGCTTTCTTGTAACACAATGGTCCTGGCAATTCTTCTCTGAACAACTGGCAGTAAACCCTTTGTCCCAGGTAGCAGCATCACCACAGTCACCAACAGGATGAGAAGGAGTGAATAATTTGGAGCAGCAGCCACTGCCTCCATAGCCCCACTGCCATCTTTTGTGGCTTGGCCCTGGCCACAGCTTCTCCTTAGCAAGCCTTCCAGGCTGGCTTCAAACTTGGGATCCTCCTGTCTCTGCCTCCTTCAGCAAATCCTACTGGCATGCACCGCAAGCAGCTTTTTCTTGAATTCATACCACAAACGTTGGGCGCCAGATGTAGCATGAATCTTAAAAGTTTTTATTAATAAAAACAAACCTGGAGCTAGGTATTGGGGTGAATGCTGGAAGATCAGAGAAGCAGAACAAGCCAGAGCCACCTCACCTTGCCAGTTCCTCAGCTGATTCTGTTTCCTCAAACTGGATTCCTCTCAGCTGAACTGTGCTGCTCAAAAGCCTAAAAGCTTAGCCAGTTCTAGTTCCTGGTTTTCATGCCTTATATACCTTTCTGCTTTCTATCATCACTTTCTAGGATTAAAGGCATGAGTCACCATGCCTGGCTGTTTCCAGTGTGGCTTTGAACTCACAGAGATCTGGATGGATCTCTGCCTCCCAAGTGATAGGATTAAAGGTGTGTGTGCCACCATTTTCTGGCCTCTATGTCTATCTAGCGGCTGTTCTGTTCTCTGACCCCAGATAAGTTTATTAGGATGTACAATATATTGGGGGACACAATATATCACCACAGTCAGATATTATTTGGATAATGCATCACTGAACAGAATATTCAGCTAAGAGCCAGGAAGCCTGAGTCATCATCTTGCCCCCAACACCAACTCACCAAGGGACCTTGAGCCAATCATGATGTTTCTCTAGGCTTCTTTTTCAAATGCAAAACTGAAATGCTACAGGGTCCCTGATCTGTTTACCTTCAAGGGCCCTAGAAGGTACAAACATAAAGTCTATGAATGCACTGTGCTACCCTGCAGCTATGTTATCTTCTTCCCCACATTCAAACTTTGGGCTAGTATCCCCAGAAGTAAAAGAAGGGGTGGGGGAACTAAGATAGACACAAGTCATAGGAGGGAAGTATACACTATACACCCTATCTGCTGTAGCATGTATCTTAAAAATTCTTATTAAAATCAAACCCAGTGCCAGGTATTGGGGTGAATGCTGGAAGATCAGAGAAGCAGAACAAGCCACAGCCACCTCACCTTGCCAATTCCTCAGATGATCCTGTTTCCTCAGACTGGAAGCCTCTAAGTCCTTATTCAGAATGAATCTCAGCTGAACTATTGCTCAAAAGCCTAAAAGCTTAACCAGGCTCTAGTTCCTGGTGTTCACACCTTATATACCTTTCTGCTTTGTGCCATCACTTCCTGGAATTAAAGGCAAGAGTTACAATGCCTGGCTGTTTCCAGTGTGGCTTTGAACTCACAGAGATCCAGGTGGATCTCTGCCTCCAGAAGGCTAGGATTAAAGGTGTGAGTTCCGTCATTTTCTGGCCTCTATGTCTGTCTAGTGTCTGTTCTGTTCTCTGACCCCAGATAAATTTATTGGGATGCATGATATATTGGGGAACACAATATCACCATGACCTGCTTTGAGTTTTGTTGCAAGCAAGAACTGTTTAAAAGAAACCTCCATGACCTGGGTGGCGGGGTGGGGACAGGAAGCTAACTGTGAATTCTGCTGAGGATGAAATAGGAAAGAAAAGGAGGATAATACTGCTATGTTCAGGGCTGGGGATATAGCTCAGCTGGTAAAGTGTTTATTTACTATGCATGCATGAAACCTGGGCTTCCAAAACCAGTACCATATAAACCTGGCAAGGTGTTGCACATCTGTAATCCCAGCACTCAGAAGATGGAGTCCAGAGGATGAGGAATTCAAGCTCATCCTTGGCTATATAGCAAGTTTGAGGCCAGCTTGACATATTTGAGACTGTGTCAAAAAATACTGCTATGTTTATAGAGCCCTAACTAGGATGCTGAGAGTAGGGAAGTGTACAGGGAAGGGAGAAATAAGTTCATAATATCTTCAGAGTGGAAGAGCTGAGCTACAGCCATGCAGGGGACTTTTTCAGAGGACAACAGTGACTGCTTAGTCACAAACAGTCTGGTGGGGACTCTACTTGTGAATTTGATTGCAATAGACACACAAGACCAAATTACAGTAAGCGAGGTTTGGTGGGGGCTTCTTAGGAGCAGAGCAATTTGATCATAGTACAGAATTCAGCAGGAGCTAAGAGGTGGTGGCAGGATGATACCTGTCAACAACCCACAGACAGTAAATCTACTCATTTTCTACAGAAATAAAACACAGACCTGATTAGAGAGCTACTAGACACAGACTTGACATTACAAGTTGGTAAGCAAACATCTCATAAAGCTTAATCTTACTGCAAATTGGATAGGTTGATATTCATACAAGGCCTGCCATTTTCTGAATAGAAATGGAGGAGTGATGGCAGGGTGTGTGTGTACAGAGGGGAGGTTGTTTGGGAGGGACTAGTAACTTCAGCCAGGATATAAAATAAATAAAAATACATTTATAAAAATAAGATGTACAATTGTGAAGATTAACTAGGGAGAAAGAAAGCATTGTGAACATAAAAAGCAAGAGAAAGATGAAAAGGGAATATTATTTCAGCATACAGCATGTTTTCCTGCAACGAGGACACATACAGAGTATGTGGAGCTTTCCACTCTACTTATCTAGCCACCATAGTCAAAAATATTCTGGACCACATGAGTAGAGTTTCAGGTTTGGAAGGTGACAAAGTTCTAGAGATGGGTGGTAGTAAGTCTATATAAGGGTGAATGTGCTTAATGCCATTGAACCACATGCTTAAAATGCTTAAAACAGGACCAAGGAGATGGCTCATTGGTTAAGAGTGTTTGCTGTATAAGCAAATTTGAATTCCCAGCACTCATGTAAAATGACAGGCATGGTTGAACATGGACCTGTAACTCACATTTGTGTGGGTGTCAGTTGGGTGTGGATATGGGTCTACGAATGCTACAGTGTGTATATATGCAAGTTAGAGGAAAACTTGTAGGTGTAAGTTTTCTCCTTCCAACTTTTGAGTTCTGGGGATCAAACTTAGGTTATCAGGTTTGGCAATAAGTACCTTTCTAGGCCCTTCATCCCTTTAAAAATGAATTTATTTGTAGTTTGGATACCTTATTGTTTATGGAAAGCTGTAAGACAAAGATTAGTAAATACACCAATTTAGCCCTGAGACAGGCTTATTGTTTCTTCCCTGAAGGAAAAAAGATACCTGGACCTCATGTTGTTTGAGACAGTCAATAGTTTGCTCTTCTTTCCCTTTCAATCTTTAAAAGTTATACAACTTATTCTTTCACAATTTCATATGTATATAGGATATACTTTGATTTTAGTTTCCTCCTGTCTTTATTCCATCTCAATCCCTCCCTCTCCAGCCAATCCCCTTTATTTCCTTCCCAACAAGTCTCCCCTCCCACACTTTAATGTCTTTTGATTTTTGTACACTACTGCATTTAATTAAGATTGCTTGCATGAGCATGAATGGAGATTGTTTACTTGAGAAAAGACAATGTACCTGTGGTTATGTGATTAAGAAATATGTCTCTGCCTTCCCCAACTGCCATTAACTCTGTCCAAAGCATCCATGAGAGAGTGTTGGTGGACCTAGTCCTATGTAGGTAACCACCATGGCAGCTGTGAGTGTACACAAGAGCCATGTCTTGTCCATAAAAGAGTGTTTTGCAAGGCTACTTTGGTGCTCTGAAGATGCTCTCATTTTCACCCATTTCTCCACTGCTGAAACATCCAATAAAAATAACTGAGTATTTAACAAAATGCTGATGATAGTTACAGTTTAGTGGTGAGTACATGAAAGTTCATTATACTACTCCATTTACTTTTGAGTATATTTACATGTTTTCATTGTCAAAAGGAAGTTGAGTTATCTTCCAGAATTTTAACTTCCTAGATATGGAATTTACATGACTGTAGGAAATGGGGAGTGGGGTGGAAAGATGACTCAGTTAGTGACCAGAGTTTAATCCTCAGAACCCATGTAAAAAGATTGAGCATACTGGTATGTGGTCATAATCTTAGTATCAGAGATGCATAGATGCATGGATACCTGGGGCTCTATGACTAGCCAACCTATCTTACTAGTTGAGCTCCAGGCAAGTGAAAGACCCTGCTTTAAAAACAAAAGAAAACAAAACCTGAGGAATCACATCATAGGTTATCCTCTGACCTATATATACACATACCCATGCATGGATATGTGTAAATACACACAGAAGTAGAGGGAAACAGAGATAAAGAGAGAAAGAGAGAGAGAGAGAGAGAGAGAGAGAGACAGAGAGAGAGAGAGACAGAGAGAGAGAGAGACAGAGACAGAGAGACAGAGAGACAGAGAGAGACAGAGAGAGAGAAAGAGACAGACAGACAGACAGAGAGACAGACAGAGAGAGACAGATAGACAGAGACAGAGGTGTGGTAGAACCAACTCCTAGCGACTCTGGAGTGTTAAATTTCCAGGAATTTTGTGAGTTGACTATCGAAAAAGTCATTTTTACAGATTAATTTTATAAATTTGTAAGTAAATAAATGATATTTATAGAAGGAAATGGACACCCAAACTCATTATTGCCTATTCATTTGTATCATTTATTATTATGTATGACCTTAATGTTATTTACATCTATACAACATCATATACAATATACAGTGGGGTGCCAATAAACATCTCTTTCCAACTCCAAGTCTAGTGAGTGTTTGTTATTTGGATTAATCTGTAGTGGGAATACTTATATCATGAGGATTACAAATCATAGAAATCATAGTAAATTGGAGCTCAGCTCATTGTCCACATTTAAAGTGATAGTGGAAATAGTAGTAATTCAAATGAAACAAAAATGAGTTGTGTTCATAGCCATTGCATTTCTGAGTAGCACCAAAAATGATGGAAACATTCTAGCATTAGAAAACTATTATCTTACTCAGCAAATGTCACATACATGTATCAGCAATAAACACATATATTTAAGTCATACATAATGGTGAAGGGGAGAGGTGTTTCAGTTTAATGTATGTAACCTGTGGAAAGGTGAACTAGAGCTTACCTGGAACCATCCATGAGATATAATGACAGGAAAGTGACTGAGAAAGAGTTATCAGATGTAGATGCAGTGGCATTTATCAGAATAGGCTTAAATGTCAGGGGGTGTTGGCTATGAATAAATAAGCTAAGTGAAAAACAAAAAATGGATTCCTGAAGAATTCATTGGTTATATTCATAGCAAAGCATATTGTACATTGAATTACTTAGGCTACATACACTACTATCCTGAGAAAAAAGTATTTCCCTCAGAGAAAACAGTTGTTAAATAAATCTAGCAAACAAATTCAAGGCAAATGATTAAAGACTAGGGATTTAATTTTATTGCTGGCATGCTTCTCTGCTTATCTAAATCTTAAATTCTATGTCACAGGATTGAACTATTGTCTTCTTTTTCTGCTTAGTGAATATAGAACTCATGAAAACAAGCAGAAAACCAGGCATGATGGCTTCAAAGTTATAATAAATTCCCCCTTTGTGACTGTGGAGGCCTTTGGAGATAATTAATGAACAATTAATAGCTCTTTGGTTGAAAAGCTACTGATGTAGACATCGTCATGGAAATTAGAAACAATTAACTTGTATTGGTGTTAACAAAAGTGAGTACTCTCTGATATTCATATATCTATGTACATTCTTTTCTTTTGAGAAACATTTAAAGATGTATAAAATGCAGTATCATGAATCCCCTACACTAATTTCCAAGATTCAACACTTAACATTTCTTTTCCCACTGTCCTCTTGTCCATTTGCCTATTTGATCAGTATTTACTGGCAATTTAATACAGGCACCATGGCAACTAGATACTGTCTTTGCAGGCTTGCTTAACCATTATAGGAAGAAGCAATTTCTTAAGCCTAAACTACCCATCAGGGCCACATTTTCCAGAATATTTGACTTCAAAACTGGTCAGTGCCAGTGACTTGAGGATGTCAACATTAATTCTTGTTTCTAAAAACAACAGTTGAATGTGTATATTTTTGTGGTTCTGTCCATTTTTAACCCTTTGAACAAACATGGAATCATATTTGTGGTTTTCTTTCAAATTCAAGTTCAATTTTTTTCTTGAGTTTTCTTAGGCTGCATATGAACTATCTACTTGCTCTTTAGATAAATTTGAGTAGTGAAAAAAAGAAAAAGTTTAGTGACCAGTCCATCTATCCAAGCAAGAGATTAGAGCACCTCAAACTTAAACATTTAGAGAAGTACTTTCCCAATTTTAGTGTGCGTTTGCGTGTGCGTGTGCGTGTGCGTGTGTGTGTGTGTGTGTGTGTGTGTGTGTGTGTGTGTGTGTATGTGTGTAAGAATCACATAGATGGGCAAATATGGGGCTGGGAGAGACAGCTCAAAGCTTAGGAGCATTGGCTGCTTATTGATGATCTGGGTTTAATTCCCAGGCCCTATATGGTAGCTCACAACCATTTATAACACCTGTCCTAGTGGATCCAATGCACTTTCATGGTCTCTGAGGAAACCACAGGCACACATGTGGTGCTCAGACATACATGTAGACAAAACATTCATAAGCAGAAAATAAAAACATAAATAAATGTATCATGAAGGACTGGTTTAAAATGTGTAGCTCTCAGGTGTCATATAGTGCCAAGCTAACTGATTATGAAGACAGCATCAGCCCCAGGAATGCATACTGAGGAGACACAGATCAAGAGCCTGCAGGCCTGCAAAGCCAGGGTCAGTAATCAATACCTGAGACACTCTGCTCTAAGTGATCAATGTGAGCCTGAGTGCCCCAAGATAGAGCCATCACCACAACTGCTCCAGTGGAAGCATCTGCATCATCAAAGAGAGGAGGAAGACCCAGTGAGGGGTCAGGGAGACCACCAAGGGCACTGGTGCTAGAGGTGTAGAAGGGTGTGGTGATGAATGAGGGCCTGGACCAGCAGCCACAAGCTCTGGGCCAGTGCATTCCTGCTGCATGTGCACAGAAACAGACAACAGATGGTGGCTTCCAACAGCCTTGGCCAGGAAGGAGGAGAAGTTCCTTTCCTCCGTGGCAGGTAGAATTCTGCAGATGATTTATTGGAATTCTTCCCAAAGGAGGAGTTACCCAAATAGCCCAGTAAAGCCATTCTGAAGTGATGTAATATTGTAGTTTCCTTTAAGAAGTCAACTCTGTGGAGATGCTCAGAGAGGTGATTTGTTATAGTTGGAAAGACAAAGACATTTTCCAAATTTTAAATTTTATTCTGAGAAGCAGAATACATTAGTGCTGAGCAGGAACTTAAAGCAAATACTGCAAGTTTTCTCTCATAGGAAAGCCTAGATTATAGGGTGTGTGTGTGTCTTGTGGATATAGATGATGAAACTAGAAAGGGGACCATGAGAAGGGCAAAGAGGATTTGTGTGTGAGAGGGTAATACAAAGCATGTGGTGGGAAAGCAGGAGAGAAGTTACTATAGAGATGAATGGACTGTTTAGAAAGAGGTTTTCATTTAGTAGAATAACAGTCATTGGTTTTCCCCTAGGTTCTATTACCTAGCCAGTCACTGGTTTGGGATCTAATTCATGGCACCAGACATGGGTTTCCTCTTGTGGAGAGGACCTTAAATCCATTCAGAAAGTGGTTGGTTACTTCTATGATGTTAATGCCACTACTGGACCATTGAGCATATCATTCCAGCCCAGTTCATATTGTAACTTTCCGAATTCACAGCTTGGCAAGACTGCTGATTACTTTTTCCTCCAGTTACGTATATAGCACCTTCCAGCACTGTAAAAGCTAGTCATTAGGGATGTAGCTCTCAGATTAGTACCAGTGCTTATTTCTTCATGTCATATGACTTAAGTACATGGTGTCTTCAGCAACAAAGACTTAGCATCAAGTTCTTGGGGGATAACCAAGAGCAATTGCAATAGCCTATAATGTTTGGGTGGAGTCATTGGGGGCCCACTGAGCAACAACTCAAAGGGAAGTAACTCATATCCAGAACTGGACTTTTTACTTGGTAGCCTGTGGTTTCTGGGAGATGAGCTGAGGAACTGGTGAGGTGAGGAAGCTGTGGCTTGTTCTGCTTCTCTGATCTTTCAGCATTCACCCCAATATCTGGATTCAGGTTTGATTTTATTAATAAGATCTGTTAAGATTCATGCTACATCTGGCACCCAACATTCGTGGTATAAATTCACATAAAAACCACTTGCCTATGGCCTTGTGGCCCCCGGCTCAGACCCGAGCTACACCAGCTGGGTATGGTGTCCTGGTCATGGTTCCCTGCAGACAGTATTGTGTTCCCCAAAATATTGTACACCCTAATAAACTTATCTGGGTTCAGAGAACAGAATAGCCACAATATTAAACATAGAGGTTAGGCAATAGTAGCATAAGCCTTTAATCCTAGCTTTCCAGAGGTAGAGATTCGTCTGGATCTCGGTGAGTTCAAGGCCACACTGGAAACAGCCAGGCATGGTAACAAGAGCCTTTAATCCCAGGAAGTGATAGCAGAAAGCAGAAAGGTATATCAGGTGTGAAGACCAGAAACTAGAAGCTTTTGGCCTGGTTAAGCTTTTAGGCTTTGAGTAGCACAGTTCAGCTGAGATCCATTCAGATGAGGACACAGAAGCTTCCAGTCTGAGGAAACAGGATCAGCTGAGGAACTGGTGAGGTGAGGTAGCTGTGGCTTGTTCTGTTTCTCTGATCTTCCAGCATTCACCCCAATACCTGGCTCAAGGTTTGATTTTATTAATAAGACCTGTTAAGATTCATGCTACAGAGATGCACTTTTAAAGTTTTGCATACTTATTTGTATAAATTTTCAGAAACTTCTATAGTAGTAGGTTTCCTTATCACATTTTCTAAAGTATTTAGTGTTAGTTATCCCTCCTGTCCTTCCTTCTCTGCTCTTCCATCTTTAACCTTTCCTGTTCTATTATTCCCCTTTTCCCTTTATCTTATCTTCATTCTATGTTCCTTCTTTGAAATCTCCCTGCAGCTTATTACTAGTTTCCTGAATCCTGTAGATACTCAATGCACCTATCTAAAGATTCAAAGATACATCCATATATGAGAGAGAATATGTGGACTTTGACTTTGTAGGTCTTGCTTACCTCACTCAAAATGATTTCAGCAGATGAGATTCATACAGGACCCATACACTGATCAATGTGTGGAGAACAGGAGACTGTAAGAGCCAAAGGTTTGTGTATCTGTAGCAAAATAGTAGTTGCTTAACACAACAGGAATTTGATGATATGAACTCGCAGTTCTTATAACTGGATGCACAAGATCAAGACATCTAAAACTTTTAGTGTGGCTACAAGAAGAGCTCATGAAGTCCTACCACTAACTGAAGATCTATTAAAAACTTACAGCTTCTAGGAGAGGACAAGTCAGTGTTCATCCAAGATTCAGCCCCTGGGAGGCTAACCATGCTCCTGTAGACCATCTTACACCCTTACACATATAGGCAGCACGAAATGGATTCAGTGGGAATTGGAGAAGAAGAAGAAGAAGAAGAAGAAGAAGAAGAAGAAGAAGAAGAAGAAGAAGAAGAAGAAGAAGAAGAAGAAGAAAAGGAGGAGGAGGAGGAGAGAGAGAAAGCACTTGAATTTAGAAGTAAAAAGCTTTGGTAGGGACAGGGGAAGAACCAGTGGGGAGGAAATTGGGGGTAGAATTAATCAAAACACATTACATACATTTTTGAAATTCTTTTTTTTTTGAGACAGGGTTTCTCTGTCCTGTAACTTGTCCTGTAGACCAAGCTGACCTTGAACTCACAGAGATCCACCTGCCTCTGCCTCCCAAATGCAGGGATTAAAGGTACACACCATCACTGCCCAACACATATATGACATTCTTAAGCAATAAAATGTGCTAATAAATAGATTGCCCCTTCTCTGAGCCTACAGCTCAAAGCTTAGAATTCTAACCACTGTCTTTAGGTTGTAGAGTGCAACCAAATCATTTCAAGTACCTGGGAAAACATAGATAGCTGTCACTTTTCCTCTATGATTCAGCTTCATACTTCTGGAGAAGAAGCCTAGGAGTTATATTTTCTAATGAACTTTCTCTAAAGATGTTTATGATATAAGTGATCAAGGTCTATGCCTTAAGAACTATTGTTATGCAGGAGCTTGGAGATAGCTCAGTTGGTAATGTGCTTACCATGCAAACATGAGGACTTGAGTTCAATCTCCAAACCAATGTAAAAGCCAGGTGTAGTGATGTGTGTTTGTAGTCTCAGCACTGACTGGGGTAATAGAGATGGATGGATCCCTGGGGCTCCCTAACCTGACAGCCTAGCCACTAGTAGGTGAGTTCCATGCCTGTGAGACACCCTGTCTCAAAGAAAAAAAGATGGATGGGTGAAAAGTGCCCTAAATGAACAGAAAAGGAGTGTCCAAATAACTCAAGGAAGGAAAAGAGCTTTTCTCCAATACAATCAATCCCTTTATTTAAGAAACTATAGTGATAGTCTAGAGGTAGAGAAATAATAGGATTTAATTGTTGAAGGCAATGAAGACTGTGCCTCAGTAGTGTACTTCATAAGCATCTTTTGCAAAGCACCAATTTCTATAAGAGGGCTTGTGGTAGTTTGAATGTAACTGGCCCCTATAAGCTCATAGGGAGTGGCACTATCAAGATGTGTGGCTTTGTTGGAGTGGGTGTCAGCATTGTTGGAGGAAATGTGTCACTATGGGGGTGGGTTTGGGGTCTCATATATGCTCAAGCCATACCCAATATCTCAGACCACTTGCCTGTGAGTCAGCTCCTTCTCTAGTACCATGTCTGCCTGTGTGCTGCTATGCTGCCCACCATGATGATAATAGACTAAACCTCTGAAACTATAAGCTGCCACCCCAGTTAAATGTTTTTCTTTATAAGAGTTGCTCTGTGGTCATGGTGTCTCTTCACAGCAATAGAAACCCTAACTAAGACAGAGCTCATTAAATAAGAAAACACAAGAATGCTCCCTGAGCAATTTCAAGAGTAAATTTGTGATTTTGTATGCAGCATCACATTAGGTTAAAGTAATACTCCTTGACTCAGCTGGCAGCAATCATGCACATCCTCCAAATATACTTCCCATCACAATGATGGCAACTCCAGCCAGAGAGAAGAAAGCAATTTATAGGTCACCTGAACTTTGGTGCAGGTACTCCTATCCTTTCCCAGCTTCTACAGGGTAGGAAGCAAAGGAGCTTGAATAGACATAGTGCTTGCTAGTCCCTGGCTCAATGCCAACTTCTGATGATTCCGGTTAAATTGCAATGTGTCATTGTCAGGTTCTCAAAATTCATTTGTTTGTACATTTTTTTTTGTGGTTTGTATTGGTGATATTGTTACCACCTAATACCTGTGAGCTCAGGTGCCAGACATTCCTCTTTGTGATTTCTATACACTCCTCACAACTCAAGTAATATCTTTATGCTACTTTGTTTTTAATTAATTACTTTTAATTTCATAATAAAGACTAAATATTTATGCCATACAGTATTCTGTATTGCCATATTTATGCATTGTAGAATGACTAAATTAAGCTACTGCAAATATCCATTGCCTCATACACTTAATTTTTATGGGAAACAACTTGGTAATTTTCAAGAATGCAAATATTATTATTAGCTATAGTCACCATATTATACAATAGATCTCTTGGATTTATTCATTGGTTGAATTAATGTTCTATCCTTTCATTAACATCTGTCTCCCCACTCTGGGTCTCCTATGTTTGGTAGGGGCCATTCTACTCACTGCTTTTGTGAGTCTGATCCTTTTTAGATTACACTATAAGTGAGATCATGCTGCAGTTGTCATTCTGTTTCTGATTTATTCCACTGTGTATACTGTCATACAGATTCAACCATGTTATCACAAGTAGCAGAATTTCCTTCCTTTTTAAGACTGATAGCACTATTCTACTGTGTATGCACACCTCACTTTATCTATTCACCCACTAATATATACTTAGGTTGTTTCCATGTCTTTATTAGTTCTGCAATGAACTTAAAGGTGCATATATCTCTTTGAGATACTGATTTTTCCTTTGGAACATATTCAGAAGAGGCTTACTGGTTTATATAGTAGTTCTACTTTGCATTTTTAAGATATCTCCATAGTGCTTTCCATGATGGCTATATCAACTTACATCCCCACAAGTGACCTGCCAATGTTCCGCTTTCACGCTATACTCTTCAACATGCTATCTTGAATTTTTCTAATATCCATCTTAACAGGTACTAGATGGTAACTGATTTGGTATTTATTTTACTTTTCCTTCATATCTGTGGTATTGAAATTTTTTTCATATACTTTTTGGCCATTTGTCTTCTTTTCAAAGATGTTCATTAAAATCATTTGTCCATTTTATGTATGGAATTAGAAAATATAATATTGCATAAGCTAACCCAGGCTCAGAAAGACAAATACCATATTTTCTATCATTTATAGATCTAGGTTTGAATTTCTAGATTTCTGTGTTGAAATTAGAGTGGGAGCCCATAGAGGCCAGAAAATAAGAAAGGAGCCAGAAGCCAGGGAATAAAACCTTAAGCAAGCAGGGAGACAGCAAAGAACATATGATATAAAGCAGTGAGGGAAATTTTGCATGGGAGGTATGTTTTAACTGGGATAGGATAGGGAAATAGGTGAAAAGATGGATAAAATAGAGGATTAATGAAAACTAAGGATATACTAAAAATCTTATGGAAACCTGCTACTTTATAAACTAACTAAAACTTAATCTATTAAAAAATTAAGAAGAGTTTGAATATAGGTATTCTTCAACAATGATAATCCTAGAAACGAAAGTTTATTAAATTAAATCACAGTACTGTGTGTGACATATCTCCCTACTAGTTGTTGGTCAAAGAGGCTCCATAGGCCATCCAAAACAGCATAGGCTGTTGAGTTTAGTCTTGATTGCCCAATAGATCTAGACTGTAATATCCTAATGATACCACATATTGTAGGTTGTAGGACACAGAAATTAATCTGGAATTGAACTAAAAGTTCCCTCCCTGCTGGCCAGCTTTCATAGCACTGTAAAGTGCTTTGTAAGCTGTTGGGGGAGAAAAGTCATCAATAGTCTTATATGCTGTGGACTCTGTGTGCTATACTACTAACCCACCAGGCAAGATACAACTACTAGTTAAGGACTGAATCATAGGAGGGAATCTGTACCTGGTACTGTAAACCTGGTCAAAATCCCATGTCTAATATCATAGTTAGGATTTCTAGTGCCATGATAATACACTGTGACTATAGTGGTTTGAAAGAAAATGGGAACCAAAGAGAGTGGCACTATTAGGAGTTGTGGCCTTTTTGAACTAGATGTGGCCTTGTTGAAATAAGTTTCTCTCTGTGGGGGTAGGCTTTGAAGTCTCCTATGCTCAAGCTATATCTAGCAAGATAGACCACTTCCTGTAGCCTGCTGGTCAAGATGTCTTGGCTCCTTCTCCAGCACCATGTCTGCCTGCACACAACCATGTTGCACCATGATGATAATGGACTAAACCTCTGAAAATATAAGCCACCCCAATTTAATGCTTTTACTTTATACAAGTTGCTGTGGTAATAGTAACTCTTCACAGCAATAGAAATCCTAAGATAGTGATCAAAAACAACTTGGTGAGGAAAAGGTTTATTTCAGCTGAAAACTCTCAGACCACGTTTCATCAATGAAGTAAGTCAGGGCAGGAACCTGGAGGCAGGAGTTAACACAGAAGCCATGGAGGAGTGCTGTTTACTGGCTTTCTCATATGGCATTCTCGGCCTCCTTTCTCATAGGACCATATACCACCAGCCCTGGGATTGTACTTTCCACAGTGAGCTAGGTCCTTGCATACTGATCATCAATCAAGAAAATGCCCTACAAACTTGCCTACAGGCCAATCCTATAGAGGCATTTTCTCAGTTTAGATTTTTTTCTTCCCAGATGACCCTAGCTCATGTTGAGTTGACATAAAAATGAGCCAGCACAGTGGGAAAGGTTACAGGTCTTAGAGTAAATCACACAGTTGTTTTTTGCTAAGTTGTTAAGATGTCATCCAAATATTTATGTTTATGCCAATAGTCAAGGGCTGCTCTCAACTTTAGGCAGAAAATGTATTGTTTGCAGTGGCAGTGGTTAATATAGAAACTCATAATTGGTCAAAGTGATAAAAATAAGTTACTGTTTAATGCTCATCTCTAACTATCTGCATTAATCCCTCCAAAACTTGGGAACATCACTGAAGAGGAAGTAGAATGACTTTAAGAGATAGAGGGTGGGGAAGGGAGTTTTAAAATGCTGTCTTTTGGCTGTGGCATTACCATTGCACTTATAAACTCACAGAAGCTATGCTTACCTACAAAAAACCTGCACAATATTGTGCCCTTAACTATTCAATCATGAATGGGAACTAGGATTATTAGAATCATGCTTCAGTGAAAACTCCCCACTTAAGCTCATGCAAGTAACTGTACTTAAACACAGTGGGTCATTTTCAAAAGACAAGCAAATAAGAGGTGGACTAATTGAAATGAACAGTTCAACAGGAGAAGGAGAACAAAAGCATAATTGGTTGAATCTGGTCAAAATACAATGTATACATGTATAAAGTTGTCAGAAGAAACACACATTCTGTAGGTTGTTTCCTCATTAAGTTGACTGTTTCCTGTGCTGTGCATTAACTTTTCACTTTTATATAGTTTTGTTTACCTATTTAAACAATTAGATTTATTTTATTTTATGTATCCAGATATTTTGCCTGCACTTATGTCTGTGCATCATATGTGTGTCTGGTGCCCATTGGATCCAGAAGAAGGTATTGGATCACCTGAAATTGTACAGACAATCATGAGCAGCCAGGTGGGTACTGGTAATCAAACCTGAGTCCTCTGAGAGAGCAGCAAATTCTCTTAAGCACTGAACCATCTCTCCAGTCACCCAATTTGCCCAATTTTTATTTATTCGCCTATGCCTTTGGGTATATATATGCAATGAAATCTGGTGCACATGATTTCATAAAAAACATACTAATGGAATTAAAGACACAACTTAACCCAATATTTGTAGGCATTTTAACAGCCCATTTTTGTCAATAGATGGGTCATCTGGAGAAAAAAATAAACACAGAGACCTAAGACTTAAATGACACCTTACATTAAATAGATCTAACAGATGCTGCAGAATATTCTATGCAAATGCCAAATAATATACATTCTACTCAGCAGCACATGGAGGCATCTCTAAGATAGACCATATGCTGGAAAACACACACACACACACACACACACACACACACACACACAACTTAAATACAGAAAAAGTGAATCAATTCCACATATCCTATCTGACCATATATAATAAAACTTAACAGCAAACAAAACTCCAATAAGTGTATAAACTTATAGATTAAACAGTTTAATACCAAATAATAAATTGGTCAAAGAAAATATTGAGAAAGAAATGAAAATATTATTGGAACTAAATTAAAATGAAATCACAACACAGAAAAACCTCTAGGACACACTGAAAGAAATCCTATGAGAAATATTTATAGCTTTAAGTTCTTACATTAAAATAAATGACTTAATGATGCAACTTATTAATTTAGAAAAACAAGAAAAAAAACAAACACAAACCCAACAATAAATAATAAAAATCAAAGCAGAAATTAATCTATGAAGCCAGTATTACTCTAATACCCAAACCAGGTAAGCACAAATGCAAACACACACACACACACACACACACACACACACACACACACACACACAACCACAGATTGATATCATTGATAAACACAGATGAAAAATCCTCAATAAAATAAAATAACAAACTGAATACAAGCATGTAGCATGAATTTTAAAAGGTCTTATTAATATAGTCAAACCCAGGTGCCAGGTTTTGGGGTGAATGCTGGAAGATCAGAGAAGCAGAACAAGCCACAGCTTCCTCACCTCGCCAGTTCCTCAGCTGATCCTATTTCCTCAGACTGGAAGCCTCTGTGTCCTCATCCAAATGAATCTCAGCTGAACTGCTTCTCAAAAGCCTAAAAGCTTAACCAGGCTCTAGTTCCTGGTCATTACACATTATATACCTTTCTGCTTTCTGCCATCACTTCCTGGGAATAAAGGCGTGAGTCACCATGCTGTTCTGTCCTCTGACCCCAGATAAGTTTATTAGTGTGTACAATATTTTGGGGAACACAATATCACCACACAATCACATATAAATACAACCATTTGCCATGATCAAGTTGGCTTTAAGAAATGCAGGTTTAGTTAAACATAAGTAATAAATATAATGAATCACACAAATGGGCATAAAGACAAAATGACATGATTATTCAATAGATGCAGAAAAGACCTCTGACAAAATCCAATAAAATTAACTAATAAAAATCAGAACAGAGAGGGAGAACAAGGAATAACAGACCATGATAAATGAAGACCCCATGGGAATAGGAAGAAGCAAAGTGCTAGAGAGGTCCCCAGAAATCCACAAAGATACCTACATAATAGACTACTGGCAATGGTCGAGAGAAAGCCTGAACTGACCTACTCTGGTGATCGGATGGCCAAGCACCCTAACTGTCATGCTAGAACTCTCATCCAATGACTGATGGAAGCAGATGCAGAGATCCAGGGCCAGGCCGCAGGTGGAGCTCCAGGAGTCCACTCATCGAGAAAGAGGAGGGATTGTATGAGTGAGAATTGTTGAGACCATGGTTGGAAAAAGCACAGGGACAAATAGCCAAACTAATGGAAACACATGAACTATGAACCAAAAGCTGTGGAGCCCCCAACTGGATCAGGCCCTCTGGATAAGTGAGACAGTTGATTAGCTTGAACTGTTTGGGAGGCACCCAGGCAGTGGGTCCTGGACCTGTCCTTAGTGCATGAGCTGACTGTTTGGAGCCTGGGGCTTATTTGGGGACACTTTGTTCAGCCTGGGTGAAGGGAGGAGGGTACTGAACCTGCCTCAACTGAATCTACCAGGCTGAGCTGAATCCCCAGGGAAGTCCTTGCCGTGGAGCAGATGGGAATGGAGGGTGGGCTGAGGGGAGGGCAGACTGGGGGAGGAGGGAGGTCAGGGGAATCTGTGGCTGATACGTAAAATTAAATTAAATTATAAAATAAAATAAATCAGTAGCTTTTATACACATCAACAACAAACACAGAAAAAGAGTTTATGGACATACTCCTATTTACAATAGCATCAAAGACAATAAAATATCTTGGAATAAGCCTGGCCAAGGAGGTGGAAGACCTTCACAATGAAAACATCTAATCATGCAAGAAAGGGACTGAGAGAGAAAGAAATCTTGTTTCCATGGAATGCTAGAATCAGTATTTTGAAATGACCACCTCCCAAGATCAATTTACAGTTTTAATATAATGAAATCAAAATACCCACAACAATCTTCACAGAAATAGAAAAATAATCCTAAAACTCACATGGATCTAGACAACTAGATCCAAGTGTATCAAAGACATCAATTTGAAACCTGAAACACTAAAACTTCTAGAAGAAAACAGGCAGTACCTTACATGATATAATTGTAAGAAAAGACATTTTTTGAGACAGGATTTCTCTGTGTAGCCCTAGTTGTGCTAGAACTTGCTCTGAAGACGAGGCTATCCTTGAACAGGAAAGGACTTTCTGAGCAAGACACTATTTGTCCAGGAATTAGGACAAGTGGGGATTCATAAAACTAAAAAGCTTTTATACAGCTAATGAGTCAATCAACCAAGTGAAAATCCTACAGAGAGATAGAGAATCTTTGTCAGTTATACCTCTGATGGAGGATTAACATCTAAAATATACAAAGAACTAAAAAACTAGAGTCAAAAAACAAACATGACAAGCCAAAAAATCAAATGACCCAATTAAAAAAAAATGGACTAGAGATCTAAACAGAGTTATCAATGGAAGAAATAAAAATGGCCTAAGAAATGCCTCAAGATTAAGATTTCACCTTACCTCAGTCAGAATGGCAATGATCAGCAAATGCTCAAAACCACATGTTCTCTCTCATCTGCAGTTCCTAGCTCCAAATTTCCAGATGTGAGTATATAACATGAAGTAACCACAGAAACCAGGAAAGTATAAAGGAACTAAAGGCAGTATGGGAGTTGGGTGAGAGTAGAGCTTGAAAGTAGAATAGCAGGATACAGGCAGTATGAAGAAGGACACAGAAAAATGGGAAACGGCTCCAACTGGGGAGGAGTGATGGAGGGAGGCCAATACAGGAGGGGGAATGAAAAACAAATACTACTAATGTTGCTTGATAAAATATTAAGTAATCATATTATTTTATATTTATCTAGAATTATATATAATAATGCAATTATATATACATATATATACACATACATATCAGGCATATGTATATATCATATCTTAAAAGAGGTTATACCACCTGGGCTAACAATGCTTCCCACAAGAACCATAGACTAACAAAAATTCCATATGACTCCCCAAACAATATAGATTATTGACATAGCCCTAGGTTACCTCCAAGAGGTTAAAGGAAAGCCCCTATTGCTGAACCCACTGCACACTTAGGGCAGAGGACGTGGATAATTAAACCTGGATCTAAGCTGGTCTTCTTCCTTCTGTCTGGAACCTGTGGTACTAGAAACCTAGCAAACTTCCTGTTGCCTTGTGAGGTCACGGACCATAGAAAATAATTTACCATACTTTGCTAGACCAGCATAGTTTCTAAATACATTCTAAACCTTACCCTGGTACACACAGAATACACGTGTAGCTAGTATCCCACAAAGAACCTTCTCTTTGCAGCAAATGGAGAACATCTCAGAAAACCACAACTGGACTGTAAGATGAATATTAAAAGATTAAAAGGTCTTATAACAAAAAAAAAGAGCCAGATATTGGGGTGAAAGCTGAAAGATCACAGAAACAGAACAAGCCTCAGCCAACCTCACCTCGCCAACTCCTCAGCCAATCCTGTTTCCACGAATCCTCAGAGTGAAAGCCTCTGAGTCTTCACCTCTGCAGTGATCAACAGATCATGTGGAGCCCAAGTCCAAGGGGTGTATCTCTATCACAGCTCCTATATATATGGCTCAGGGTACATAGCAAAAGAGGAGGCTGAAAGACTGTAAAAGACAGAATACTAGTAAGTTTACTGTGAAACAGTCTCTCCTAGGAAGGGCTGCATTAACAAGACCAGAGCAACAGTAATATCAATAAATTGCTAATGTGGAAGGGAGAAAACTTCATGGGTTGAGAATTATAGGCAACTAATGACTGTAGAGAGAAGGAGAATTAGCCTCTCACAGAAATTAGCCCCCTTATTGGTTATCTAATACAAAGTGGTCAGCTGTGAAACCATATACACACTCACAGAAAAAAACAAACAAACAAACGGACTAAGCAGATTGTAATTGTATATTTGTGCATACATATACAAACATATATTTAGGTAACGATAATGATAAAAGAAAAGAGGCTATATTTTGAGAGGGAGAACATGAGAGGAGATGGATGAAGGGTCCCTGGAAGGGGCTGAAGAGAGGAGAGAGAAGGAGGGAAATAATGTAATTCTGTTTTAACTAAAAATTTATAATTTTTTAATAGATTATTTAAAAAGATAGAAATACAGGGGATCTCAAATTTAGGACATATACATCTTATGATGTAAAATTTATTCCCCATCTACAGATTAGGAAACTTGCTCCTGACCACAGATCTCAAATTTAGTACACAGCTTGGCTTGTTCAACTAAAAGCCCTCCCCTGTCCAACTCCAACATGCTCCTGGGTTTAAGCCCCCCTTGGCTAATCCTTAATGGCTAATTAGTTGTCCCATCATTAAAAGAATCAGAGGAAGGTTAAGGCATAAAGCTCCCATGACCTGCTGACCTTGTTGGGTCATTAAAAGTGGATAGCTTTGAATCAAAACAAAGTGGATTTCTTCTATATACATCTCATATAATCTGACATCCTCCAGCTTCTGAGTCCTTCCCCATCCACCCGAACCACCACACAGAAACACCTTATTACTTATATTTTTTTCATTTCTGAGAAAATGAGCTGATAATTGTTAAATTCTTAAAACAGTGCCCAGCATACATAAGCACTGTAAGAATAGCTGTGAAATGGAATGAACACTATCACAAACATTTCCAGATTATTGAAAAATGAGAAAGTGCATCCTGACAGATGCACAAATCATTGCTGGAAAATCTATAAAAAAGTTTTAACACACATGGAGGTACCTAACATGACTAAAATAACTTTTTTTCATGAAAAAGAGATTATTTTATAGATATTTACTTTGTAACCCAATTTTCTAACAGTGATATGCTGAGGATATTTTAATATCAGTATATACATATTTATATCATCATTCTAACATGCCCATAATATTCCTTTGTGTGGACTAGTAATGAAAATTTCAATTAATTATTTTTGTTTTTAATGTTTTGTAAATAAATATAGGTTTAATAAATTTGTCTAATTTATAGACTTCTCTAGATCCCCTGTAGAAAATCTATGCCAACCTACATACAGTGGTTTCACTGAACACATTTTCAAATCTGTATCAACTTTGAAGATTTTTCCATTCATGTTGTTCACTATCAACTCCTTTGTGATAGGTGTTACAAGTTGGGTGTTTGAATTTTGTTGATTCTGTGTGCTGTACAAAAGTTTTAAATTCATAAGTAATAACATTTATCAGTCTTTTTAAAATTATAGTTCCATGCTACAATCCACAGACTCAGAGAGATTAGGTAACAAAGAGGGTTTATGGGAGGATGCCAGGATCTCCCTGGGAAGGGGAAATAGAAGAGAATTCATGAGTGCACTGAGGATGAATGGGGATGGCAACATGAATGATCAGGTTGAGGGGGTAACAGAGGGGGAGAGTACTGCAAGAGACAACTGGAAGTGGGTGGGGGGCATTTAGTGGTCATGTGAAAACCTAGCGCAAGGGAATTCCCCAGGAATCTACAATAAAGACCCCAGGTTAGGCTCCTAGCAATAGCAGATATGCAGTTTGAACTGACCATCTCCTGTGACCAGATTGGTGCCTAGCCCGACTGTCATCAGAGAGGCTTCATCCAGAAACTGATGGAAACAGATACAGACTCACAGCCAAACATGAGGCAGAGTTCAAGGAATCCTGCTGAAGACAGAGAGAAAGGATTGTAGGAGCCAGAGAGGTCAAAGGCACCACAAGAAAACTCAGAGAATCAGCTAACGTGAACTTAGAGAGGCTCACAGAGACTGAACCAACAACCAGGGAGCCTGCATGGGACTGAACTAGGCACTTTGCATATATGTGACAATTGGGTACCTTGGTACTCTTGTGGTACTCCTAACAGTGTAAATAGGGTCTGTTTCTGATTCTTTTACAAGTTTTTGGGACCCTACTCCTCATACTGTGTCACCTTGCCCAGCCTTAATACGTGGTGAGATGTTTAGTCTTACTGCAACTAGATATGCCATGTTTTGTTGATACTCATGTGAAGCCTGCCCTTTCCTGAACAGAAACAGAGGAAAAGTGGATTGAGGTTAGCACTGGGAGGAGAGGAAGGAGGGGAAAGTGTGGCTGGGATGTAAAATAAATAGATGATAGATAGAGAGGTAGATAGATAGATAGATAGATAGATAGATAGATAGATACATACATACATACATACATACATACATAAATACATAGATAGATACATAGATTGATAGATTATTTGAAAAATAAAATTAAGTTCCTGTCTTTAAGTGGGAAAATGTGTTTTCCAAATTTTAGAAATCTCTATATTTTTATGTATAACTGTGGCTTCATTTTTCACATTTAAACTTCTGGCCAATCTGCAATTTTCTGTGGTTTATTTTCATGAGATTTAAACCAGTCCTTCAGACCCCTGAATGAGTGCGGATGAAGATTTGTATACCTCTGTAGCATGAATCTTAACAGGTCTTATTAATAAAATCAAAGCTGGGTATTGGGGTGAATGCTGGAAGATCAGAGAAGCAGAACAAACCACAGCCACCTCACCTTGCCAATACTTTAGCTGATCCTGTTTCCTCAGACTGGAAGTCTCTGTGTTCTTATCCAAATGGATCTCAGCTGAACTGAGTCTCGAAAGCCAGAGAGCTTAACCAGCTCTAGTTCCTGGTCCTTATGCCTTAAATACCTTTCTGCCTCCTGCCATCACTTCCTGGAATTAAAGGTGTGAGTCACCATGTCTGGCTGTTTCCAGTGTGGCCTTGAGCTCACAGAGATCCAGACAAATTTCTGCCTCTGAAATGCTAGGATTAAAGGTGTATGTGCCACCATTTTCTGGCCTCTGTATCTAGTGGCTGTTCTGTTCTGTGACCCCAGATAAGTTTATTAGGATGCACAATATTTTGGGGAACACAGTACTACCACCTACCTCTAAAGAAAGTCTGTGATATAGAAATTAACAAGGATCCATACTGCTTTCTCCAGAATGGCACACTCAATGATACTATTGACTATAGCATCCACTAGACTTTCTACATAGAGATTTATCAATTTGCCTTTTTTTAGTAATTTTGCTAATTACTGTTATATTTAATAGAAAGCCTTTGTTAAAGAGAAAAATACTTCAATGAGAAACATCGTGACTGAGGATGACCTACTAAAAGTTGATGTGAGTGGCAAGGAGGAAGAAAGAAGAAATGAGTGCCAGGAAGGAGATCTGTTTAAACTTTACCTTTGAGAATGGAAGCCATAACGACTAAAGAAGACTAACAGCTGCTCAGCCTAATGATTTAGAACTGGTGGGAAACACTAACGCCCGTCTGGAGAACCTGGCATTCTGCTCTCAGCTTTTCCAGCATGGGACTCAGAGGAGTAACCTAGGGTATGACTTCTCCAAATGCAATGTATGAGGATAGGAACAGGGTGGGAATGGATTAGATTCAATTCAGTAAGCATTTGTCTAGTGGAAATTATGTGATAAGTATGAATCTAGATACTTTAAGAGCTCCAATTTCTTCTACAGCAACACTTCTATTAGGACATTTTTGTTCACATTCTATAAATATTCCAAGGAACCTTAAATTTTCCAAAACATTGACCTTCTGAAAGTCCCTAGCATGAGGATTGCATCTCTCCAGGTCCAAGAAAAAGGTAAAGCAGAGGTGGGAAGAATTTGGCAGAACAACAAAGGACCAATTGATTGGATCAAATGTTGCAATCTTATAAAAAGTGTAGCAAATACTCCCCTGGGGATTCATTTAAACCTGGTGGATTCAGTACAGGCAGGTCCAGTCCCCTCCTTCCAGGCTGAGCAAAGTGTTCCTGTGTAAGCCCAAGGTTCCAAACAGCCAGCTCATGCACTAAGGACAGGTCCTGGTCCCACAGCCTGCATGCCTCCCAAACAGTTCAAGCTATTGAATTGTCTCACTTATCCAGAGGGCCTGATCCAGCTGGGGGCTCCACAGCCTTTGGTTCATAATTCATGTTCTTCCATTCGTTTGGCTATTTGTCCCTGTGCTTTTTCCAATCTTGGTCTCAACAATTCACACTCTTACAGTCCCTCCTCTTTCTCGACAATTGGACACCTGGAGCTCCACCTGGGGCCTGGCTGAGGATCTCTGCATCCACTTCCATCAGTTATTGGATGGGAGTTCCAGCTCTACTGGTAGGGTGTTTGGCCATCTCATCATCAGACTAGGTCAGATCAGGTTTTCTCTTGGAGGGGATGGGGGAAAGGTGGGGGGGGGGGCAGGAGCGGGGAGGACAGGGGAACCCATGGCTGATGTGTAAAATTAAAACACAAATATAATAATAAAAACATTTAAAAAAAGAAAAGAAGGATTAGTTGCTAATTGTTGTTGCTTCTATCATATTTTATAAAAATGGTTCTGTACTTCTGTATGAAAACTAGGACCTGAACCAAACAAGTGAAGTGACAAGCTTCATCTTAAGAATTTCTAGGCCAGTGCTTTATACATTTCTAAGGAATACCCATAGCCTTTAATTTAAGACCATAAAGTAAGTTTACTTCTGAAAGTTAAATTACACAAGGGGAGAATGATTTTTGTCTTCAAGTGTGTATGCCTTAATTTCCAGTATGTTTTTTATGAATTCTATTTTATTTTATTTTATTTTGTTGTTAAACCCCCCCTCAATTGTTAAGGTCATTAATGTTACTTATAGTCCTGTTTTTGATATTGTTATGTTAGGATTGTCCTGGCCTCTTTTTATTGGAATGAGACCCAGTAAGTTATGTGCCTTAACTGCAAGTAGTTAAAATTTTTCTTTCATTTTGCATTTAAGAAGAGGTAATGTGTCTGCTATGCCATTCTAGGTCTGTATGTAATTACAGCTAAGTTGCAGTTGGAAAAGGAAATAAAACTTTGTTACTCAGAAAAAAAAATGTAGCAAATAGAGTTCAAATCTCTGCCATTCATCACTGGCATGCCTTGTCTTGGTGACGTCTATGAGAATGTGTTTAACTATCCACACAATCATCTCCAAGTTCCATTGGTATACTGACATCTGAGACCACATGTATTATTGTATTTTCTCCAAAGAACTATGAGACAGCTTTGTGATTGTTTTCCTGTCTGTATCATATGCAACGTCCTCAGAAGCATTGCAGCTTCTACATAATCTTTGTCTTTGTCACTTCACTCTGGCCTTAGATACACCTTACCCACAGCTACTGTGTCTGGTGCCCTATCACTTCTGTAAGAGAGAGGAAAGCAGTGATTTCTTAAGAGGAAAAAGTCAATGGTGTCTATTCTTTTAGGAGATTTAGGAGAACAGGAAAAAAATGTCCTTTGGAAATAGATATCTTGCCATTCTGGTAATTGTTGTGGTTCATAGGTATTACAGCTGGATAGGACTATTGATTGCTTTCCTCTCTTGGCAGCTTGCATAGCACCTTCAAATACTGTGTGAGCCATTCTTCAGGGCAGAGGCTTTCAGTCAGTTCCAGCTCAATTTCTCCTATTCCTGTGTCCATAGTGTATGGTGTCTTCAGCAATAGGGTCTTAGCTTCAAGTTCTGGGAAGCAACCAACAGTGACAGCAGTAGCATATGTTATTTGGGAAGTTTCTTCAAACATGAAGATCATTGGTTATATTTTGTAGAACATCTTTGTGGAGTAGTGGAGGTAGAAACATGTTTGTATAGGGTTAAGGACTCAGTGGTGAGGCTGGATAGAATATGATTTAGCTAGCTCTTTTAAGGAGATTATAAATAAATATGGCTGAGCTTGGGAGGTAAGCAAACATGAGTGTGAAATTTGAAGATCAGCCAAAAAATATGTTTAAAATGCTGTTTGAAAGAACCTAATATAAATGATAGAAAATGGAGAAGTGCAAAGATAATGCATTAGACAGAAGAGATGCTTCTTCAAATGAAAGTGCACAGTTTGAGTGCCTGGACATGAAGGAAATTTTCACGTAGTAGCATGATTTCTGTTGAGAAGAAGAGAATGAAATCATAAGGTAAGAAGAAGGCTTAAATGCTTTTAATAGTCAGACTGTTAAAGAAATAACCATGAAAAAATGAAATAGGAAGCTTAGTTGAGTTTGGTTGAATTTACAGTGGCACCCACCAGTAGATGTGATCTTTACCCCACTCAGCTTTGAAGACAGGCTCAGAGGAGATGAATTTATTTTAGTGTTTGTTCACATATGTCACCACAAGATACCAGTGAGGAAGTTGAGACATTTGGCTTAAAAAAAAGAAAAAAAATGCAGGTGAGGAACTATAGAGATGGATCAAAGGTTGAGAACACCTTGTTCTTCTTTCAAAGGAGTGGACTTCAGTTCCCAGTACCTATGTTTAGTGGCTTTCAACCACCTGTAACTCCAATTCCAGCAGATCTGATTCCCTCTTCTTACCTCTGCAGGTACCTGCATACATCACACACACACACACACACACACAAGTAATAAAATTTTTTTAAGGTAGGTGAAGTCAGGGTTACCAGTGATTCTCTAATTGATGTGTTTGATGAGAACATGCATAACAAAACTCATAGGCCTGCCTGGGGTATAGGGATATTTCAATTAACATGACAGGGAAAAAGGGAGCACTTAGATGTTTGCTGTGCAGTCAGTGCATGTGCAGGTCCATGTAGGGTTTGGACCCCATGTCTTCCTGCTCAGAAGCATTTCTTCTTGCTCAATATTGTCCAGTGCATCATGGGTAGCTAACAGACTATCTCCCACTAAGGGAAAAAGGAAATGGCACTGTTGTCAATCACACTGCCACAGCTCTTCAGCACCAACTTGAATCAGAACAATCTGCATCTTCTTGCCTCTGCATGTCTCTGTGTCATAAATGCATGGTAGCCACAGTGTCATTCATGAACCTGTTACCTATTGGGACACCTGTGAAACCAGCTTCCAACTGACCTTCCAAGATATCATTCATTACTGCGCATTGTGCATGACAAACACAAATAATTTACCCTTCAGAGAATACATGGGGATGCACAAATAGTACTTCATTTTCTGGTGTTATCCAAGTATTGCTTTGTATTAGATAGCATGGTGTAGAACACAGCTTCCAACCACATCCTCTTGAATTCTGAGGTACAATCATTACTTTCTTAAAATGGATGATCTTTGTATGTGGTCAGCATCCTTTTTGTGCCATACACCAATACTAGAAGGGAGTATGGGTGAAGGGTACAGCAACATAATGTGAGCACTGGTCACATTCCCATAAGAAATGTTCCTCCATCTTGTGGTGGGGATTAAGACCAACCCAGCAATTATATTACTTGCTATATTGATAGAAGGCACAAAAATCTACAAATCAGAAAGTTCTTGTGGTGATGCATAACAATCATTGCCATGATCTGAATGTACATGTGACCTAAGCCTAAAGGTCAGAGGTAAATAACCAGGAGTCTGAATGTGTCTTTTGTCTTTAGTGACATGATCATAGAAAATTGGCATGTCAGCACTCTCTGGTAGCCTGATCTTGTCCAAGGCTATGAGGAATTACTTTGTGCTGTGTAGACAAGGTAGGGATTGTGGTCTTGATTTGACCCATGGGGAAACACGAAATGACTTGCCTATGGCCACAGGCTTTTTAAATTTATCTATTTAATGAGATTATAATATATTGTTTCCTTCTTCCCTTTCTCCGCTCCAAAACATCCCATATATCCCTTCTTTTTCTCTTTCAAACTCATGATTTATTTTTTTTCATTAATTGATGTTGCATGCATATGAGTGCATATAAATATAATAAATATGTGTGTGTATATATATATATATATATATATATATATATATATATATATATGTATATTCATCATACATAAGTACAACCTAATCAGTGTGTATAATGTTACCTGTATGTATGTTTTCAGGGCTGATCTTTGGTATTGCATAACCACAAGCAACTAAGGAATGCTGAGAGTGGGAGAAATAGTCTTCCCTATAAGGCTTTTCCGCATCATAGGCAAGATTCACATCCCTTCCTCTTCTTGCTTTGTCTCTCTGTGAAATCTCTTTCTCAGTGCCATGAATATCACACTTTGGGAAGGGCTTCTGGCAACAGCATTTCCTCTCCTCTTTTCTGTACTCATCTTCCCATGTCAGTTTGCAGGGCAGTTTTTTCACAAATGAACGTAAGTTCTATTTGAGAGTAACCTTGAGCTATATGCAGAAGTCTAGCAAACATGTCAGAAAATTGCTCTGCTTCTTCTTTTTTGAGTATCTGCTTTCTTAGCATTCTTTGCTCCTAAACTGCACCAGTCAACAACACATGGTGCATTTAGGGAAGTGCTGCTGGCAACACAAGCATTGAAAGCTCAGGCTTTAGGTTGCAAAGCAACCTATGGTATTTAAAAGGGAAAAAAATGAATGTCCATAGGCAAGTTTGCCTTTCATAGAGACAAGTGTTTCTTCTTGTATTCTCCTGGACCTGCTTTCAAACTCTGTTCTTTGTTGCTTTACAAAAGATTGTTTCTTCATTAACCTTTAAACTGTGCTGGTAATAGACTGGAATTCCTTAAGAATTGCACAGTAGAAGGGTGGGAGTGAGGCCGTGGGCCTTGCACTGTTAGCATCTTATCAAGGCATTCTCATGATTGCTGTTTTCCAGTTATTAATGGCAGTAAGGCGATTATTTCATCAATATATTGACCTAATGTTTCTTATGAGGTATAGAAACAAATTCCTCAAATTTGTAAATTTGTAGTTGGTAATCTAAATGAGTTCTATTCCTAAGCTTCAAAGTTATACTCTAGTGTTGCTTCCCAAGTGAAGTCAAAAAAACAAAACAAAACAAAATAAAAAACCCAAACAACAACAACAACAAAAAACCCTCCTAAATAGGAGCTTATATGAATGAACAGTCTGGACACTTCATTGTTTTGAAACAGGGTCTCAGTATATAACCTATGCTGTCTTTGAACTCTTACTTCGACCTCCAATGTACTGGGATTACAAAGTGCCACCATGCCCATCTTGTCCCACTTTTTATATTTATTGGTGGTACTTAAGACCTCCCACGTGTAGATAAGCACTTAGTATCATCATCGATGTAAACACAGAGATACATATGTATATATCCAATATAGCATGTTTAACAGGTTTTTATTCTGGCATTTTCATATGCACTTTTTGTTGATTCTCTTTTACTACCCCAGTCTTCTAGTCCCCTGTTCTTTCTGAATGGTCCATTCATCTCTATAGTAACTTCTCTCCTGCTTTCCCAGCACATGCTTTGTATTACCCTCTCACACACAAATCCTCTTTGCCCTTCTCATGGTCCCCTTTCTAGTTTCATCATCTATATCCACAAGACACACACACACACACACACACACACACACACACACACACACACACACACCCTATAATCTAGGCTTTCCTATGAGAGAAAACTTGCAGTATTTGTTTTAAGTTCCTGCTCAGCACTAATGTATTCTGCTTCTCAGAATAAAATTTAAAATTTGGAAAATGTCTTTGTCTTTCCAACTATAACAAATCACCTCTCTGAGCATCTCCACAGAGTTGACTTCTTAAAGGAAACTACAATATTGCATCATTTCAGAATGGCTTTACTGGGCTATTTGGGTAACTCCTCCTTTGGGAAGAATTCCAATAAATCATCTGCAGAATTCTACCTGCCACGGAGGAAAGGAACTTCTCCTCCTTCCTGGCCAAGGCTGTTGGAAGCCACCATCTGTTGTCTGTTTCTGTGCACATGCAGCAGGAATGCACTGGCCCAGAGCTTGTGGCTGCTGGTCCAGGCCCTCATTCATCACCACACCCTTCTACACCTCTAGCACCAGTGCCCTTGGTGGTCTCCCTGACCCCTCACTGGGTCTTCCTCCTCTCTTTGATGATGCAGATGCTTCCACTGGAGCAGTTGTGGTGATGGCTCTATCTTGGGGCACTCAGGCTCACATTGATCACTTAGAGCAGAGTGTCCCAGGTATTGATTACTGACCCTGGCTTTGCAGGCCCACAGTGACTTTGGCCATAACCTCACTGTCTCTTGAGGGAATTCCTGGTGGTCTAGTCCTGTGTTTCTCATTGTTTTCTGTGTCATTTGTAATTTCACTGTGGCATTAGTTGTAACTTGTTTCACAAGGTAGGAAAGTACTTGCTACTTACAGCTAGCTCCCTCTGCTGCTAAAGATGTAGGTGCCTACAAGGCCTCATAATATAGACCAGAACTCTGGGAAGTCTTAGTACAGCTAATGCACATTAACTTTTTACCTATTGCTTTTAGCTTTTCAACATTCAGCTGAGGGGGAGTCTCAGCTCAATAGTTTGTCACAAATAGGTCTGGATTCCAATGTAAAGTCACAGAAACAAATTAAGACATTGATATGGGAGAGCTTAGCATTTGAATTCTTGAAGGCGGATTTAAATATCAGGAGTAAGATTATGAATAAGAAATTGAGCTTCCAGTCAGAAGCCAAGCTGGACTGCATCAGAGTGTAATAGTGGGGGACAGTAAGGGAAATTGGCAGCACTTGAAGTCAACAATGCTGAGTTACATCCTACAGAAGTCTCCTTCTTGATCATGAAATCTGTCTTTCTGAACAACTTACTCTATTTGGCTACCTACTGCCTACAGAAAAAATATCAATACCTTTCTTAGCTTATGATGTACTGCACAGCTTGCTGCTTTCCTAGATGCTTGCCTTTGTCCTTATCCTCCCTCCAATTCTTCCTCCTCCCCTGGCCCTATCAATCATCTGGTCTGCCAGGGTCACTTGAAGTTAGATAGCCACCAGTGGCTTTTCAGAGCTTCCCAACCCCACCCCACCCACAACATGCATGTCACTCCTTCCTCTTGTCCATGTGTCTAAGAGCTCTCTTTGAGTCCTTTCTGATTGTTTCCATAGAATTAGCATTATTTCCTGATATTTTTCTTCATCCTCCAATGGGTTTTGGTGGTTTTTTCCCCTCCCTCCCTCCCTCCCTCCCTCCCTCCCTCCCTCCCTCTCCTTCCTTTCTTTTCTTTCTCTCTCTCTTTCTCTGTCTTTCTCTTTCTTTCTTTTTGTTTCATCTTATTTTTTAATTTTTTATTAATTTTTTCATTTATTTTACATACCAACCACAGTTTTCCCTCCCTCCTCTCTTAGCTACTTTCTATTGCAGTGATAAAACCATGAAAAGCAAGCCAATAAGCAGCTCTTCTCGATGGTTTCTGCCTCAGTTCCTGCCTCCAGTTTCTGACCTGACTTCCCTGGTTGTTAGATTGTACAATGCAAGTCAAAATAAACCCTTTCCTCCCCAAGATGGTTTTATCAGTCCTTTGTAACATGAATCTTAAATGGTCTTATTAAAAAAAAAAACCCAGTGCCAGACATTGGGGTGAAATCTGAAAGATCAGAGAGACAAAACAACCCACAGCCAACCTCACCTAGCTAGCTCCTCAGCAGACCCTGTTTCCTCAGACTGGAAGCCTCTGAGTCATCACCTGAATAAATCTCAGCTGAACTGCTGCTAAAATGCCTAAAAGCTTAAAAGCCTCTAGTTCCTTGTTTTCACACCTTATATTCCTTTCTGCTTCCTGCATCACTTCCTGGGATTAAAGACAAGTGTCCTTCCCAAGCAAGATGAGCAATCTCAAGTGCTGGGATTAAAGATGTGTGCCACCACTGCCTGGCTCTGTTTCCAGTGTGGCCTTGAACTCATGGAGATCCAGGTGGATCTCTGCCTCCCGAGTGATAGGATTAAAGGTATGTGCCACCACTTTCTGACCTCTATGTCTAATCTAGTGTCTGTTATCTTCTCTGGCCCCAAGATAAGTTTATTAAAGTACACAATATATCAATCACAGTCCTTTGTCATGGCAATGGAAACCAAATTAGAATGGTGCTTTACTATTATTAAGAATTCTGTGCCAACCAGGTGGTGGTGGCACACACCTTTAATCCCAGCACTTGGGAGGCAGAGGCAGGTGGATCTCTGAGCATTTGAGGTCAGCCTGGTCTATAGAGTGACTTCCAGGGTAGTTAAGACTACACAGAGAAACCCTGTCTCAAAAAATAAAAAACACAAGCCAAACCAACCAAACAAACAAACAAAACAACAAAAAACAGAAAACAAGCAAATACAAAACTCAGTGCCAATCACTTGAAGAAAAAGTTGGGATTGTCAGACTTTTGCTCCCAAAACCAATCCTCTAACTACTAGGGGGGAAAGGCGACAGTTCTTTAGTTCTCCTTTTCTTTGTTTTTTTCTTCCCTCCCTTTTTTTTTTTTTTTCTCGAGACAGCATTTCTATGTGTTGCCCTGGCTGTCCATCTTTTCAAGGACATCCATGATCTAGTGCAACTTTGCTTTCCAAGTATTTTCTTTTTACTCCAACTAATGAGAATTCATTGCAATATGCTCTGGGGTTTATTCTATTTACCTTCACTCAGTGTTTGAAGTAATCATATATTGAACATCTATTATGATGTGTTATGGTTTGGGATTTTGCTTGTGTTTCTCCTTTTATGGCAATGAATTGCGTTGTCTTCTTCTCCATGTTTCAAAGCCTCATATTTTCCAAGACCCATGTTAAATATTACTTCTAAGAGGCCTTTTATGAGCCCATAGATTTCAGTAATTTATCCCTCCTTGGAATGTTCATGGAAAATAGTGTGCACTGTTCTTCCTGCACATCACTCTGTGCTTGGTACCTGTGTGTGCAGCTCTTCCTGCTGCTGGAGTGAATCTGACAATGGAATCCCTATCTGGGTCCCTTCTGCAGTCCCCACTTTTCACCTGTTGGACAACCCTCAGATGCCTATGTAATTGATAACCTTCAAAATGAGGTTGGCCCTTCTGTTATCTGAGAGCTGAGGTTCCTAGTAGACAGATCAGAAGAAAATCTAATCAAAGCTGACATAAAGGCTCAGTAAGGGGTTTGCAATCATTGTTCCTGCCCATTCATATAATTCTATTTCCAAATGATTAATCTAAGTGTTTGCAGAAAGGTAGGACTTTGAATATTATTGTGTTTAAATAGCAGACACATTTGTAAACCATCTTGAAAGATTTTATAAATTCATTTAGATGGTTTTTAAAGTGTTTGGGGGTCCTTCAACGTGGTTTATATAAGTTACATGCAAAGTTCATATCTGAGTAAGACTTCTGTAGCACGAATCTTAAAAGGTCTTATTAATAAAAACAAACCCAGGGTCAGGTATTGTGGTGAACGCTGGAAACTCAGAGAGACAGAACAGGCTACAGCTAACATCACCTCGCCAATTCCTCAGCTGATTTCATTTCCTCAAACTGGAAGCCTGAGTGTCCTCATCTGAATGGATCTCAGCTGAACTGTTGTTAGAAGCCTTAAAAGCTTAACAGGCTCTAGTTCCTGGTTCTCACGCCTTATATACCTTTCTGCCATTACTTCTTGGGATTAAAGGAGTGTGCCACCATGCCTGACTGTTTCCAGTGTGGCTTTGAACTCACAGAGATCTGGATGGATCTCTGCCTTAGGAATGCTAGGATTAAAGGTGTGTGTGTCACCATTTTCTCAGCTGTTCTGTTCTCTGACCCCAGACAAATTTATTAAGGTGCACAATATATTGGGAGATGCAATATCACCACAGACTTCATTTCCAGCAATGTGAATAAATGAAGCATTACTTGAATAAATAAAACTGTATATTTTATGTATTTAATTTCCCTCTCCAGTATGTTCTGAATTATCGAAGGAAAAGGAGAAAGATGCTTTCTGTTCTTCTAATTAAATGTCAAATCATTACCCAGGTAGTCATAGGACAATATCCTCAGCACATCTGTCATAGCTGCTATCCATCAAGTTTTTCCTCCTAGGCAGAAATGCGATTACCCCTTGGAACGATGTCAGTCCCTAAATGCAGAAAGTTGATCGAGTTTGCTATTATTCATGAAATGTTGTATCATGGGAAACATGATGGATTGAAGGAAACCATATTCTGGTTGTATTTGGGTTGTAGGTGAGAAATCAGTATTGAAAATGTTGAGCTTTCCTCCCCCTTTGCAGCCCACAGATTGTATTCATCATGGTAAACATGTCTCCATGGCCATTAAGAATTGTGGTGGTATTGTGTTCTGCAAGATATTGTGCACCCTAATAATCTTATCTGTGTTCAGAGACAGAACAGCCACTAGATACAGAAGCCAGAAAATGGTGGCACTCACACCTTTAATCCCAGCACTTGGGAGGCAGAGCTAGGAGGATCTCTGTGTATTCAAGGATACAGCCAGCATGGTGACTCACAGCTGTAATCCCAGAAAGCAAGCCTTTAATCCCAGGGAGTGGCGCCAGAAAGAAAAAGATATATAAGGCGTGAAGACCAGAAACTAGAAGCATTTGTCTGGTTAAGCTTTTAGGCTTTGAGAAGCACAGTTCAGGTGAGATTCATTCAGGATGAGGACTGACAGGCTTCCAGTCTGAGGAAACAAGATCAGCTGAGGTGACAATATTAAACATGATAGGCAGTGATAGCACACGCCTTTAATCCTAGCATTCCAGAGACAGAAATCCCTCTGGATCTCTGTGAGTTCAAGGCCACATTGGAAACAGACAGGCATGGTGACACATGCCTTCAATCCCAAGAAGTAAGCCTTTCATCCCAGGGAGTGATGGCAGAAATTAGAAAGACATACAAGGCGTGAAGACCGGAAACTAGAAGCATTTGTCTGGTTAAGAATTTGGCTGATTAAGCTTTCAGGCTTTTGAGCAGCAGTTCAGCTGAGATCAATTCTGGATGAGGACTGAGAGGCTTCCAGTCTGAGCATCTATGGGCCTGGCGGGTGAGAGAGATTTGTCCTGACTGTGGGCCAGGCAGGAAAACTCTAGCTATAGGTGGTAGGTGAAGTGAGTACCATGTGTAACCCTCTGCCTGCCACTGGCTTTCATGGATAGTTGGGTGCCCAGAGGTGCACCCCGAGAGTCTATTTGGTGAATGACTGGGACTCTCACCGGAAAGTGCTGCTTAGATACAGAAACAGTTCATCTCCATAGGTAGGCACTTGGTGAACTAGTCTTTCTGACCAGACACCAACACTGAGTACTTGATGCTGAGAGGGTGAAATGAATGATAAATGGCAGTGGTTACTGGTGAATAGGTCAGGGTCATGACAGAACCCTGTTGCTTAGTAGTGGAGAGCTTAATTAGGAGGAAGGGGAGGAGGGATAAGAGGAGGAGGGATAAAAGACCCAGGCCTGGGGAGGAAAGAGAAAGAAAGATGGAGGGGGGGTGAGAGTGGAGCAGGGCAGAGAGAGGGTGGGACCCACCACATCCGGCTTTTTAAGAGCTCCCAGTGAAGGGGGTTTAGGGAGGTACCTCAGGTGACCACACAGCGGGCAGTCGCTAGCTCATGCTCAGGACTTAAGAAGAAAGACCCTGAACTGCTCACGTGTAGCTGGAGTAAGGGCAGAATTCTAACCCAGGGTGCGGTGGAACCCTGGCTTGTCTTACCTGAGCAGTGGGGAGCAGAGAAGACTAAAGTATGCTGATGAGTGTCGGGGTATACCCCCATTTTACCCTGTACACGGGAAGGATTGGGACTGAGTGTGTGTGTGTGTGTGTGTGTGTGTGTGTGTGTGTGTGAGAGAGAGAGAGAGAGAGAGAGAGAGAGAGAGAGAGAGAGAGAGAGAGAGAGAGAGAGAGAGATAGGAGGCAGTGCCGGTTTTTCCCTGGTCCCTTCTGCTCGGGCACAATTGACAGGACTCCAGGCTGCCGGAAGCTGCCCTTTTTAAGCTGGACATGGGAAGGATTGGGACTGAGAGGGTTGTGTGACAGGAAGCAGTGCCTTTCCCCCACCTGGTTCCTTTCTGCTCCAGCACAAGTGACCAGATTCCAGGCCACAGGAAGCTGTCCTTTTTACACTGGACACGGGAAGGATCGAGACTGAGGTGTGTGTGTGTGTGTGTGTGTGTGTGTGTGTGTGTGTGTGTGTGTGTGTCAGGAGGCGGTGCCGTTTTTTTCCTGGTCCCTTCCTGCTCCTGCTCTGGCACAAGTGACAGGTCTCCAGGCCTCATGAAGCTGCCCATTTTACCCTGGACACAGGAAGGATGGGGAGGAGGGAAAGGGGGAAGGTGTGTGACAGGAGACACTAGCCATTTTATTTTTTCTGGTCCCTTCCTATACCTCTAGCACGTGTGGAAAAGACACCAGGCCCAACTCCGTGCAAACCTGATACTGTGGCTTTCATTGAACTCTTCCTTGTATCTTTAATGTGTCTTTGCACACATAATGTTCAGGATTCCTGTCTAGCACAGGGAAACTACAGTCATGGCACCTAAGATCAAGGGCAAACCTCCGAAGCAACCTGAAGTGACTCCTGATCTGCCATCTGATGATTTACAGCAGCTATGTGAAAATAACCCACCTGGAAATAACCCAGGAAAAATGGGACAGGGGAGGGCTGAGAATGTAGATCAGTTGGTAAAGTGCTTGCCCAAATGCAAGAAGCCCCAGGTTCAGTTCCCAGAATTGCATAAGACCAGATGTGGTGACCCAAGCCTCTAATCCTAGTACTCAGGAGGTAGAATCAAGATGATCAGAAGCTCGGGGTCATTTTCAGCTACATAGCAAGTTCAAGGCCAGACTAGACTACATGAGATCTTGTCTCACACACACACACACACACACACACACACACACAGAGAGAGAGAGAGAGAGAGAGAGAGAGAGAGAGAGAGAGAGAGAGAGAGAGAGAGAGAGAGAGTCAGGATGCCTACAAGACAATTCCTGCCCTGTCCCCAAAGGATAGTCTGATGCATTTAGGTGGAGCACAGGACATTTCATGCATGAAAACTGTTTTCAAAGTGTGTTTGTGGGCCTTATGATTCCCACTTGGTGTTCCTACCCTATGGTGGAGCTGTAAGTGTCATAGAGCCTCTTGTCCTGGACTGTGCCATTGCTATACCCAACATGTCTCATACAAAGGACATGGTTTACAATGATTTGAACCTGGAGGCCTTGTACATAAATGTCCCCAAGGTCTCCTCAATTGTACCTCATCTACACTGACATGTTTCAATTTGTGTGTGTTCTAAAAAAAAAACGTTTGATGCCATCCATCCATCCATCCATCCAGAGAACTCCCCTATTGAAGGTATTTTTTCATGTAGGATGATCAAAACGGCATACATAACTTGAAAATTATAGTTTTTTTTCTATTCAATGTAGGAAACAATCCAGCCCTTGAAAATGGTGGGGAAAACAGTTCTTCCCACAAAACAGGTGGACCAAAGCCAGGTGATGTGTTAAAGGAATTTTTGCTGTTGATAATGTAATTCACAAAGGTCAACTTCTGGTCCTGTAACACATATTCTATATAAACCTTGAGGCAGAGGACAGACCTACCCACAAGAAACATAGTGTTTTACCTACATTGAATTCAAAGCCAATGAGATTGGCTTCCAGGATAAAAAATACAGAAAATGGCAGGAGAAGGGCAGGGGCGGCCGGGGGGGGGGGGGGGCAGGGAATATCCTGACTTTTCTTTAGGAGCCATTAGTAGCTTTAGAAAATTGCTTGAAAGTAAAGTGCATTGATGCCAGGAAGTATTCATCAGCAGGAAATGGAAGTGTGTTTCATGCCTTTATTCTCATACACTCCATGTCACAATTGTGTTTATTAATTCACTTTGGGGATTTTGACTATGCACGTGAAGTGAGGAGTATTGTACTTAAAAATGGTGGTTTTAGTTTGTTTTGTTTTGCTTTGCTTTTGAGACAGGGTCTCACCATGTAGCCCTGGCTGGCTTGTAACTCAGTATGTAGACCAGGCTGGCCTCTGATTCACAGAGATCCATCTACCTCTGCCCTGTAAGTGCTGGGTTAAAGGCATGTATCACCATGGTCAAAAATGGTACTTTTTAAAAAATTTATATACTGTGAAATCTTAGAAGAGTGGATGAAATTATCTATATTCCAGATTTTGTTACAGATGAGTGATATATCTGTTTTTAATATTGGATTATGCTTTTTAATTTCAGTCATTGTGAGTGCTTGTCTCATATCCTCTCTCTCTCTCTCTCTCTCTCTCTCTCTCTCTCTCTCTCTCTCTCTCCCTCTCTCTCTGTGTGTGTATGTGTGTGTGTGTGTGTGTGTAGTGGGACAGTGAGGACCAACAACTCTGAAACTGCTCACTACTGTTTACATTGTATAAATAGCACACACAATGGAGAGGTAAAGTCAATGTCTGTGGTGATATTTTATTTGTACTGAAATGTGATTTTAGTTGTATATTAATACAGTTGCCTTGGGGTCAGAGCAAGCCATAGCAGAAATTGGGTGGTGGTAGTTCATGCTTTTAATGCCAGCACTTGGGAGGCAGAGCTAGGCAGATCTCTGTGTGTTCAAGGATACAGCCAGCATGGCAACACACACCTTTAATCTCAATACCAACCATAGAAGACCTGGAGATCTGTACAGACAGGCAGCGACAAGGAGGTCATGTGGCTGGGTTTACAACCAATGAGAAGGCAGAACAGAAAGTCTATATAAAAGACAGGACATAGGAAGTAGCTCTCTTGTGGAGAGGAAAGATAGAGCAGCAGTGAAGGGTAAGGTTTTCAGCTCTCAGCTATTGCTCTGACCTCTTGGCTTTTAACTCTGCAATTGGCTCTGTGTTTCTTATTTAACAAGACAGTTACATCTACAAATGTCAGCATGTGAGCACTGTAGAATCACAATGACCTGGCTCTAAATTGCTATGTCAGACATTAGTCAGATGATCTGTGTTAAAGGTCAAACTCAAAACCACTTTAGAGTTTTTGATCTGATAGACCTCCATGGTGATTTTGTGTTCCCCAAAATATTGTATACCCTAATAAACATATCTGGAGTCAGAGAACAGAACAGCCACTAGATGTAGAGGCCAGAAAATGGTGGCACACTCGCCTTTAATCCTATCACCTGGGAGGCAGAGATCCATCCAGATCTCTGTGAGTTTAAGGCCACACTGGAAATAGCCAGGCATGGTGACTTGCACCTTTATTCCCAGGAAGTAGTGACAGAAAGCAGAAAGGTATATAAGGCGTGAAAACCAGGAACTAGGCTGGTTAAGATTTTAGGCTTTTAGCAGTTCAGCTGAGACCCATTCAGATGAGGACACAGAGGTTTCCAGTCTGAGGAAACAGGATCAGCTGAGGAACTGGCAAGGTGAACTGGCTGTGGCTTGTTCTGCTTCTCTGATCTTCCAGCATTCACCCCAATAACTGGCCTCAGGTTTGATTTTATTAATAAGAACTTTTAAGATTCATGCTACAAAGAATCTTTATGTACTTTGTCCCATAGGATCATCAAGTTGGCCCCCTGGAGTAGACAACACAGAGATGACTGTCATACGTATTAGTTTTAGGTGTATAATAAACATTGATGACCCTAACTATTCAATCTAAGAACTTCCAAGAACCTGCATCTGGGTGCTGCTCCACCATCTACCATCTGCCTTCTGGCTACCCTATAAGATTAAACCATCATCATAATATTTTTATTAGCCCTGATTTTCATTTTCAACATATTAACCTTGTATATATGTACTTCTTGACAATATGCACTTCACTTCATCTTATTTCATTATAATAAGGACACAAATGTTAAAGGGTATCTTCCAATTTACTTTTCATTATTCATCATGCTATATTCATTCAAACTGGTTCTTGTTGCTGTTGTTGATTCTTGAAGGTTGTTAATTTTCACTGTTACCAAATATCTCAGTGTAAGTAAGTTAACTACTTACTTTTTCTTCTGTTGCTGGGAATGTGGATTATTTCTAGACTTCTTTATCTTTTGCTATTACAAATAATATGGCTGTGTATTTTATATTTATCTTAATTTACTCATATGTAAGAATTTCTCTTCTGAGCCTTGGCTATACAAATCTCTTGCCTTACCAGTAAATGTCAATTTATATGAAATTCTGATTTTAATGTTAGTAGAGTCAAAATTATTATCTTTCCTCTTATGGTTAGTACTTTTAGCAAGTTGACTAACAAATTTTTTTCTTCCCCTAAGATTGAGTCTCCTCCATTTTTATTCACATAGTAAGTGTTATATTATGACACTTCAATACATGGAGGAATGTAATGTATGTTGATCATATTCACCACTTTATTACTCTAGCTTTTTTTTTTCAAAATTAACTTACAAAGTAGTAAGTTTCCCTATGGGGTTTTCATACATATTTCATTCCCTCTTTATCCCCTTTGCCCTTCTTTCTCGCTGAACTCCTTCCACTTTGTTCTATTGTTTTGCCTCCTACCTTAAAGTCTTTTTCTCCCTGACATGAGCCACTTTATAGTTTCCTGACATCTACCCACATTTACTTCCACCTGTATACTACTCTTCCTTATCACTCTTCTTCTCCATCTTTTCTCCTCAATTTTATTCTAAATTTCTTCAAACCCTTTTTCTTTGTGTATATATTCTTGAAGTATGGTCTTGATATGTAGCTCAGACTGGCCTCAAATTCCTGGAATCAAACAATTCTCCAACCTTCAAAATAGCTGGGGCTGCACACGCATGCTATCACGCACTGCAGCTGTACTTTGTGTGTGGTATATGTGTGTACATATGTATACGGGTACATGCGTGTGTGCACTTACATATATTTATGGAGGCCAGAGGTTGATATAATGCATCTTCCTCAGTCACTCTCTACTTCATCTGTGTATGTTACATATGTTCATATTCAAATGTGCATGAGGTCATAAACATATGTGTGTGGGGGGGTGTTGGAAGCCAGAGGTTGACATTGTATTCCTCTATTGCTCTCCATGTTTTTGTTTGTTTGTTTGATTTTGAGACAGAGCCTCTCACTGAACTTGGAACTGGTTAGCCAGCTCCAGGGATTTACCTTTTTTTACCTCCATCCCCACTCTTCTGTGACCAGCTATTAAGTGGATAATGATGATCTGATCTCAGGTCCTCATATTTGTATGGACATCTCCCCAGTCATGCAGCTGCATTTTTAAAATTTGAAACATTTATAACATAGACCCACACACCCACATAGACACACACACTGAGAGAGAGAGAGACAGAAAGAGAGACAGAGAGAGACAGAGAGAGAGAGAGAGAGAGAATATGATAGGATAATTTAGTATATACATATGTGTGGTGACATATTGTATACTCTAATAAAATTTACCTGAAGATCAGAGGACAGAACAAGCCACAAAATTAAAAATAGAGGCCAGGCAGTGGTGGCACACACCTTTAGTCCCAGTACTAGGAAACATACATACCTTTAATCTCAGCCTTTGAGATCTCATTCCTTTGCTTGGGAAGCACACATACCTTTAATCCTAGGAAGTGATGGCTGGGCAGAGACAGTTATATAAGGTGTGAAGAGACAGGAAATAAAGCCTTTTCAGGCTGAGGAGTCCTAGAGGTAAGATGTGGCAGTGGCTTGTTCCTTTGTCTCTCTGTCTTTCAGCATTTACCCCAATATCTGGCTCTGTTTTTTTAAAAAATTACAAAGCCATTTAGATTTTATATTACACATATGCATTGTAGAATCACCCCATCACATCAACAGATGCATTATCACCCCTGTGGTGCTCTGATTTCCTAGGACTTGCACCTAACTGAAAGTTTGTATCCTTTGACCAACATTTATGTCCCCATGCCCTACACCTACTCCTAGCCCTAAGCTATCACTGTTCTCTTCTATGCTGCAATGTGGGTGGTGGGACTTGTGAATCTAGTCTGTGCAAGAGAAATAAATGTTCTCAAGTGCTGAGCCACATCCTTAACATTTGTTATCTTCTTTCATTGTGATAAGGACAATTTTTATTGTGGAAAAGTAATCTCTTATTGTGCTTTAATTTGAATTGTTAAATAATTTTCCCTTTTTTTCAGGAGTTTTAAAGTTTTACAGTTTAAATTTAGGGTCCATTAGCAATGTGCTGCGTTTCAGATGTTGCTACATTTGAACCTCCAGCTTTCTCATCCCATGACATGGTGTATTCTTTAAAATATCATAAATAGCTATATTTTTACTAATTAAATGTTAAATTACAAAACAAAAAATTTATTTTATTGGAATTATTTCCTTCAATCTGAGACCACAAATCAGTTAAAATGGAGTAAATGTGATCAAATACCTTATATGCATGCATTAATATATCATAATAAAGCCTAGTATTTTTGGTCAACTAGTATATGCTAATAAGAAATTGAAAAATTCAGGTCAGGGTTGGTGTCATTAGTTCTGTAATAATCTCAAGAGATTATTGTTCTATTTTTAATGGAAATAATTAAAAATAAAAATAGATATTATGAAATAATCCATTTAATCTATATTTCCATAGTTCTACATTTGTACATAAAATTTAACTTAAGGAAATAAAATTTCTTCAAAACGAGTATAATTTAAATTTCACAAATTTGTATTTGTGCTATTTAAAAATGAGTTTATGTCTTGTGTGACATTAATTTTATGATACAAATGTGATGACAGATTATTTAAAGATAAATACTAAAAATGAGAGTGTAAGAAAGACTGTATAGAGAGACCTCATCTCAAGAAACCAAACAAACAAACAAACAAAAGAAAAACAAAAACAACCAAACAATATGTACCACATAATGCAACTAGAATCTTAATTTTTATGAGAAACTTCTCTGTTTTAATGGATATCGAAAGATAATAGAACCTATGTAGCCCACCTAAAACTAGAAGTATATTCCTAAAATGCCCTGTCGTCTGACTCTCAGCTACCTTGAATCTTCTTTAGTTGCTTTCATAAATGTCTCAACACTTTCAGTGTACATATCTTCTACTTCATTGGCTAAATTTATTCCTAGATACCTATTTTGTTGTTATGATGAATGGGATTCTGTGTACTGTAAACTCGTTGAACTGGTTATTATTTCTAATAGATTATGTGAAATGTTCCAAGCTTTCTGTAAAACTGATTGTGCCATCTGCACATGCAGGTTATTTGGCTTCTCTTCATTTCATCTGAATTTTATTTTATTTTTATTTGAGATAGGGTCTTGCTATGTAGCCTATGCTGGTCTTAGATTCACAATCTTCCCTCAGCTCATCAAGTACTGGAACTATAAACATCAGTCATCAAGATAACTTGTCTGTATGGTGTGAGGCAGAAACCCTATTTGTTCCCTATATGAGTCCTAATATTTTTCAGTTCCCATTGTGAAATAGTCTTGAATGCTTCCTTTTTTTTTTTTTACTCACATTCCAAAATCTCCTAGTGAACATTTTTTTCTCTAAGACTGTCCACTGTCAGAAAACTAGGACTTTCTGTACCTTGGCAACTGTGAGAAGAACAGACAATAATGATGGTCACTGTCCTAAGTAGCTGGTCAGCTGTGTTTGCCCTCCCTGCAAAAGATCATACCAGCTAGGCTTGTTGGCAGTTTATACTTCCCATGAGAGGGCAGAGTAGGGCATAGGAGTCTCACCTGAGTATCCAGCTACTACCTACCACCAGGCACTGTTGCATATGGCCTGAGGGAGGGGATAGAGTAATACAGGGGTGGAGAGTCTTGATGGGTGCAGCCACAGTTGGGAGAGGAGTGTCCACACCCCTTTAAGTTATCCTTCACCAAGGCTTTGTAAGGAAGCCTAATAAATTCAGTGGTTCCTCAGAGTGAACTATGTCAGAATCATGCCTCAGTTTGTTATTGGGACCTCACAAGAAAGGACAGATGTTGCTTAGTCTTCCCAATGGAAAGGAATTTTGGCAACAGTCAGTCACAAACCAGGGTTCAAACCTCAGCTCCTCTCTTCATCAGCTGTGAATCCATGAGAAATTTTTGTTGTTGTTGTAGTTTTGAGACAGGGCTTCTACGTGTAGTTTTGGTGCCTGTCCTGGATCTTGCTCTATAGAGCAGGCTGGACTCAAACTCACAGAGATAGATCCTCTTGACTCTGACTCCCGAGTGCTGGGATTAAAGGAGTGCCAGTGCCACCCAGCCCGTGAGCAATTTATTAAACAATTGCAGCCTTGGTTTCCTTATGTGAAAAAATAAATAAAGTAGGGATATCTTCACCTCATAAGAACACTGTGACAATTAAAGGAAAGGACATATGCAAAGGAACTGCTATGAATTGTTTCAGGAACATCATTTATCTTTTAGATGTTTATTAAAGCTTCTTAACTATGCATGTTTTAAAAATGAGGATGGTCTCATTTGCTTTGCCATCCACAGACTATTTCTCACTTGCTTTGCCATCCACAGACTATTTCTCACTTTCTCTGCACTACTCTGGCAGTTTTCCTACTTTCTTATCTCTCTGTTTTTCTCTTTCTTTGTAATTATAAAGTACCAAGTTACCGTATTTTCTCATTTTTATGTTTTCCATTTTTGCATTTTGCTAAACTGAAATCATACTTTATCACTTTGTTTTATGTCATGCTTTTAAGAGCTGAATTGTAAGACTCATTTCTCTAAGTGCTCAATTCCATTCCCATTTTACAAGGATGTTTTATAATCTTTATATCTATCTATCTATCTATCTATCTATCTATCCATTTATCTATCTATCTATCCATCCATCCATCTCCTGTCTGTCTATCATCTATTCATCATTTATGTTTATGTATTTAAACTAACTGAAGTAAATTTTCATAGTCATTAAAAATAGACTTTATTAAGTCATATAAAAAATGTCTCTTTCCCCTTTGTTTCCAGGGTGTCACAGTAAAGCCTTTAAGATTTAAATTTTATTTGCTTTGATTATCTCCCTGCCAAATTGCCTTAAAAACCATTTACTCATAAATCAGTGTACAAAAAAGGGTCCCAGGGATCTGTGACCTTCATGGTGTCTGGCCAAATTCTTTTCGCTAAAAATTCTATACCTGTTTTACAGGTCACCCATTTGAGAAATTGAAGCCCTTTCTCACCTACCTACTTTCTCCAATTTATTACTGATAGCTTTCCTTATTGTTGCAAAGAATATAATTGTGTAATTATATCTTTTAAAAAATTTAATGAGTATCATCTTGAAGGTATGTGGGGTTTGTAAATTGCAGTAATTCTTGTGGCTTTAAGGATATTAGTGATCAACCAATTTAACATCCTCAGGGAAGGGCAAGGGTGCTTGCTTCAATTAAAAATATTATACTGCACTAGTGAATGTAATAATTTTATTTGATAGGACAGCACCCTTTTCTTTTTTATTAATTTTTAAGTTAGTGCACAAAATAATGGGTTTCATTATGATGTTTTCATACACACATATTATTGCATCTTACTAATGTTCACCTTTCCTGCTATTCTCCTCTCTCCTCCCATAAGCTTCTCTGCTCCTTTGCAACAATCCTTTCTACTTTCATGACACACACAATTTCTCTTTCGCTCCTTCTCCTTGTAGTTGGACTCTTACAAGTCTTATTAATAAAATCAAACCTGAGGCCAGTTTTTGGGGTGAATGCTGGAAGATCAGAGAAGCAGAACAAGCCACAGTTTCCTCACCTTGCTAGTTCCTCAGCTGGTCTTGTTTCCTCAGAATGCAAGCTTCTGTGTCCTCATCCCAATGGCTCTCACCTGAACTCCTGCTCCAAAGCCTAAAAGCCTAACCAGTCAAAATGCTGAACCAGCCAAATGCTTAACTAACCCTGGTGCCTGGTTTTCATGCCTTATATATCTTTCTCTTTCTGCCCCCACTCCCTGGGATTAAAGACTCGCTTTCTGGGATTAAAGGCATGTGTCTCCATGCTGGCTGTATCCTTGAACACACAGAGATCTGCCTTGCTCTAACTCCCAAGTGCTGGGATTAAAGGCGTGCACCACCACCGCCCAACTTCTGCTATGCCTTGCTCCGACCCATTTTCTAGCCACCATTTCTGGCTCTGTTCTAGTGGCTGTCTGTTCTCTAACCACAGATAAACTTATTAGGGTGCACAATATTGTAGGGAACACAATACCACCACATCTTCTTCTCTCTCTCTCTCTCTTTCTCTCTCTCAGCTGGGGATGCTGTGAATGTGTTGCTCTGATTGATTGATAAATAAAATGCTGATTGGCCAGTAGCCAGGCAGGAAGTATAGTATAGGCGGGATATATAGAAAGGAGAATTCTGGGAAATGGAAGGTTGAGTCAGGAGACACTGCCAGCTGCCGCCGCCATGAGAGGCAAGATGTAAAGATACAGGTAAGCCACAAGCCACGTGGCAACATATAGATTAATAGAAATGGGTTAATTTAAGATATAAGAACTAGATAGCAAGAAGCCTGCCACAGCCACACTAAGTCTCTGTGCATTTACTTGGGTCTGAGTGGCTGCAGGAGCTGGGTGGACACAGGAAAACTGCAACTACCTCTCTCTCTCTCTCTCTCTCTCTCTCTCACACACACACACACACACACACACACACACACATTTCCAGATCCTGCATATGAGGGAAAATGTGGTGCCATTTTGTCAGAGAACACGTTTTTTACAGATGGGACACATAGGTACTCCCTCTTTCTGGGTACAGTAGGTCCATTGAAGGGAACAGTTGTTCAGTGTCTTGAGCTAGTCATCTTTTGCCACTCACATTAGTGATGTGATCTTGGCTATATTTCCTAATTTCTTTACTTCAGCTTCCTTATCTGTACATCAGGGCTACAGATACTCACCCTGAGCACCTCTTAGTTCATCATGTGAGCCAGCCATGAGACATAGGTCAAGTATTTCCAGCACTGTGGGCACTATGGTGGTTAACTAGGTGTTTAATGGGAAGAATGTCTCCTGGGGCTGATAAAAGGCACACACATCTCTAAGCAGAATGTCAATAATACCTATCATTTGATGTAATTTTTACTCTGAGTACATGACACAATGCTCAGTACCTTACATCTTCATCTCATGCAACCCTCACAAGAATCTTATGAGGTGTTTGCATTACCCACATTACTCAGATAAGGAAACCGAGGCATAAAGGTGTTAAACAATTTGCTTGGGTCAGACCTGGATAAAAATCCTGACAATCTGCCTTCAAGCCTTAATGCTGTGCTCTGTTTGGCCATAATGTTGTGTGAGGAGAGCTCTGAACACTTGCAGCTCACTCTTATAGCTCAATGGGTGTTCTAACTACCATCTCAAATAAGCCTCACCCTAATTTCCTAGGTCGAATAAAATTGTTTTCTGAATGTTAGTCAAGGTATCTACCTAGTTGATGATAAATATGCCAAAATTCTAGCCAGCTCCCTTTCCATTGCCTTCACTTGTCACTCAATGAGTTCCTTCAGTCTCCCTGGAAATACCTGTAACCTTACTCACTACTCAGCTTTTGCTTTTGTTTTGAGGAATGTCTGAACCATAGTTCTACCCCTGGTGAAAACCTACAAAAATAGTGTCTTGTTTTATATTTTCAACATTTGATTTCTTGAACAATCCTACATTAGTACTGCTGTGCAGGACCCTCCCTTCCCTATGCAGACTCCTGGAAAGTAACTGCTTTAATATGGCCAGTAACAATCTTACTAATTATGTCCTGGATGTTAAAGATGCAGTCACCCCTGGGCAGTGGTGGCACACGCCTTTAATCCCAGCACTCTGGAGACAGAGCCAGGCAGATCTCTGTGAGTTCGAGGCCAGTCTAGTCTACAGACTGAGTTCCAGGAAAGGCACAAAGCTACACAGAGAAACCCTGTCTTGAAAAAAAAATAAAATAAAAAAAAAGATGCAGGCATTTTAGCCATCCAATGTTACACATGCTGATAGCTATGTCATACTGATATGTAAGGTATTTATTACAGATACTGGATTTGGTAAGAAACATTTGAATCATGACATAAAAGACACTGCTAATGAAAAGGCTTACATCTTGCCTCTGTCAATGCTGTCAGTGACAACTTCTGTCAGAGGACTAAATTTTGTTTTCTTTCTTTGTTTCTCTCTCTTTCTTTCTTTGTTCTTTCTCTTTCTCTCTCTTCCTCCTCTCTGTCTCTTTCCTTTTCCTTCTTCCTTCTCCTTTCACTCCTTCCCTCCTTTCTTCCTTAATTCTTGGAGCCCTTTTAAAAATTTTATGTATATAGGAGTTTTGCCTACATGAATGTTTATCTACTACATGCTAGCAGCGCTTAAAGAGAGGCTAGAAGAGGACATAAGATCGCCCAGAACTGCAGTTATAGCTAGTTGTGAGCTTCCATGGTGCTAGAAATCCAACCCAGGTCTTCTAGAAGTGCTCTTTACTGCCAAGCCATTTCTTCAGCCTCTTTGCTTGTTTCTTTGTTCCAGCTTCCTGAAGACCACCTGGAATATGAGAATTTTCAATGCCTTCTCTTCTCCCCACCTTACTTTGCACTTACTTCTCATTTTTTGTAAAGTGGAAAATGTCACATACAATTTGAAAATTGAGTGTGAAAAGCAACACCCTTTCAATTGATTTTCTAATTCAAGTTAATCAAGTATCTTTAGTTGATACGTAGTGGAAATTAATCAGGCGAGCTCTCTCAGATGCTTCAGAAGATATCCTTAGGTCATTGCCCCATTAAGATTTTTGAACTCACTTTCCTTTACTAAAGACATTGTTTGTGTATAGGAAGAAATTCTGAGCAGGATCTCATGTAGTCCAGGGTAGTCGTGAACTCACTTTGAAGTCTAATATGACCTTGAACTCCAGATTCTCCTGCATTTGCTTTACAAATGCTAGAATTACGAGTATGTGCTACCATGCCAAGCTCCTTCTTTCCTATCCATCTGTCTGCCTGCCTACCTAGCTAGCTAGATATAGGGTATGGCTTTGTAGCCCAAACTAGTGTTAAATTTTTGATTCTCCTCTGTCTACCAACTAGTACAGGGATCATAGGGTCAGATTATTGAATCTACTCTGAAAAGAAAAAAAGAGAAGATATAGATATGATATAGATAAAAAGGTAGTTTATTGAATCTACTTTTAAAAGATAACTACTAGTTGTAAATACATTGGATTGGATTTTTATATATTATATACAAATTATATACATATATGTACATATATACATATATATAGAGAGAGAGATTGATATTGTTAGAAAATGCTGTACATATATTTCTAATCTTGTTCAAGAAATTGTACCTATACAGTTTATTTAACAATGTAATGCAATTTGCTAATCCTTGAATGTTATTATTATCAACTATTATGATATAAAGAAATGAAAGTAGTTAGACATTACAATCAAAATTACAGTCATATTAGGTATGTTTTCAATGTCAAGCAGAGATATATTTCAGATAGATCATCTTCAAACCCTTCAGAGATCTATAGAATATGGCATTTAAGAAATTTTAATAACAGAACTTTTTTGTTGTTGTTGTTTTTATGACTATGAGACATGTCTGCCCCTGGTAGCACCAATCTACTTCAGAGAAGATATGGGCATTGAAGAACCTCCACATGAAGTTAACTTTCACTGTGGCAAAAGTTAGCCACTGGGCAAGAAAGTGCCCTCACATTGACTGCTGATAGTATGCTGTCCAAAATGGACAAGCAGGACAAAAAAAAAAAAAAAAAAGATTGCTGATCCTTGCCAAAACAAGTGTGGTTGCAGCTTTGGTAACAGGTGTCCACTGAGGCCAGGAAAATATGGCACCATCACAGAAGTGGTTTTGCAATCCAGAAAAGGTACAGTTCCCCTTTCTTCGAAGGCAGCTGAACAGGCAGTGGACTGATGGCTTCTGGTTTGCAGTGGAACAGTAGCTAAAACAGTTGTTCTTGAAGGAGTAACTAAGCTGACAGAGTCTAACCTCTCAATGATAGACTGACATCTAATAAAGGAGATGAAGTCACTCACAAGCCAAGAAGAATTGGAAGCTGAATTCCAGAAACACCAGCAATTTCTAGAATTAAAATTCTGAATCATGACAGGATACTGGAACACTCACACCAAATGTGAGGTAGAGCTGTAGGCCTTGTGTACAACATACTTCACAAATGTGTCTGTCAGATATGTTAAGTCTGTAGGCCCAAGATATGCCCCAACATGCAGAGAAACTTCAGGTGGCTGTCCAGGCAGCTGGCTATTTCTGTCATAACTCATTTTTTGGAAGTCACTTGTTTGCACTTCCTGTTTTACTAGGTAATATTATTTCCTTCTCAGGTCTCTGAGGGAGTTGAAGATTAGATAGTTGTAGTTACTGTTTTCCCTGTTAAGAAATTCAGAAAGGAAACTCACTAAGAGATGTTTAATGTATAAGTTTGAGAGACGTTATCAGATAGTTTTCTGTTGGTAATATAAGTTAGGATAGAAATTTAATTAGGCATGTTTTGGACTCACCAAAATAGGATAGATAATGGAGTATTTTTCGCTGAATTTGTCAAATGCAAATGGACTAGACATTGTTGATATATTTATTACTTGTTTATATTGTATATAGTTATTGTACTCATTATATATAGTTTTTATATTCATTATAACTTTTTATTTTTTTATTAGACAAAAAAGGGGGAAATGTGGTGATATTTTATTTGTGCTTAATGAAATTTTCCTGGAGATCAGAGAAAATAGCAAGCCATTTTAAGTAAACAAAGAATTCAGGCAGTGGTAACATATGCCCTTAATCCTATCACTTAGCAGGCAGGGTCTCTGTATGTTCAAGGCCACACTAGGGAAATAGGGCCAAGTGTGGTGACACATGCCTTTAATGCCAGCACCAACAATAGAGACCTGGAGGTCTGTACAGATAAACAGAAAGTGACAGAGCTGTATAGGAAGAGGAAGTGAGGTAGCTGGGCTAAGAAAGCCAATGAGAGGGCAGAATAGCAAGGCAATAAAGGCATGGGTAGACAGGAAATAAATTGCATTTGAAAGCTGCAGAGTTGGTGAGGTAAAGTTGGCTAGTGGCTTTCCCTATTTCCCTGATCTCTCTAAGGCTTTAACCCATATTTCTGGCTCTGTGTATTTTTTATTCAATAAGATCATTTAGAAATTCATCTACATAAGGGCTTCCAGGAAAAGCTACTCATGAGGGTTTTCAGATAAGGAACTGGTCCCACAAATGGCAAATGTGTTCTGCATAAGTAGTGTCTGAGTGTCTTCTTGGGCAGGGATACTATATTTAAGTTGATAACTGTAAAATTCTAAATGGGAGAAATTATAATTATTTTATTCACCTACTTCTTGAAACACAGCTTACTGGGAGGTTGAATGGGTAGAGCAGTGAAGAAGAGTGGAGGAACTCAAAAATCATTAAGACCTGGCAAGGGATGTATCATTACCTATACAAAGGATAAAAGACAAAGTATTGAGAAGTGCCATGAGAGTGATTTGCAAAGTCTTGGGTGCCTAGAGAAGGGAGGCTGACACTAACAGGGAGGACCTGGGAGGCATAAAGAAGATGGCATTTGATGTGAAGGGGTAAGAGGAATGTTGATAAATTGGGGAAAATTCTATAATCATAAGGAAGATTATGAGCAAACAGGAAACTTAGACACAGTGATGCTGAGTAGGAGTCATACTGCTTAGATTTGACTCCTAGTTATGACTTATTTTCTTACCTTCTCTGTGGCTCAGTACTTGGTCTTTAAAATACAGCTCACAATATTATTTCACTTTTAAGTAAATTTTATTATTTCACATTTTTTTAAATGACTAAATAAATGAATGTAGGTAAAGTGCCTAGAAGACTGCCTGAATCTAAGGAAGCACTCTCCAGTGCCTGCCATGTATCTTCAAAACTCCTTGATATTTTAGCTCTTATCACACACAGTGAGTGTCCTGCTTTCAATTACTCACAACTTAATGAGGCAGCCAATAAAAATGGGAACTTTTTTCTTTTAATAAAAGTGTTAGAAGAACATAAGTCATTCCCACTTAGAGATAGGCTGTCCACTAAAAGCTTATTTGTGCAGTTGTGTCTTGAACTCTGACAACACCAGTTCATGGAAATGTTCTATTTGGTTGTGGCTGCGCCAATCCACCAAAACTATACAAGCCACTATGCAAGCAAAAGATTTGCACAAGTGTTTTCACCACAGTTAAATATGACTAGAACTAGAACCCAGGGGCCAATATAAAGTGGAAAGTGCTGAGATAACTATATGTAATCAGGGACTGGATTCTACCTGCCTGATCCATCATCTTTTTTCTTCCAACACCCCCCCCCCCACACACACACATACAGACACACACACAACTTGTTCAACTGAAGAAGGGAGCTTGCAGTTCATATACAATGAGTCCTACTGGAAACAAGAACTATTACCTATCTTGATCTTACTGAACCTACACCAGGCTTATAGGCCTAGCATTTGATCTAACACCATTCCAGCTCTGGACAAGTGTAATTGATGACAAGCATTAAGCCCTGGGACTATAATTTGCTCCCAACCAACTCCATCTTCCTGCAATGTGCTCAAAACAGTCTTTTCCCAGAGGTGGTGAAAAGTTTGACGAGGCCACAAAGTTTCTGTTGAAATGAATTTACCATAACAAAGGTGCTGAAATTAAAAGCTAGCCTATAAGGTTTCTGATTTCAAAATAATCAAGTCTCTGGTTATTGTCATATATCAACAGCATGTCATAGAGAAAGGGAGAAAGATTGCTCTGAAAACACTAACACAAGCTCTCTCTCAGCTAAACTTACTTAAAACCTCTCAAGAGAACAAATTTGAATCCACGAGGGAACAACTGATCAGTGGTGACTAAGTGTGGCTCCACATAAATTTGTCTCACACAGCAATGGAGCTACTTGTCCGAAAGAATGACCAATAATCCTGGAGCAATGTGTGAATGCAGCCCCACCTTTACTCACTCAGCTTGCTTAATGTCTGTGTTGTACTCATTTTTCTTTTTGAGAAGAGATTTTTGTTCTTTGAATAGGGACAGGGTGCTGTTCATTGAACAGTCAATGTGTTCCCATATTTAGCTGGTAATTTTTAAAAGAGAAAACTTATACTGACATTTTAAAAATTTATTTTATTTTTATGTGCATTTGTGTTTTTGCCATGCGTGTGGGGATCCCCTGAAACTGGAGTTACAGACAGATGTGAACTGCCATGTGGGTGCTGGGAATTGAACTAGGGTCCTCTGGAAGAAGAGTCAGCACTCTTAACCCCTGAGCAATCTCTCCAGCCCTATACTGACATTTAAAATGCAGAAAATTGATAAAGGCAAATGAATCCTAAGATTTATTAGCAAGATCATTCTTTGCTTGGTAAGAGATTCTCTTCACCATACAGGGTAATACTGGGGAGAACCAACAAGACTGCTTTAATCAACAGATGGATTTTGTTAAGTTTTTATTAGCATGCATTAATTATACATAATAATGCGATTCCACTATGCCATTTTCATACATGTATATGATGCAGTTGATCGTGATCATGCCTGTTACTCTCCCCTATCGACCCCTTTACTCTTCCTGATTAATTGCCCTAATAGGATTTGAATTAAATGCCTAATCAGAGTCTGAATCAGCCTTCCTCTGGTAGATCACTGATAGAAACAACATTGAGCATATATTGTGTTTGGTAACAATGGTGATAGCATTCTCAGTATGTCTAGGGGTAGTTGTGTGGGACAGGGTCTGTCCTCTGCATTGTTTTGTCTGGGATTTGCTGTATTGCTCAGCAGTTCTATGCCATTAGCTTGATGCTGAGCTCCTACCATGGAGTGTGGAGGCTGTGGTGGGAAGGGTCAGAGGAACTGGCTGTCAGCTTTACATGATTTTCCTCTGCACAGGTCTTCAATCCCAGTGTTTCTCTGGGTTCTTCTGCCAATTTCATCTTTCTTAAGATCACATATTTCAGTTGCTAACTACACAAATGATATAGTATACTTAATGAGCTATTGGTAATCTTCATCCTGATGTCCTTCAAGCTCAGCACATCTCTCCCAGATGCCTTTGTTACTTCTAACCCTGATTGACAGCATCTACATGTATGAATCAATAAAGTCGGAAACCTAGATGATATCTTAAACTCCTCTATCTTCCAAATCCCCACACAATCTATCTTCAATTCTCATTTCCCCTATTTTTATAGTAGCATATCTAATTTGCCAGTATATTGACTTCTCTGCAACTTGAACATTTAGTCAAAATCAACTTCTCTGTTGCCTAGACCTCTTAGTTCTCCTGCATTTCCTTACCATCCATTTTCCATGATGCATCTTGAAGGATGATGCTAAACCAAACCAAAACAACACAAAAACAAAATAACAAAATAGTAACACAATCTGTTTTCCTGTGATTACAGAAGCAAGTTGGTCTTACATTACTATTGGGAAGCTATCTCTTGTACAAACTTTCTGGGTCTTCAAGGCCTGTGCAATTTTTTTGATACATTATCCCTTTAATCCACCAATCAGAAATGAAGATACTCTAGAAGACAATTCTGTCCACTGTAGCTGGAGACCTTCTCTCCAGTCCCTGCCAAGCCCTGTTAGTCAGACAACCCACTTATAAAACACACAGACACTTATATTATTTAAACTGCTTGGCCATTAGCTCAGGCCTACTATTGTCTAGCTCTTACTCTCATATTTAGCCCATGTCTATTAATCTATACTTTGTCAAGTGGCTTGTGGCTTACTGGTACTTTACATCTTCCTTGTCCTGGCAGCCACTGACAGTGTCCCCTCCTGCCTTCTTGTTTTCCCAATTCTCCTCTCTATTAGTCCCTCCTATACTTTCTGCCTGGATACTGACCAATCAGTGTTTTATTTACCAATTAATCATCCACAGCACTTCCTCTTTTTTCTTTTTTCTTTTTCAAAAAGGCTATGCCCAAATTCCCAAATATATCAAGCTGGCTTTGTAGATGGAATTGGCTTACTTCATCTCTAAACCCAGGCATACTGATTTTAAAAAATGGTTAAAAGATTCTTGTGTCCCAAATCAGAAGAGCCCTCTGGTGTGGGACAGAGAAAAAACAATATTTATATTTAAAACAGGTTGATTATAAATGTAATCTCTTTCTAAAGAAGAAAAGGGGATACGATATAGATATGATAGAATGAAAGGGTAGATTAATGAATCTACTTTTAAAGAGCAACAACTTGTTTGAAATGTTTTACATTGGTATAGGTTTTAGTTTATTGATACAAGTTTAAACTTAATTTTGTTATACTGTATATATATTTCTACTCTCATTTGAGGTATTATGTTTATACAACTCATTTAGATTGTAATGGATAATTAAGAAATACAGACCAATTAGTCATCTATGATAGTCAAACTTATAGTCATGTTAAGTTTTCTAGGTATACATAGATATATTTCAGATAGACAGGTAATCTTCAAACACTTCAAAGGTCTACAGAATATGGCATTTGAAATATTTTTAAAATTTAGACTTTCTGGACAATGAGACATGTCTGCTCCTGGCAGCACTAATTTACTTCAGAGAGGAGGATGGGCATCAAAATAGCCATTTGGTCAAGAAACTGTTCTTGCCTGGACTGCTTGATCGACTAGACTTGCAGGATCCATAGGAAGGTGACCACTGAACTTTGCTTGACAAAATGGTCCTTCAGGTTCCTGCTTCTCAGAGGAAACTGCCAGTCATTCTACAGGACACTGAGAGAAGTGATTGAGAGACTCTAGCCCTGTGGGCTGAAGACAGATGCCCCAACTTTACAAAGGAACATTAGGTGACTGTCCAGGCTGCCAGCTGTCTCTGTCTACCCTGCAAATTATAGATTAATAGAAATTGGTTAATTTAAGATAGAAGAAGTAGACAACAAGAAGCCTGCCACGGCCATACAGTTTATAAGTAATATAAGTGTCTGAGTTTTACAAGTGGGTTGTGGGACTGCTGGGGCTTAGTGGCACCTGGAGAGAAGCTCTCCAGCTACAGTCCACCCTCTTTGACTATGCAACTATTGAAACAATAGACCCCAGGAAATTGGAGTTTCCCTAGGAGTCTCATGCTGAGAGAAGGGAAATAGTGAAGTCTGGTGCCAGATAGAGGGAAGACTTGTCTCCCAGAAAGAAATTTCAAACAGTTCTGAAAACCTGTCTGACCACCTTGCAGGAGACATTGGAGCAGAGGCAGTGAACTAAACATACCCAATTTGTGAATGAGGTTTGCTGAAGAGCAAAGCAGACTGTTGGAATCTAGGTTTGTCTTCCCAATCTGAAAGCATAATATATGGCAGGATAAGCTCACCTCTGAGGAGGGAATTCCTGAGTGCTCTTGAGTCACTTAAGTATTTTTATTTATGAAGCAGAACTCTGCCAAGTTTTTGTTTATCTATAATTCTCACCTTCTCTCTTTTCTTGTCCTGTAATAATTCCACCTAAACATTCCTAGCTGTCAGCATTTGCCTCCACCCCTCTGCTTTTCCAACTATGCCTGAGGAACATGAAGCCAGAGCCTATTTATCCCACACTGTGATAAAAAGAGCAAAATAAAGGAACCTTTATATTTTGGGCCACAGTTATCCTCCGTGTTCTTTGGCCTTTGTGGGCCTCAGTTTGCTCATCTGTTACTTGGAGCCTTGATAGATGATCTCAAAGACCTTTCTCATAGCAAAATAGCCTGTGGTAAGCATAGAGATTATATAATGTTTTATACACTTAATCTGCCTTGGTGATATAAAAGTGATGGCATACTATCAGGCTCTGCTTTTTCAAGTTAAAGCTAAGGAATATTATTCCTCCCACAGAAGCTGCTATGAATTCCTAAATCCAAGATCCTTTCTCTATGCTCTCATTTCAGTGTCTTGCACACAGAGCATGCTGAGCTGCGTGTCTCTAGGTGGACACTTGAAGTAACATATTCTTAGGGTTGCCATAGTGAAGACCAACACTTACAGCAGTTGGAGAAGAGCCAGGATGGATGGACAGCGAAATGCACCTAGCCAATGTGAGCTCTTGGAGAACAGAAGGCACTGGGCCCCTTTCTCAGACAACACCACAGATAAGGACAACAAAGGAAAGTAATGAAATCAGATGAGACACTGAGAGTCCCAGTCGAGCTCCCAAAGCAAAAATTGTTATTACCAAACTGAGTTTTGGGTCAATATAGTATTTTATGTTTTTGTTTTTTCAAGACTGAGTTTCTCTGTGTAGCTCTGGCTGTCTTGGAACTCACTCTGTAGACCATGCTGGCCTTGAACTCAGAGACTGGCTTGCCTCTGCCACCCTAGTGCTGAGATTAAAGGTATGCACTGCCATGTCCATCTTGGGTCAATATAGTCTTATGAAAACATGTTAGATTTCCATATTGTAACTGACCTAGGAGAAACAAAGCTATTCTAATGAGACAGACTATTGAAACAATGGGGCATAAAGAATGGAATTTCCCAGGAATCTTATGCTGGAGAAGGAAAGGGCCCCAGGCATAAGGGAAACTAGTCTCCTCACAAAGAGATTTCACACAATTCTAACAACTTATCAGACTATCCTACAGGATGAGACTGAAGCCCAGACAAAGATGGCCTAGTGGTGGGCAGGACCATACTTTGACTGGGACTACCTAGATATACTTATCCTTGGCCTTCTATTTAAACTTTAATCTTACTTCAGGTCCCCAAGGGTCTCTGAATCTCCTTATCCATCTTCTCAATGTAACAACATTGAATAAATCACCCTTTTCTACCATGGATTTGGCTTATTGACAATGGGTGGCTGAACCTGACTTGGGACACAGGATATGGCCCAAACATCATGGATGAGCTTTAATTCTTGCCCTACATAATCTCAGAAGTAGATCATTCACCTTAACAATGATCACTTTTGAGAGAGGAAGGAACCATTTTGTTAATTCCTCATAAGAAAAAAAATAGGAAGATGAATATAAGTTATGCTTTAAAGCCAAAAAATTGTGCTAAAACCCTAATGCCCCTTAGAGTATAGGCAAGAATCAGTTAAAAGAATATGAGCACATCATTACCACCCTCATGGGCATCCTTCCCATCCCTCAAATGTCTTGCTTGCTGTGAAAAGCTCAGCTCTGTTAGTAATCAAAATCAGCCTTGGGTCTGCAATAGCCCTTTCTGGGAATATATACACTAACTTTGTCAGGAGTTCAATCAGCATGGCTCAAACATGCACATCCACACCAAATCCTGGATAGTATCAGTGTCCTGTTAAATGCAGCTATTTCTGGGAACTTAGGAATGATGGTTATGACAACCTGTAGCCCTGAAGACTCACAGACCAATCTAAGTGAATTCAATTAAGCAAATGGGTGTGGTGGAATAAGCTTTAATGTTTTTATTATTTTAGCAGTCTCCATGAAAGTTGATTAACTATTAAAATGATCTCATTAGAAAAAATGTTCTATATTTCATATCTTTTCAAAAGCTGAAATTAAGACTTAGAGGAAGAGTTGATTCCTTTCTTATATTTTATAACTTTTTCATACTTCTGTACAAAATTCCCACTGGCTTCTGGGTTTGAATACTTTATAAGCATTCATTTAAAAAGCACAGGTTAGCCAGGCCTGGTGGCACATGGAGGCAGGAATAGGTGGATATCTATAGTTTAAGGCCAGTCTGGACTACCTAGTGAGTTCTAGGACAGCTACTAGGGCTACATAAGGACACCTCACCTCAAAATAATTAATAAAAAACAACCCAAAGCAACAATAGTAAAATTAAAAATAAACCATAAACTTTATAGAAAATTTAAAAAATAAAAGTATAGGCCGCAGTGATGGAGTCATTTCAAGACTCTCTTTTTGTTATAGAACTAAGACATCAGCCAATAGTTGAGCTTCTGAGAGTAGGGTCCATGGAATTCCTCACCCAAAGCATTTTGACATCTGAGGAAAATCACTAAGTGGAAGACTGTTTTCAGAAATAGGAAGAGGGTTGCAGATTTCATTCCTATGCCAGACTTGCCCTATGGTTTAGCAACTGGGTAGGTTCATGCCCAAGGAGAGAAGGTCTACACCATTTTCTATGGCCAATCAGACCCTAGCTGGTACATTAAGGGCTGATACCAAGTCTCAGTAAAGATGATGGAAAGTGGAAAAGAAAAACAATGAACTTTACACAGTAGAACAAAAGTAGTCCTAGGTGTAAAGAAAGACTTAAGGCATTCATCACACACATGGCTTGGGAAAAGTTTACCAAAAAGAATTGAAATGATAAAACGTGAAGTAACCTGGTTATTGGGTGAAAATAACTTCACATACTGGAGTTGGGAAATGTGTGAGGGGGTATCTAGCAGCCAAAGTGGCAACCAAAGTTAGGTACATAGAGAAGAGGAAGGAAATATAGAAAAGGTGGGGGGATACAGCTGAGTTGTAGTTCTTACTGTACCTGCATGACACATTGTTAGCTGTGTGTGTGGCTCCTTACAGTCAGACTGTGGGCAATGGAATACAGGACCACAACAGAGGACTGTGCTTCAATATCTGGTGGCAGAGTGGAGGCAGTAGGATGCAGTTGGCCATATCTGAAGAGAGGGTCAGGAAAGGTAGAAACTAACCTAGTAACTTTCCAAGTAGGAATCCTGAGCCCAGTTCTCTACATCCAATGTTTCAGTGCCTAAAATTTCTTGGATAGGTTCCCTGCTCTTCACCCTCCCACCATTTCATTCCACATTTGTCTTCTCTTGTGAATTGATGCAGGACTCCTCTGTGGATTTCCATCTACCAGTGTCCATCTGCAGTCTGTCGACCATCCCTGAAATCCTGACATACTATTTAAGGCTCCCTGAAGAGGGAATGACTCCAATCCTGCTGGCTCAAAAGAACTGACTTAGAGGTTTCAGTTTTATGCCACCTTCACAAATTAGAATGATGGTCCTTTCTCCTAGCTTGTTGCCAAGAGATCCTCACAGCTCTGTCCCTGCTTCTCCAACAGGTACTCTTCTCAATGTCTTCTGCTAACCTCACAATGTGTGTGTGGCTTTTGTCACTGCTTCCTCAGCCATGTCATCCAACTTTTTGAACCTTTTGTGACGTGACTGTGACTATCAGAAAATGGAAACCAACCTAGCAGGTAAAATTTATCTGTGAAATACATTCTTTGAGTGATCACAGAACCTGTTAGATTCTAGTGAAGAACTTGGGGGTCAAGTTTCAGTCTCAGGGAAACTTCAGTGCTTTCTTCATGGGTCACACTGATCATTCTCTACTCAAGGGAGATATGTTTCAGTAAATTACAATTTGAAGATTCATTTTTAACACTTACTAGCAGGATATAATGAACACTTACTATGTGCTGAGTTTTGAGGACACAGTGGCAAATAAGGCAGCAGGATCTACTTTAATGAAGCTTACAGACAAAGGTGTATACTAGTGCAGGGTAACTAGCAAGCCATTGAGTCAGGACAAAAAGAAAATAATAAAAAGCAACTAACCAATCAGCTATATTACATAATTACAGTTTGTCACTTGCTAATGCTGTGACCCTTTAATACAGTTACTCATCTTGTGGTGACCCCCAACCATAAAATTATTTTTGTTACCACATTATAACTGTAATTTTGCTACTGTTAGGACTTGTAATGCAAATATTTGTGTTTTCTGATGGTCTTAGTCGACCCCTGTGATAAGGTTCTTTAAGCCGCAGAGGGGTCACAACCCATGAGAGCCACTGCTCTAGAGCTTCTATAACTCTGCCTGGCCAAAGTCTAAGGACGTGGAATAAGGAGTTGGAGAGAAATGTCCAATTTAGATTTTGACTAAAAGTTGTAAGAAGAAAGCAGCTGAATACTTGATAAGAGAAATGTACTCAGCTTTAGAGTGTTTACTTTATTAAAAGTCTATCATCCTTCAAAGGAAGCTACACTTTTTCTAGAGCTTTCTGCTGGCTCTTGGCTGTGTATTTGCACACAATTTCCTAAATGATTGTTTAATCATTGGCTTTCAATTACTCTCTCTGTGCCTTCCTAGCCTCAAGACTCCTATTGCCCTGCCATCACTTCTCTTCTGTTCCTCAAGTGATTTAACTGCAATGGTATGCTTTAATTTTATTTATAACTTTATAAGAGTTCAAATAGGAGACATGTCATTAGACAATTCACACCCTACTTTTTATTACTCCTTTACCTTCCCTTGAAGAACCCAGTTGAAGTGACATATGGGGAAGCCAGTGTGCTGGAGCAAAATGCCCATTGGAGTTGAAATTTCCAAATGACAGTTTTGGAAAAGCCACCAAAGAGAGACTACAGTATACCTCTAGGCCTTGGCATCTGTACCATGACAATGGTGTGGTGGTGGTGGTGGTGGTGGTGGTATGTGTGTGTAAAATAGTAGAACCTAGTAGTCTGAGAAAAGACATTGAATCAGCTACTCTAATGCTTGGCTGTACAATCTTTTCCATCAAAACCCATGCAGCACCTGTCTCCAGAAAGCCACCATGCCACTTTCTGTGGCTAGTTTAGCTCTTGTGGGTTAGTACATGAACTTACCTGCTATGAATTACTGAAATATAAAGTGACTTCTGATATCCTGAGTATGGTGGCATAGACCTGAGATCCCAACATAGTGGAGGTGCAGGCAGAAAGAAAGATCGGAAGTTCAAAGTCATTTTTGGCTACAAGGTGATTTTGAGGCCAGCTTGGATATAGTAGACTCTATACTAAAAAAATGAAATTATTTCTGTGTCAAAATGGTCTTAGAAATAAACAGTGTTATGCCCTAGATGGGTGAGTCAGGAATAGCCATTTCTTCTGGCCAGTGATTTGTTTGGGTGTTCCCCACATGTGGAAGCGATTTCTGAGTGTACTGAGCCCAGAATCCTTCCTGCAGAAGATGGGACATGGTGTGTTCTGAGACAGTTGGCTTGTAGACTCTTACCTGTACAGCAAGGAAGGCCTCTGGTTTTCTTCCTCTGCTTCTTTCTAATAAATTGCCAGACTGAAACTGAGCTGTTCAATAAATATTCTGTTTTATTACTGTTTTATAACAAGCAGAGACTTGGGGCTTGGCTTCCTAATTTATGGTGGTATTTTGTCTCCCACTCTCTGCTAAGGTTATCAAGATATAAAAAGTTTTGGCAGGCTCTTAGGTCTGTTATAAAAGCCAAATCCTAGTTCTTCTATCTCTTTTGTGTCTCCCCAGTTCATCATCTTGATGCCTCTGTGCATGCTCGTGCCTAGCCCATTGCAATAGCTTCCTAACTTCTCTCTGTATGGGTCTCTCTCTACAACAGGATGACTGTCACTCAAACATTCTTTTTTACAGAAATCTTCAATGACTCTCCAGTTCCCACAGAAGTAAATTGATAGTTCTCTATCATCTATAGATGTATAGATCAAAAGTCTATAAGTCTTTCCATGCCTTCTCAATGATCAAATTTCTCAAATGGCTATTATAAATTTTGAAATATTTCAAATCTGTTTTTTTAAAGTGTGGAAAGCAACATAGAAACTATCCATGTGCCCACCATAGAGCTTTTTTGGAACCTAAGAACTCATCATTTCTGATGTTTTGTTTTCTAGTTGATCTAGAATGGCTGTATGTTCATTTTCAGAAGCAGTGCACTGCTCCACTAGGTTGTTCCATTTTACACTCTTCTTTTTGTTGTTGATTACAGGAACATGTAATCATGTTTTATTGTTTCACTTTGTGTTCTGACTAGTGAGGTGGAAAATATTCCCTGTGTGTAGTGGCTACTGAGTTTCTGCTGTTTCTTGGTTGTTGACTACTAAAATTCATTGTGTTTCTTTTTAGTTGCCTACTTTTCTTACATTATGAGTTATTTATTCTATACAGTAATATTGTATTAGCTGTGATCACATATGTATATTTTTTGGTTATTTTCACTCCGTGGAATCTTTTATTGAGATGATAATATATTTTTTAATATGGTTAAAAGTTATTTAACCTTTTCCTTTATGATTTTCTGTTTTTGTGACTTGGTTAAGAATCCCTTCCCTAAAAGGGAGGAGGGTGGATATGGGAAGAGGGGAGAGGAGGAAAAAGGACTGGAAGGAGAGGAGGGGAAACTGTGGTTGAGATGTAGTATATGAGAGAAGAAAACAAATAAATACATTTAAAAAAGAATCCCCCTAATAATGAATATATGGTTTATATACAAAACAGAATTTCTCAGCCTTAAAGTAGAGTGAAGTAATACTGTTTGAAGGAAAATAGATGCAGCTGGAGATGATCATATTAAATAAATTAAATTAATCTAAGACAAATATCACGTGTTTTCTCTCACTTATAGATCCTTGGGTTTACAGATACATAAAATAGTATATATACAGATGACATGAAAGTAGAAGCAAAGCTGGGTAAGGAAAGGTAGGGTAGTGGGATACGGGGGAATCTACTCAAAGTGCATCATTTTTATGTAACCTTTATGACATAAAGAAATAATTCCTTCCTTAATATAATAACTTACTGATATTCTGTTATATTTATTTTCTTATACATAAATTGTTTTCCACATTTAGCTTTCTCATACACTTGGAACTTATTTTTGTATGTAGTTTGAGATAGGGCTCCATACATATTCATATCAGGTTTTGTGTAGGTAACTATCACAGTATCATTTTCCACTTATTCTTTTTTTTTTTTTTTTGGTTGTCAAATTCTTTTTTTAATAAATATTTTTATTTTATAATTAATTTAATTTTACAGATCAGCCACGGATTCCCCTGTCCTCCTTCTTCCCACCCCCCAGTCTTCCCTCCCAACTCATGCGCCATTCCAACCTCTTCCAAGGCAAGGTCTCCCCTGAGGATTCGGCTCAGCCTGGTAGATTCAGTTGAGGCAGGTCCAGTCTCCTCCCTGCACCAAGGCTGAGCAAAGTGTCTCAGCATAGGCCCCAGGCTCCAAAAAGCCAGCTCATGCAGCTCAGGCACCAAGGACACAGGTCCTGGTCCCACTGCCTGGGGGCCTCCTAAACAGTTCAAGCTAATCGACTGTCTTACTTATTCAGAGGGCCTGATACAGTTCCATAGGGGCTCCTCTGCTGTTGGTTTACAGTTCATGTGTTTCTGCTAGTTTGACTATTTGTCCCTGTACTTTTTCCAATCATGGTCTTAATATCTCTTGCTCATATAATCCTTCCTCTCTCTTGCCGATTGGACTCCTGGAGCTCCACCTGGGGCTTGGCTGTGGATCTCTGCATCTGATCCCTGACTTCAAGCTCTACTGTAGAGCTACAGTAATAAAAACAGCTTGGTACTGGCATAAAAGCCAACATGTGGACCAGTGGAACTGAACTGAAGACCCTGACATTAATTCGCACACCTATGAACGTATGATTTTTGACAAAGAAGCCAAAACTGTACAATGGAAAAAAGAAAGCATCTTCAACAAATGGTGCTTGCATAAGTGGATGTCATCATGTATAAGACTGAAAATAGATCCATATCTGTCACTGTACACAAAACTGAAATCCAAGTAGAACAAAGACCTCAACATAAATCCAGTTACTCAAAACGTTTTTCACTTATTATTTTCTTTAGTGACCTTTGTATTATTGCTAAGGTTTGGTTTGATAACACCTCGCTACACAACTCCCACTCATGTAAGAAGCCAATGCTGCAAAACTTATATCAATGATATTCAGCGGTGAGAAACTTGATCTAGGACCTTTAGAAATAGGAGTTTTTAAGATTAGATAAAGCCATTAGAACATAGCTGTGATTAAATCCTTGTGGATTTATAATAACCAGAGAGAGACACACTAATGTTCCTTGTCTCATGCCACAGGATATTCCATGCTTCCTCAGGACTTAATGAAGAAGAAGACTGCCATCAGATATATCACCTAAGCACCATACCTCTAGAGCCATGAATCAAAATAAACCCTTTTCTTAGCCTATCTGAGTTATTTTGTTATAATGATGAAAATACTGACTAACACTATAATAACTCAAGATCACATATGTATGGATATGTGCCTGAGTTCATTACACTCTTCCATGAATCTGATTATGCTGCACAATAACACATTAATATAATTATTAAAGCCTTATAAAAGGAGTGGTATCTTTTTTTTTTTTTAGAATTGTCCTTAATTTCTGGACATTTTATTTTATTTTATTATAATTTAATTTAATTTTACATATCGGCCATGGGTTCCCCTGTCCTCCCCCCATTTCCATCTCCTCCAGGCAAAGACTTCCCTGGGAATTCAGCTCCCACCCCTGCCCCCACCTTTCCATTTACACAGCAGAATATTAGCCTTGAAAAGGAAGGAAATTCTGACTTGTGCTATAATATACAGATAACTCAAGTGTACTACATCAAGTGAAATAAGCCTCCCCCAAAGACTAACACCCTATGGTTGAATGTAAATAATATTAGAAAAAGGCATTTCACTGAAACAGAAGGTACAGTGTGGACAGAAGAGTACAGTCATAGATTGGGACAAGGTGATGATGGCAGCCTAACAGCATGAAGGTGCTTAATGCCACTGGACTATGTATTTAAAGTGGTGATGACAATCTACTTCATCATATTTTCACTGTTATATGGTGTATATAAATTCTCCTGCTGTCCAGATCTCTTCTGTTTTCCTCTCACTGCAGCACATGCCTGCTTGAAACCTTTAGCACCAACATACTCCAATGTCAGTTTCAGTACTGTCCATCTCTCTTGCCTTCTATGCATGTGGCATTCTTGCAGGCTGACTTAGGCAACCTCCTGCCTAGGGGGCAGTGGTTGAGGTGCTAGTATTCTGGGAGCCTCTGCTGTCATCATTTACATAATCCTTGATTCTGGTGAAATTACCATCTTCAAATGTTCTTTATCTCCTCCATTCCAGAGACCCTCCAAACTTTTCCAGAGAATCGTTTTTCCTCCGTTCCAGGGATGCTTATTTTGCCCATATGTTTGTCCACCACCATGGTGCCTGAGGAGCCCAGAAGAAGCTCTTGGAACTAGAATTACAAATGGTTATGAGATGCCATGTAGATGCTGAGAATTGAATTCAGATCTTCTGGAAGAGCAGTGAGTGCTCTTAACCACAAAGCTGTCTCTCTAGCCTCTGCTTTGTCCATTTTTGTGTCTATGGAAGACATGCTGTAGATTAAACTGTTTCCCAGTTGTCTCTGCTGTAGGACTGAATTCTTATTCCTTGGGTGTGTGAATTCAGCTACTCTCTCTCAGGCTCCAAAATGTTGCTATGCTTGTCTCCCTTTCTTTCAGACTAAGTGGTTTGATCTAGTACTGTGCTTTGGAAAGGGAGGAAAATTACATGCACAGGATGACTCTACAATCTTTACCATTTGAGCTGAGCCTGAACCAACCAGTAAAAACAAACAACAGAGGCCAAGCAGAAAGCACTTTAGACAGAGGCAGCATGTTCACAAGACCTGAGAGTTGTGTATGTGTATAAGGTGTTCAGGCCAATGATGATGGAGAGGGCTCTGATTGCCAAGATTAGTCACTCTTAACTATTTACTACTCCACATCTCATAATGGACTGTGAGCCAAGATTAAACCCTCCCTCCTGAACCTGCCTTCCTCAAGTTTTTGGTCACAACACCGAGAAAAGGGACAGATACAGCATCTGATAGCCTGGCTACAGGTGTGGGACTGTGTTGGATGAGTGAAGTGATAGCTTCAGATACATGTTTTAAGTGGATGATAAGGATAAGTAAGTACTATTCCAATGCAGTATTTAAAAATTCAGTTGGCACATTAGATCTGTTGTTTTCATAAATGAATTTTACTTGACACAGGGCCAGGATTTGGGTAATACAATGAGCCACAGTTGTACACATACAAGGTTTAGAACGTACTTGTAAAATTTTGATGCTGTGTTCATCAAAGACTTTTTTCTAATTTTTATGTTTAAAAACATTTTATTAACATATAAATTATCTTAATTATATAAATATTGTACTCAAAATGAGTACATCATTTGTCTCATTGGCTACCTTTATTAGCTCTGGACTGACCCAATAAAATCAATCTGGAATCTATTGCCCTCTTTTTAATTTTCTGTCCCTTTTCTCAGGCTGCAAAGTCCCAGAATGTGTCCTTCTCAGCAAAAAAGCAGGGATTTGCTCCAACTATTAACTCAAAGGTACAGATTATTCCTTCTTAGAAACAGCCAAGAGGAGCATAAGATCAAGTCTGTATTTAGTCTCTTTTACTACCCACCAACTTTCCCTTTTCCTTTGATATAACTAAGTCACAAGTGAATTTAAAATTTGGACTTTCAAGCCATTTAATGTAAGGATCACTGTGTAATTTAACCTGAAATTCAAGTTGAGAGAGAGCCAAATGGGATGAATTAAGTAGAATATGAATAGATACAAATATGTACCGAAATTAGGTAAAATTCTATCCTTATGCCATTTTTTTTCATTTATTCATTATTGTTGAGAATTTCATATATGAGTACTATATTTACATAATTTCCACCTATTCCACTCTCCCCTCAAATTCCTTTCATACTCCTTCCTTTCAGTCCATGACCTCTTCATCTTTAGTTATTATTTTTATATACATATACATATATGTATATATAAACATAACCTACTGAGTCCATTTGGTGTTGCTTCTATGTATATATGTTTAATGATGATCACTTGGGATTGGATAACCTATCCAGGGGCTCATTCTTGGATAAGATTGATTGTCTGTAGCTCTTCATTGAAGAGTGGGGCCTTGTGAGATTTTCCCATTAATGTTAGATACCAACTAATGTCATTGTGCAGGCCTTGTTTAGGCAGCCATGTTGTTGTGACTTCATGAATTTATCTCCCTGTCACATATTGAAAACACATGCACAGAGCAGCATCATGTTTGGATCTGAAATATGTGGAGAGGACTGGTGGGAAAGGAAATAACATATAATAGGATTTGATGTTTCTCACCTGAAATGTCAATTCTGCTCTTCGGATAATGCTGAACTAGAACTAAGTTCAGGTAGCTGTCAAATATAGATGGCTAGCTAATATTTTAGTTGACAAACAGAATGAATGAGTTTAGGAAAATCAAAATACAAAAACAGACTACATGAAGTTGGGAAGGGTAGGGGGCACAAGCAGAAGTTGGACAGAGGTAGTGGTAGATGGTTATGATCAAAATACTCTGTATAAATGTATGCAAAATTTCAAACAATAAATTAGCTAAAACAATTTGTTTTGGATTTGCCAAATAAAATGCATCTGGTCAATTTATTGGTAGGTAGAAGAGGCTCAGCCATCACTCTCATTTTAAAGGAAGCATGCAGGCTGGGAGAGAAGGTGTAACATGAACATGGTGTGGCCAGTATCTGGCTGAACTGGAGTGCCTTCTAAAGCAATTTTTGGCTGGGATATACCAGTCAGGTGTAATGATAGGGCCATAATGGGAAGGTACTCTCTACTGTAACACCAATCTTCAAAGGTTTTATTAATAAAAAACAAACCTGGGAGCCAGGTATTGGGGTGAATTCTGAAAGATCAGAGAAGCAGAATAAGCCACAGCTAACTTCACCTCGCCAACTTCTCAGCCGATCCTGTCTCCTCAGACTGGAAGTCTCTAAGTCCTTATTCAGAATGAATCTCAGCTGAACTGTTGCTCAAAAGATAAAAGCTTAAAAAGGCCTAAAAAGCCTCTAATTCCTGGTCCTCAGGGGTGCCAGATGTAGCACAAATTGTTAGAAGGTTTTATTAATAAAAACAAACCTGGGTGCCAGATATTGGGGTGAACACTGAAAGATCAGAGAAACAGAATAAGCCACAGCCAATGTAACCTCACCAATTCCTCAGATTATCTTGTTTCCTAAAATGGAAGTCTCTGAGTCCTCACCCGAATGGATCTCAGCTGAACTGCTGCTAAAAGCCTAAAAGCTTAAAAAGACTTCTAGTTCCTGGTCCTCACACCTTATATAACTTTTTGCTTCTTGCCATCATTTCCTGGGATTAAAGGCATGTGTCTTTCCTGAGCAAGATGTAAGATCTCAAGCCCTGGGATTAAAGGTGTGTGCCACCATGCCTGGCTTCTATGGCTATCTAGTAGCTGTTCTGTTCTCTGACACCAGATAAGTTTATTAGGGTGTACAATATATTGGGGGACACAATATCACCACACTCCACCACCACCAGACTGGAGGAACTGGACCAGGAGTAAAAAGGACTGAATGTTACTGTGTGGCTGCTGCACTTCATTAGTATGATGATATTTTATTTGTGCGGAAATGTGATTTTATTTGTATGTTAATAAATAAAGTTGCCTGGGGGTCAGAGCTAATAGCAAGCCACTTAGCAGAAGTCTGGCAGTGGTGGTGCACGCTCTTAATCCTGATCACATGTCAGGTAGATCTCTGTGTGTTCAAGGACACCACCAGCATGAAGACACACACCTTTAATCTCAATACCAACCATAGGAGACCTGGAGGTCTGTAGAGACAGGCAGTGACCAGGGGGTCATGTGGTTGGGTTTACAACCAATGAGAAGGTAGAACAGAAAGTCAATAAAAAGACAGACACACAGGAAGTAGGTCTTTTTCTGAGGGGAAGGATGACAGCTAGGGGTAAGAAAGTGGTCTTGGTCTTAGCTCTTGGCTGCTGCTCCATCTCTGGGATTTTAACTCTGCAACTGGCTCTGTGCTTCTTATGTAATAAAACCATTCAGAATTATATCTACATATTAGTACACTGCTGTCTCATTGTCAAGTGTATGCTAGGTAAGAGCACAGCTCTTGACAGAATACAGCTGCTGAGGCTGCCTCAGGTACCTACCCCTGTTGTTACTTTCTTGAAGTTGCCATAGTTGGAGATTAAGCTTGGATGTCACTCATCAGGTACCACCCCTCTTGTTTTGTTAAGATAGGATCCCTCATCGATCCATAGCTTGCCAATTTGTCTAGACTAGCTGAGCAAGCAGCCTGTTTCTGTCTCCCCTGAACTGGAATTAGCAGGGCACGTCACCATATTCATCTTTTTTGTGCTGGTTCTTGGATTAAAATGCAGGTCTTCCTGCATGACAAGCAGTTTATCAACTAATATTATCTCCCTAGCCACAAATGTGGTAGCTTAAAACAATGGGACTTTCCACTCAAGTCTGCAGTCACAATGTTAGAAGGCCTTCCCTCTGAGGGCTCTAGGGGAACCAAGAGGTATTCCTGTTTCTTCTAGCTTCTGGAAATGTCAAGTATTCCTTGACACATGGATTCATCAATCTCTTCTCTATCATCCTCCTCATTTTCTGTCTCTTCTTCTATCTCTTATGTGGTCTCCTTCACTGAACTCAGTTGCAAACAACTGCAACATTTGCTGTCACTGAAATTAATCACTGAGTTGCTTTCTAGAATTGCACTATAGTCTTAGAAGAACTTGGTCTTCCATTCACAATGAAATGAGTGTCTTATTTTTTCATTTCTGCTTGTTTTTAATAAGAGGTGCACATAGAGAAAAGATGCTTTGATTTGGATCCCTGCTGGGTCACTGAAAAGGTATGTAACCTTGATGGAACCCTTTCTGTCTTACATTTCTTCAGCTATACAATGATGGGCTTGGTAATGGACTACCTGAAGACACTTCCATAGCTGAGGCTTTTTACCATTTTGGGAGAAATACTTGTGAACAAATTGCTTTACACACTCATGTCCAAGGCAAATTTAGATGAAGATACCATCTTCTATATATCTTCACACCAAGGATGGTTGACTTTGCTCTACTCCCCTTCACTTGCTCCCATATGGAGCAGCACTCATTTGTTATTTGGAATAAATTATCTCTCCAGTGGCTTTTGTTGCTCTCATATCTTAGCCTTCACTGTTTCCTAATAGACCTAGAGCCAATGAATAGTCCTTTCCTTTGTGGGAGGGCAAGACTAAGACCAGAAAAGCCATACACATGAATCTAGTGACCCTAGTTGCACCCCAGGTCATTAAGCACCCACAGTTGCATGCACATTGCATGCATATTTCCAGAGTCAACTTTCAGAGACAGCTTGTAATTACTTGTCCATTTCTCTGAGTTTGAATGCTCTTTTCAAAGAAATTGATTTTTCCTATGGCTCATTTATTAAGTGTTCTTTCCAAATTGAAGTTAATAATAAATGTCCACCAGAGAGGGAAATAAGTATTACCTTTTACAGTCTCCTTCAAATGGTGTCAACTAGAGAGAGAGAGAGAGAGAGAGAGAGAGAGAGAATCAAGATCCTGTTAACATTTTCTAAGCAAGAAAACAATAAAATGTCTCTTTTCCTTTTTTCTTCTTTTAAAAAAATTTGTTCATCTCCCATATAATACATCCTGATTGCAGTTTCCTTTCTGCTCCCTCCACTCCCAGTCATCCATACCATCTTCTCCCACCATCCACCTGCTTCTCTATTTCCATTTAGGAAAGAGCAGGCCTCCTAGGGATATCAACCAAATATACCACAACAAGTTACAATAAGACTAGGCACAAACCCTCATATCAAGGCTGGACAAGGTAACCAAGTGAGGAGGAGAAGGGTCCCAAGAGCAGGCAAAAGAGTCAGAGACACCCTGACTTCCACTGTTAGGAGTCCTACAAAAATATCAAGCTGAAAGCCATAACATATATGCAGAGGACCTGGTGCAGACCTGTGGTGGTATTGTGTTCCTCAAAATATTGTGTGTTCCCTGAAATAAACATATCTGGGGTCAGAGAACAGACCGCCACTAGAACAAAGCCAAAATTGGTGGCTAGAAAATGGGAAGAGTAAGCTATAGCAGAAGTTGGGCAGTGGTGGTACACACCTTTAATCCCAGCACTTGGGAGGCAGAGCTAGCTGGATCTCTGAGTTCAAGGCCACTTTAGAAACAGCTAAGCATGGTGACCCACGCCTTTAATCCCAGGGAGTGAGGGCAGAAAGAAAAAGGTATATAAGGCGTGAGGACCAGGAACTAAAGGGAGAAAAAGCATGTAGTTAGTTAAGCATTTGGCTGGTGTAACATTCAGGCTTTGGAGCAGCACAGTTTAGCTGAGATTCATGTGGATGTGGACAAAGAAGCTTGCAATCTGAGGAAACAAGACCAGCTGAGGAATTGGTGAGGTGAGAAAACTGTGGCTTGTTCTGCTTCTCTGATCTTCCAGCAACCACCCCAATAACTGGCCTCGGGTTTGGTTTCATTAATAAGAACTTTTAAGATTCCTAACTACATCTGGCGCCCAACATTCGTGGTATGAATTCATGAAATATCCTCTTGCCTGTGGCCTTGTGAGCCCTAGCTCAGGCCTGCTCAGCAGGCTGTGGTGGCACAGGCCAGTAGGATTTACTGAAGAAGGCAGAGGCAGGAGGATCCCGAGTTGAGGCTGGCCTAGGAGAAGCTTCAACCAGGGCAGAGACACAAACAGTGTCGGTGGGACCATGGAGGCAGTGGCTGCTGCTCCAATTTGCAGGCTTCTTCTCATCGTGTTGGTGACTTCGGTGATGCTGCTACCTGGGACGAAGTGTTTATTGATGCTTGTTCAGAGAAGAATTGCCAGGACCAGCATGTTACAAGAAAGCATCGGCAAAGGTCAGTTTGGAAAAGTTTGGCAAGACAAATGGTGGGGAGAAATTGCTGTGAAGATATTCTCTTCTAGGGAAGAACGTTCATGGTTCCAAGAGACAGACATTTATCAGACTGTGATTACTCCAAACCACAGAGGAGGCACACACACACACACACAAAAATCTGAAGGGAACCATGATCATGCCTAACAGTGACTTTGAAATCTTCAAAAGGATGATGGGACTCCACAATGATGATGCCACATGGACTATGGTAAAGCCATTAACACCATGGAAAGATCGACTTTGGACTACAAACTGCTCAGGACAATTTCGAGATGACTGGCTGAGATGATACAGCCTGACAGACTACTTGAACAAGGACTAGAAACAAGCCCTGCACTTTCTCACTATGCAGCGGCTGGACAAATGATACAGGACTTGACAATTAACCCAAAAATAGTGTTGAGGTTTAAAAAAGGAAAAAGGAGAATATAGATATGAGGTAGATCACTGAATCTACTCTGAGAAAAAAGATGAAGAAATAATAGGATAAATGGGTAGATCACTGAATCTACTCAAAAAAGGAAAAGAAGATATAAAAATGACAAAAGGTAGATTACTGAATCTGTTATGAAAAGAAAAATACTTTAAAAAAGGAACTACTTGTTTTAAACAGGATAAGTAATGAAAATTTTTGTCTGAGTTTATCAAAGGTTACTGGACTGGACATTGTTATATATAATGGAGTTTTTTGCCTGAATCTGTCAAATGTTAATGGACTAGACATCATTAATGAAATTCTTGACTGTATATATTGTATATACTTATTAGATAATTTTTCTTGTATTAGTTATAACCTTTTTTTAATTTTAGACAAAAACAGGGGAAATGTGGTGGTATTGTGTACCCCAAAATATTGTGTGTTCCCTGAAATAAACATATCTGGGGTCAGAGAACAGACCGCCACTAGAACAAAGCCAAAAATGGTGGCTAGAAAATGGGAAGAGTAAGCTATAGCAGAAGTTGGGCGGCGGTGGTACACACCCTTAATCCCAGCACTTGGGAGGCAGAGCTAGCTGGATCTCTGAGTTCAAGGCCACTTTAGAAACAGCTAAGCATGGTGACCCACGCCTTTAATCCCAGGGAGTGGGGGCAGAAACAGAAAAGTATATAAGGCCTGAGGACCAGGAATTAGGAGAGAAAAAAGCATGTAGTGAGTAAAGCATTTGGCTGGTTAAGCATTCAGGCTTTTGAGCACAGTTCAACTGAGAGCCATTGGGATGAGGATTCAGAAGCTTGCAGTCTGAGGAAACAAGACCAGCTGAGGAACTGGTGAGGTGAGAAAACTGTGGCTTGTTCTGCTTCTCTGATCTTCCAACAATCACCCCAATAACTGGCCTCGGGTTTGGTTTCATTAATAAGAACTTTTAAGATTCCTACTACACAGACCCATGCAGAGTCTGTGATTGCTGCTTCAGTCTCTATGAGCTCTGCTTAGCTGATTCTGTGGGCCATATTCTCCAGGTGTTCTTGACCACCCTGGCTCCCACAATTCTTCCTCTCCCTCTTCCATAGGGTTCCTGAGCTCTGAGGAAAACTCCAATTTGGACTCTCTCTTAGCCTAATGTTTAGCTGTGGGTCTTTACATCAGCTCCCGTCAGCTACTGAGAGGAAGCCTCTCATGACAACTGGGCTAGGCACTGATCAGAAGTTCTGGTGGCTGGGGTAAAAATGTCTCTTTCTTTTTTTAAAATTAAGACTTTTTTCATTCATTTTACACAACAATCAAAGATCTCCCTCTTCCCTCCTCCCACTCCTCCAGCCTCCCACTCCCATCCCACCCCAACTCCCACCATAAGAAGACAAGGCCTCCATGGGGAGGCACATTCAGTAGAGGCAAGTCCAGCCCCTTCCCCCTGCCTCAAGTCTGCACGACGTGTCCCATCATAAGTAGTGTGCTCTACAAAGCCTGCTCATGCACCAGAGATGGATTCTGATCCAACCGCCCGGGGTTCTTTGCAAGAAGATCAAGGTATACAACTATCTTGCCATGCAAAGGGCCTAGTCTAGTCCCATACAGGCTCCACAGCCATTGATCCAACTTTCATGAGTTCCCTCTAGTTTGGTTTGGTTGTCCCTGCATGTTTCCCTATCCCCATGCACTTGCTCATAGAATCCCTCTTCCCTCTTTGACTGGACTCCTTGAACTCTGTCTAGTGATTGGCTGTGTATCTCTATATCTGCTTCCATCAGTCTTTGAAGAAAAGTTCTGTGCTGACAGTTAAGGTATTCACCAGTCTGATCTCTGGGTCAAGCCAGTTCAGTTCAGGCACCCTCTCCATTATTGCTAGTAGTCCAGGCTGGGGTCATCTTTGGGGATTCCTGGCAATTGCCCTACCACTGGGTTTCTCTTTATCTCTATGATGTCTCTCTCAATCACGGTATCTCTTTCATTGTATTCCCCCTCCCTCCCTGTTCAAGGTCAATCATCCCGTTCTCTTATGTTCTCATTCCCTATCACCTATCCTCCATTGCTTACCCCTCATCCCAATTTTACTCATGGAGATCTCATCTATTTCCCCTTCCCAGGGTGGTCAGTCCATGTGCCCCTCTTCCCTGTTAGTTAGCTTCTCTGGAGTTGTGGGTTGTTGCTTGATTACCCTTTGTTTTATATCTAGTATCCACTTATGAGTGAGTACATACCATGTTTGTACTTCTGAGTCTGGGTTATCTCACTCAGGATGATATTTTCTACTTCCATCCATTTGCCTGCAAATTTCATGATGTCATTGTTTTTCTTTGCTGAGTAGTACTCCATTGTCTATATGTACCACATTTTCTTAATCCATTCTTCAGTTGAGGGGCATCTAGGTTGTTCCCCCTTTTTTATATTTTGGAGATCAGCCCTCTGTCAGATGTGGGGTTAGTGAAAATCTTTTCCCATTCTGTAGGCTGTCATGATAGCATACATAAATGACCCCAAACATTTTGCCAGGGAACTCCTATAGCTGATAAACATCTTCAGTAATGTGGCAGGATACAAGATTAAATAAAAAAAATCAGTAGCCCTCCTATATACAACTGAAAATGGGCTGAGAAAGAAATCAGAGAGACATCACCCTTTACAATAGCCACAAAGAATATAAAATACCTTGGGGTAACTCTAACTAAACAAGTGAAAGACCTATATGACAAGAACTTTAAGTCTCTGAAAGAAAGAAATTGAAGCTGTCAGAGAATGGAAAGATCTCCATTTTCAGCTCATGGATAGGAAGGATTAACATAGTAAAAAATGGCAATCTTAACCAAAAGCAGTACAGATTCAATGCAATCTCTATCATCAAAATCCCAACACAATTCCCCACAGACCTGGAAAGAACAATACTCAACTTTATTTGGAAACAAACAAACAAACAAACAAACAAAAACCCCAGGATAGCTAAAAGAATCCTGTACAAGAAAACCGCCTCTGGAGGCATCACCATCCCTGACATCAAGCTCTACTAAAGAGCTATAGTAATAAAAATAGCTTGGTACTGGCATAAAAACCAACATGTGGACCAATGCAATCGAATTGAAGACCCTGACATTAATCTGCACACCTATGAACACCTAAGTTTTGACAAAGAAACCAAAACTGTAAATGAAAAAAGAAAGCATCTTCAACAAATGGTACTGGCATAACTGGATGTCAACATGTAGAAGATTGCAAATAGATCCATATCTATCGCCATCACAAAACTCAGGTCCAGTAGATCAAAACCTTCAATATAAAACCGGTTACACTGAACCTGATAGAAGAAAAGTAGTAAGTAGTCTTGACCACATTAGCACAGAAGACCTCTTCCTAAATATAACATCAATACCACAGACACTGAGAACAACAATTAATAAATGGGATCTCCTGAAACCGAGAAGCTTCTGTAAGGCAAAGGATACAGAAAGTGTCTCTTTTCAAAGCTTCCTTTAGAATTCCCTTCCTGTAGGTCTTCCCAGTGTCAATGGCCATCTATGAGCTTCATTCTCTTTTCTGAAGATCAGGCCACAGCATCTCTTGACTGGCTATCAGCTAACAACCTGGCCTGTCACTAGCCATGTCACCCTTCAGTTCTCTAAGGGAGGCTACATTGAAGGCCTACTGAAGTACGTGATCTTTTATGACCTGTGCTTACCATTGTTGTAGCACAGGGAGGAGGCCAAGCTTAGTACACAGTCTGATGTGCACAAAGTTGCTTCTGAGGCTCCTTACTGTGGAGATGTATGAACAATTTGATGGCCTATGGGAACTGTGACTTCTGAAGAGTGTCTACAAATACATTATCTTTTCAATTCAGCTGCTGTGTTTAATCATTCATCTAATATTTTCTGTACAATATTAACTAGCAGCTTCTGCTGGACTGGGTGGGAAACTGGACATTATATTTTAGATAGACATGTGGTTAATCAAATAAGACTTTGGGTTTGCTCTCAAATTTTGATCAAGACTTTATTTTAGGATGATTTCACCATCTGTTTTTAAGAGAAGAATTTTTATTTTTCTTCCCTTTTCCTGTTTTATAATTTTAATTTTATACATTTTTATATATGTACATGTATGCACATGTGTGTGATGTGTGTACATGTGGTCTGTGCACAGAAGGAATGTCAGGTATCTTGCTCTATCACTCTCCACCTTATTCATTTGAGACAGTGTCTTTCACTGGACCTGGTGCTAGGCTGGCAGTCAGAAAACCCAGGAATTCCTTCCATTTCTTCCCCTTATACCACTGGGTCACAGGCACATGTGGACAAACTTGGCTTTTCCATAGAGTCCTGGGCTCCTAACTCAGGTACTGGTGCTTGCACGCCAAGTGCTTTACCTATGAAGCCATCTCTTCAGCATTATTCTCTTTCTCTTCCCAGCCCCCTCTCTCTTTTTAGCAGTCTCATGTAGCCCAGGATGTTTTCAAACTTACTGTGTAATTGAGGCTGGACTTGACCTGATTTTCCTGCTTCCACCCTCCAAGAGCTAGTATTATGTAACTAAAACAGAAACAGTATCAATCCCTATCCTTCCATGTATGGAAAGCTCAAGGACCCAGAAAGTGCAGAATACAGGAAATGCTGTCTGGATCTTGGTAAGTGCTTTTTGAATATTTTCTAATCTAACTATTATTATATCCTTGAGATGAAGGTAAAAAAGAAATTAGGAAAAGCTCAGAAGCTATGGAATTTGGGTAACATGATATATCCAGGCAAAGCCAGTTTGTTAAAGTATCTACTAGTGCCCCATATCCACTGCAAGCAGCAATAGATCCCACAGAAAACCATTTCACATATCTTGCCTTGTGCTCTTTGCTCACTATAGAGAAATATTACTGGTTTGAGAGGAGCCACTGGGAAGTACTGCTTGAACTGCCTGAAGTGCAGAGAGGTGGATAATAATTCAATTACAGGATTGCATTTGCAGCCACCAGGACCAAGGAAACCCTGTCCTCACTGCCCATCCGAGACATGTGAAGTCATGAGTATCCCTTTGGTTGATAATACACAATTATCGACAGAAATAAAAATCCTCTTTAATCCAGATTTTCAAGCCATGGCATAGCTATCACCATGATTTCTTCTGGGAATTCATAGTGGAGAAGAGGTAAGCACAGTGGATTGCTCCAGAGGAAGATGGTCTGAGATGGACCAGCAGCACGCTAGCTGAATGGTTAGCTTTGAGAAACTTCCTCCACTCTGTAGCTCCCAGATCATCTGTAGACTTTGGGGCTATGCTTAATTCAGATGCTTTGGACTTGAGCCATAAGAATATTTTAAGTCATCTTTTAGGAGAAATATCTCCTGCCCCAACTCACAGCAAGGATCTCTGCCAGGCGGAAGCAACCACTTGCCTCAGTGTATTTCCCAATTTCTATAACAGTGTCACTCCTTTGGCAGTGTCTGGCTTTGTATTATAGCCATCTTTCTTAATAGCCTGGGAATCTCCACAGATCTGCCAGTATCTGATTTTCCTCTCTGCCTTCACTGCCTTCTATTAGTACTCAGTATGTACTCATGACATAAATGAATGAATGATCAAGGTGGAGCAGGTATACCACACCAGCCGAAACTGTGATGTGGAGCTGGATTTCTTGCCGAGAAAAAGAAAATATGATCAATGTTAGTTTCACTGAAGCTTTTACCAAGAAAGACTGTGTCCCACTCTGAACCTCAGTTTTCCCATTTCTGACATCTATGACCATAAAACTGTTTTTAAAAGCTCTCCCCCTTTTTTTTTCTACCAATGCAAAGTCATGCCTCCTATTTGTATCAACACTACATGCTGAGGTTCTCTTCTGAGGTCACCATAATTCTGGTCTTCCAGAAAGCATGACTCCTATCACTTGGAGTTCTACTACCTGACAGCAGATACCAAATTTTTGAATATCTCAACTTCATGAATTCAGGGCTTCTCTCTTATTATGTCTTTTCTTTTCTTGACCTGGAACTCTACCTCTAACTTAAGCAATGGAGTTAGAGGTATTCGACTGATAAATCTGTGGACTGCCAAATCTAATGTGCATCTGCATCACAAGAGGGAGCTAGACACAGTAGGACACACCTGTGACCACAACACTGAGGGATTCATGATGGACTTACAAGGCTAGCTCTAGCACCATAGGAAGTTTGAGGCCAGCCTAGGTTATATGAGATCCTGTCTCAAAATAGTAAAATAGTAAATAAATCAGAATCACTAGTTAGGGACATGCCTAAAATATGAATAACTGAGATAAAGGTGTAGCTTCTACCTAATCTAGCCTTTCTCTAGTCTACGAGAGCATTTTAAACAACTGAATGCTGGATATCCAGTGTCATTTGAGACTCTCTTGGGTAATATAACTTAAGGTTTTTAGTAGTTTCTAAAATGACAGTTTCTTCCCTCTAGTTGATCTAGAACATGGTAGAATGTTCTCTTCATCTTCTCCTGTGTCCATTGAGTTTTTTGTTGTCCAGATATAGCAACTGTGTTAATAGATGCCACGGTTTGTGTCAGAAACACTTTGTTTGTGTTATTGGTTGCAAATGAAAAATTCAAAGTTACCCAACAAAAGAAAAACATTGCTTTTTGCCATAGCCCATGGACACAGGGCATCAGAACCTGGTGATAATTTTTTTTTTTTTAACAAAAACCCTAAATGATGCTTATGAGACTTGCATCAATCCTCTTGTAAGGTTTTCTTAATGGTCTTATTTATTTTTTCTTTCATGTTTTTGTAAAATACATACTCTCTGTTGGGAAGATTCTTCCCACAGCCCCTTCCTCATTCTTAGTCCTTGTTGTCCCACTAGACATTTTTGCTTCTACGTTTTTTGCTGTTTTAAGACAGGGCTTCACTGTGTAGCTCTGGCTGTCCTGTAATTCACTATGTAGACCACAGAGATCTGCCTGCCTCTGCTTCCCAAGTTCTAAGTCTAAAGACATGCACTACCACGTCTGGCCTTTCTACTGCTTTCATATCATATTTATTCACATGGTTTTGTACATGTATATAAAATCTAGGAAGTACAAATGAGATAAGATTTACTATAACATGAATCTTTTTCAATATATTTTTTCTTTATTATTATGTGTTTTAAAGTTTATACATCAGCCATGGGTTCCCCTGTCCTCCCCCCGCCCTGCCCCCAACCCCACCTTCCCCCCAGCCCCTCCCCTCCATTCCCATGTCCTCCAGGATCAAGGCACCCCTGGGGATTCATTTAAACCTGGTGGATTCAGTACAGGCAGGGCCTGTCCCCTCCAACCAGACTGAGCAAAGTGTCCCTGTGTAAGCCCAAGGTTTCAAACAGCCAGCTCATGCACTAAGGACAGGTCCGGGTCCCACAGACTGGGTGCCTCCCAAACAGATCAAGCTATTCAATTGTCTCACTTATCCAGAGGGCCTGATACAGCTGGGGGCTCCACAGCCTTTGGTACATAATTCATGTGCTTCCATTCATTGGCTATTTGTCCCTGTGCTTTTTGCAATCTTGGATTCAACAATTCACGCTCTTGCAGACCCTCCTCTTTCTCGACAGTTGGACACCTGGAGCTCCACCTGGGGACTGGCTGAGGATCTCTGCATCCACTTCCATCAGTTATTGGATGAGAGTTCCAAGACAAATGTTAGGGTGTTTGGCCATCTGATCACCAGACTAGGTCAGATCAGGCTTTCTCTCCACCATTGCCAACAGACTACAGAGGATATATCATTGTGGATTTCTGGGGACCTCTCGAGCACTCTGCCTATTCCTGTTCTCATGTGGTCTTCATTTATCATGGTCTGTTATTCCTCATTCTCCCTTTCTGTTCTTGATCCAGCTGGGATCTCCTGCTCCCCTAAGCTTTCTTTCCCTCAAATCTTGCCCTTCATTACTCCCACTGTCGTCCAGGTTGTTCATGTAGATCTCATCCATTTCTCTGTCATTGGGTGATCCTTGGGTCTTTTCTAGGGTCCCGTTTTCTAGGTAGCATCCCTGGAGTTGTGTAGCAGTCTAGTCATCTTTGTTTTACATCCAATATCCTCCTATGAGTGAGTACATAGCGTGTTTGTCCTTCTGAGTCTGTGTTACCTCACTCAGGATGATTTTTTCTAGATCCATCTATTTGCCTGCAAACCTCATGATGTCATTGTTTTTCTCTGCTGAGTAGTACTCCATTGTGTATATGTACCAATATTCTTTATCCATTCTTCAGTTGAAGGGCATCTAGGTTGTTTCCAGGTTCTGGCTATTACAAACAAAGCTGATACGAACATAGCTGAGCAAATGCCCTTGTGGTATGATTGAACAATCCTTGGGTATATGCCCAAGAGTGCTACAGCTGGGTCTTGCGGGAGATGGATTCCCAGTTTTCTAAGGAAGCACCATATTGATTTCCAAAGTGGCTGTACAAGCTTGCATTCCCACCAGCAGTGGAGGAGAGTTCCCCTTGCTCCACATCCTCTCCAGCATAAGCTGTCTTCTGTGCTTTTGATCTTAGCCATTCTGACAGGTGTAAGGTGGTATCTCAGAGTCATTTTGATTTGCATTTCCTGGATAATTAGGGATGTTGAGCAATTCCTTAAATGTCTTTCAGCCATTTGAACTTCCTCTGTGGAGAATTCTCTGTTTAGTTCTATAGCCCATTTCTTAATTGGACTGTTGTGCATTTTGATGTTTAATTTCTTGAGTTCTTTTTATATTCTGGATATCAGCCCTCTGTCAGATGTGGGGTTGGTGAAGATCTTTTCCCATTCTGTAGGCTGTCGCTTTGTCTTGTTGACTGTGTCCTTTGCTCTACAAAAGCTTCTCAGTTTCAACAGGTCCCATTGATTGACTGTTTCTCTCAGTGTCTGTACTACTGGTGTTATATATAGAAAGTGATCTCCAGGGGCAATGTGTTCAAGAGTACTTCCTACTTTCTCTACTAACAGGTTCAGAGTAGCTGGATTTATGTATAACTTGAATCTTAGAAGGTCTTATTAAATAAAAAACATGGAGCCAGATATAGGGGTGAAAACCTGAGAGATCAGAGGAATAGGAAAAGCTACAAGCTAACCTCACCTCACCGACATCTCAGTCTCTACAGAGACCTACTTCCTGTATACCCATGCCTGTATGCTTTTCTGTTCTGCTATAACATTTTCTTTCTCTGTCCAGCTACATCACTTCCTCTTCCTGCCCAGCTCTGTCACTTCCTATCTGTCTGTACAGACCTACAGACCTCTATGGTTCATACTGGGATTAAAGTCATGTATCACCATGTTTGGCTCTGTTCCCCAGTGTGGCTTTGAACTCACAGAGATCCAGACAGATCTCTGCCTCCTGAGTAATAGGATTAAAAAGGTATGCTACCATTGCCTGACTTCTTTGTTTACTATAGTGACTGGGTTTTCCTCTGATCCTCAGATAAATTTTACTGGGGGACACAGTATATTGGAGGACACAATGCATCATCACAATTTATCTTTCTGATACTGGCTTATTTCACTTAACATGTTGCTTTCCAGTTACATCCATTTTGTATAGCAATAAGTTTTTCAGGACATGTAAAATGGGTATTGGCTTTTTCTTGGGAGGGTGGCAGAACTTTGGAGAGGATTTAGATACTACTCCAAAGAAATGACTGTGAATTTGAACATCAATCATCCTTTATTGAAAATCATGGCTGCCAGAACTGAGTTGAGAGTCATTATCCAACTGGCTGGAATGCCTGCTCAAGCTCCTTGACCTATCCTGCCTCCAATACTATCCCCATTAAGTCTTTCCTGCTTAAAGTCTAAGGTCAGAAATCAAGTTGATTAAACAGCCCTTGGTGTATTGTGTGCCCTTGTCTATCCTGCAGCTTTCTCTTTAGGACTATGACAATGTGCAACACTCTCATAGGGACAATGCCCCTCCCTACTTTTGGTTCAAAACTAGCATTAAGTAGTCCACTTGAAAACAATAGGCATCCAGGAACTAAGTTTATGACTGCCTCCCATTCCCCAAAATAACTGAAAGGTTTCTCAGTATGTGGCTGAGCGTGCATGAGACTATTTGGATTCTCTCCATCTCTCTGCTGTAAAAGAAAAAGGAAGCCAAACTACCCCCTGTACACTGCTCTGCAAATACCATCTTAAAGCCTACTCCTTTGGGAAGCAATGTTTCTTGTGCTTCTGTTTGCTGTGGTAGTTGAGTAGAAGTTAATAGCCAAGACCTAAGAGGTCAATGTAGATGTAATGGTCTTATTAAATAAAAAAACACAGAGCCAAATGCAGAGTTAAAAGCCCAAGAGGTCAGAGCAGTAGCTAAGAGCTGAGACTAAAACCTCCTTCTTACCGCCCCCCCCCCGCTGTCCTTCTCCTGAGAAAGAGACCTACTTCCTGTGTATCTGTCTTTTTATTGACTTTCTGTTCTGCCTTCTCATTGATTATAAACCCAACCACATGACCTCCTCATCACTGCCTATCTAAACAGACCTCCAGATCTTCTATGGTTGGTATTAAAGACATATGTCTCCATGCTGGCTGTGTCCTTGAACACATAGAGATCTGCTTGATCAGGATTAAGGGTATGTGCTACCACTGCTAGACTTCTGCTGTAGCTTGCTATTAGCTGTGACCCCCCAGGCAACTTTATTTATTAACATACAAATAAAATCACACTTCAGCACAAATAAAATATCACCATAGGTCAGTACTGTCGTGGCTTGTAAGGAGGGAAAGATTCCAGACCCTGTTTGTACCTCAAAGAAGTGACCTTTTGCTAGGAATTAATCACTTGATATCGTATTTCTTATGTGTTTTCTTCACAGGAGGAATTGATTAGAGGCTGAAATTAATTGCAACCTAGTATTGGCCATTTGATTTTTTACTGTGGTTAAGTTTTATTTTTAGATGTAGTAGCCTTGATGCTTTTATGTCAAGATGTTTCATGCAGTAAAAGGACATGGCTCTTCTCTACCCCACCCCCCAAAATAACAAAAGACAAAACTCCCCAAAATAAATACCTGAATCCTGAAAGGCAGTAAAGCAAACACTGACCTGGATTAGCAGGGCATGGCAAGTAGATAATGTTTAGTTCTTAGTCAAAAGTTGATTGCATTGCTCTGGAGGCTTAAGGGCCAAAGGCTAGAGCCACTACAGTGGGGAACACTGTCAGAGACCAAAAGAAAAGATGTAGTGAGTGATAGGCTTAGTTTATATCAGAGTAGCCACCCCAATGCCAACACACTTTTTGGAGGTCTAGTTGCTGATGGAAGAGTATCCAGACAAACATTGGTAGGATGCCTTCCATCCTGTGCACTGGAAAAACATCATTTGGAAGGCTGAAGGGTGCTTGATGTGCTGTTCACCAAGGATCAGGACAGCTGGGCCACGGCAAGGCCTGAGAAAGCACAACTGAGCATATTGGAAAGAGTATGAAGTCCTGTAGGAAAACCCACATTGATCTATCTCCTGAATAAGCTTCTACCTTGGGCGTCAGACTCAGACATGGCTGTTGAAGCACAAGAGGATCATTGACAAAATGTCAGGGTCATGCAGAGGAAAGGTGCTACCTTCTACCTGAGCCAGCTTCGGAGAAAAGGGGCTTGGGTAATTGCTCTGTCCTCTGACTTCCCACAGCTCATTGTTTACCCCTATAGTAGAGTGCTTGGCAGGCTGGACATGCAATTGTCTATTTATATGTCTGTCTCTCCAATCAGCCCTCCAGCTCCCAGAGGGCAAGGAGCAGGCTTTGTTCATCCTGCTTCCTGGAGCCAGACACAACCCTTGCACAGAGAAGGGCCTGGGGAAGCTCTGCTAAGGCCAGCCAGCCAGTAGGCAGTGTAATGCTGATTCTGGAAGAGTGGCACTTTGGTTTCCTCATTGAGGACAGAGCAGAAGGGCTCAGAGATAATAGAACATAGCCTGTGTCATTTCTACTGTGCTATGTGAGCTCCTTCAAGATATCTGTGGCCCCTGTTTCTGTGCTTGGCTCTGGGCTCACCAACACATAGCATCAAGCTGTTGAGATTCTTCCTTGTCACAACAACTAATAAAAATACAGGGAAAATGAGCTCCCAAACTCCTACCACTTCTGAGCCAATTCAACATGAGGAAAGGAAAGTGCAATACCATAGAGATCATGTTATCACTCTCAAACCTTGTCTCCTTCATAATGGGACAAGCAGACCTCATGTACCACCAACTATGCTGTAGTAGAAGACAGACAGCTTGCAAATGGCCAAACCATTGAACCTAGGTGTTTTGTTTTGTTCTGTTTTTTTGAGACAGGGTTTCTCTGTGTAGCTTTGCACTTTTCCTGGAACTCACTTGGTAGCCCAGGCTGGCCTTGAATTCACAGAGATCTGCCTGGCTGTGCCTCCTGAGTGCTGGGATTAAAGGCATGAGCCACCACCACCCGTCAAACCCAGTTTTTAATCCACAGTATTTATGTTGACAGAAAATTAAGTTAAACAACCACAAAGAAATAATCAGACAAATATTGGAGACCAGACCATCTACAAGATATATGGATTGGATTCTAAAAATAAAAAATCAGTCTAAAAAGGGATTGGCTCATGATTAACATAGAAGACAAAAACATAAGGAAGACAATGAAAAAATTTCAATACATCCTGGATGTTTTTAGACAAAGCAGCAAACAAGCATAAAGATACACTAATAAGCCAAAAATAATAAGTTAATGTCTAGGTGCTCCTTAGGCAATATGCTTAAGGGACAGAGAGTTATATAACAGGGATAGAGAAAAGCTATGCTAAGAAGATTGGGAAGGAAAAGATCTAGTGTGGTTTGGAGGAAGGAGAAGTGGTCTATTTTGCTGCAAGATGAAAGCCTCTGGACTTTACAATCAGAAAAGACTTGGATTCCCCTGTTAGAAAGCAGGGAAACCACACAGCGTATATTGGTTGTTTTTTTTTTTAACCTATCAACCAACTGAGGAAGGACAATGTCACAAGACCTTTTTATCTACCCAGTCGCCTGTGGGAAAGTTCCATAGAGACTGTACTTCAACACTTGCTTCTCTTCTGGCTTTACCTTTTGAGTGGAAAGATTGATATTATCCTTCTCCCAATCCAAGAGACCTTACAGTCTCAGACTATCTTCCTGCACCCCCTTCATCCTCCTTTCCTCACACACTACTTCCTTCTCTCCTACCTTTTTTATTTTTTAATTTTTTTGTACACTTCTGACCTATAGACATCCGAGGTAAATCAGATGGAGACCCTGACTTAATTAGCTCTCAATCTATATGATACATGAACAAGAAGAGTGATCATATGACATCTTAATGCTGTGATCATTGAAAATAGAAGTAGCCAATAGAGAACAGAATAAGGATTGAGAAATGGGTGCTTGGGATTGCCTAAAGTTGGAATCCTTTCCATTGTCTCCTCTGAGAAAGCGTAAGTGCTACAGTCCTGAAGGACAGTTTGCTGAATTTCAGCAAATGTTTAGTACTGCCTTCCCCCAAGTTATCACACCAAGGCACAGTGGGAAGTGTCTAGGAGAGCTCTCCAGTGAATAAGGCAGAGTTCTGCTCCCATGGGGCTCATACTGTATTGTGGGAAATCCAGGACACAAATAATTGACATCCTCGCAGAATGCGAGAAGGGTCCATCCATGAGGAGTCATGTGCCATGGAAACCCAGAGAGAACTTCATATCTACCACATATGAGATGTGTGGTGTAAGATACATGATATCAGAAGTCCACAAATTGTAATGTATTTCTTTTTTTTGATATTGAAACACATTTGCCTATAATTTAGCAAACACTCAACAAAGTAGAAGATTATATAATATTGGAGAACACCTCTATTGGACACTTCAGTGAAACATTGTGCTTTATCTTCCCCTATCATCTATTCACACCACTCTATATTTAAAAGTCAGCTGAAGGTAACTGAGAGAGACACTTTCCTACAGTGCCTGTGTGCATAGGCTGGGGACATAGATAACACTCAATGTGTCTATAGCTTTGATCTGGAGAGAATGTACAGAACACAACTTCTCTTACTCATCTCATCTCAAAACAACTGATTTTCTTAGTTTTGCATCATAGTCTTACCCTTGAAGCAGATCCCAGGGACAGATGCTTGTTCATGTCAGATGCAAGAGTAATACATTTAAAATGCAACAGACAGTTGGCATGATGGTATGGATTTGAATGTCTCACAGAATTAAACTGAAATCTCAGCTCTATCTTTTACTAGTTATGTGACTTGGGTCAGTGACTTGACCTCTCTGTGTCTCATGTATGCCATCTGACAAATGGCATTGCCAGCATCTATTGTAGGATGAGTTGGAAAATTCTCTTAGTTATGTATGCATAACCAGTCTGCTCTGGCAGAGTACCTAAATACATAATATGCACAAACTAGTCATTATTAGGATCATTCAAGGGATGGAATATTCTTACATTGACCAGGGATACCCAGCAGACCTTTTCTGCACTATGAACACAATATTTACTTGATGCATGATTCCTAAAGCAATTTCTTTCATCTGCTGCCATGTTTTCTCCTTCCATCTGTATGCTAGTGATGCTCAGAACTTTATTTTTAGTGTAGACATTACTTTTGAGACCCTACTACATCTCTGAATCTGGCTGTTTTCCTTTTATCTGAATTCATAGGTTCCTTATACATCTCAACCTCATTTGTACAAAACTGAACTTTCTTGAAGATGCTTTCAGTTACAGAGAAACCTCATTCTTCCCATAGCCACTAAGGGAGACTTCAAGGAGGAATTGGTATGGGTCCAGTATGATTAGATTTAAACTTAGAGGAGTGGGAAGCCATTTCAACAAAAGACAAGTAAATGGATACAGGAGAGTTTCAGGGTGTGCAATGGGGAGCCAGGTTCTGTAGTTGGAGGTTTTCCTGTGTCCCAGCAGGCTGGTGGTTGGGACAAATCTCTCCCACTCATGTCCCCCAAGTAAACACACAGAGGCTTATATTACATTATATTATATTATATTATATTATATTATATTATATTATATTATATTATATTATATTTATTATATGCTTGACCGTTACCTCAGGCTTATTATTGACTAGGTCTTACACTTAAATTAACCCATAATTCTTATCTATGTTTAGTCATGTGGCTTGGTACCTTTTCTCAGTTCTGCCTGCATATCTTTCTTCCTTTGTGTCTGGCTGGTATCTCCTAACTCAGCCTTCCTCTTCCCAGAATTCTCTTTGTCTGCTTATCCTGTCTATACTTCCTGCCTGGATACTGGCCAATCAGAATTTTATTTATCAACCAATCAGAGCAACACTTATTCATAGCATACAGAACAACATTCCACAGCACTTCACCTTTTCTGTCCAATCAAAAAGGAAGGTTTTAACTTTAACATAGTAAAATTACAAATAATAGAACAGTTAATCAAGAAAGATTACACATACAATATCTAGTCTACTTGTATTTGTCAAAATTAAAGAAAATATTCTATCTATCCTATATTTGTGAGTCTAAAGTTTTAGATCTAATTTATCTTTTGTAATAACCAAGGAAAATTATAACTATCTAGACTTTAAATACATCAAAGACCTCAGAATGATATAATGTTACCTAAGTAAATAAGAAGTGCATTGTAAGCAACTTCCAAAAAATCTAGAATGACAGAGACAGCTGGCTGCCTGAACTGTCACCCAAAGTTGCTCTGCAACATTGGAGCATCCATCTTCAGCCTCTAAGCCTAGAGGTTTTTAGTTACTTCTCCCTGTGTCCTGTAGAATATACATGAGTCTCCTCTGCGAAGCAGGAACCTGAATGACCATCTTGCCTTGTTTGGGCAAAATTTAGTGGTCATTTTTCTATGGGTCCTGCATGTCCAGTACATACAACATTTTTGTCAAGCAGTCTAGGCAAGAACAGTTTTTTTTCCCAAATGGCTAACTTTTGCCATAAGAAAAGCAAATTCCATATGGAGTTTCTTCAATGCCCATCATCTTCTTTGAAGTAGATTGACGCTGCCTGGAGCAGATGTGTCTTAATATCCAGAAAGTCAAAGTTCTTAAACTATGTTAAATGCCATATTCTGTAGGTCTTTGAAGTATTTGAAGACTACTTACATATCTAAAATATATCTCTGCTTGTCATTGAAAACATATCTAGTATTACTATAAGTTTGATTGTAATGTCTAACTACTATCTTTCATTTCTGTGTAGGCTAATAGTTGGTAATAATAACATTCAAGGATTAGCAAATTGCATTACATTTTAAGCAAACTGTATAGGTACAATATCTTGAACAAGATTAGAAATGTATGTATAGCATTTTTTTGAAAAATCAATCTCAATTTTGTATCTATATATAATTTGCATACAATATATAAAAATCCAATCCAGTGTAGAATATTTAAAACTAGTAATTGCCTTTTAAAAGTCGATTCAATAATCTACCCTTTTTATCTCTAACATGTCTATATCTTCTCATTGTTGTTTTCAGGGTAGATTCAATAATCTAACACTCATCTATATCCTCTTTTATTCTTTTCTTTCTTTTTTTCCAAACAAGAACCTTAAAGCCAATCTCCTTTGTTTAGCTTCTTTCTTGACCATTAAGAATAACAACTAATAACCAACCATCCTAAACAGTAACAATTATTCCAAACCTATAGCCCATTGAAAGACCACAAACCACCTGTTACCCCTCTTGGTAATATGCTTGTCATGTTCTTAAAGTTGCTTCCTGTTGTTTGTGGGCAAAGACATCTTTAGAAGATCCTGAAAAGAAAAAAAATTTGAGTTAATAGTCAAGTGCTGGGAAAGGTAGCTGTATCACTTGTTGTCTAGTCTCTGCATAATACAATAGTGCAGGGCTTATCTCAAGTCCTTGCTTGAATAGTCTGTGAGGCTGGGTCATCTCAGCTAGACATCTTGTAATTGTTCTGAGCAGTTTGTAGTCCAAAGCTGGTCTTTGAGTGATGTTTGTCAACTTAGTGGTATTATTATTGTCCATGGCACCATGAAGGCAAATCTTTCTCTTTCCTTTTCTTGTAAGGGAATTGAAAAGAAACAGTCTTTTAAATCAATAAGGATAAGAGGCCATCCTTTAGGTAATAAAGTAGGCATAGGGATTCCAGATTGTAGAGAGCCCATTGGCTGAATTACTTTGTTAATTGCTCTTAGGTCTGTTGCCATTCTCCATTTACCAGATTTCTTTTAATACCAAATACAGGAGAATTCCTAGGGCTGGTTGATTCTTCAGTATGCTGAGCATTTAACTGCTCTTATAACCAGCTCTTCTAAGGCCTGCAGTTTCTCTGTTGTTAAAGGCTGTTGTTGAACCCATACAAGCTTGTCTGTTAAACATTTTAAAGGTAGAGCTGTTAGTGTCTTTGAAAGATCAGTTGTTGTTTTGCCTTGTTCTTGTACAATCTGGATGGCCAGTGACTGCTCTTTATAATAATACCTCCTAATATTTCTCTCAGAAACATGTTAGTTTATTGTTTGTTTCTGATGTTGGAGGAGTGTTAATCTGAGTATTCCATTGTTGTAATAGATCATGGCCCCATAATTTCATGGCTATATTAACCACATATGGCTTTAGTTTTCCTCTCTGTCCTTCTGGACCTATACATTTGAATATTGTGTTTCACAAGATAATGTTCCAATTTGTAACAGCTGAACATTTACCTCCTGAAGAAGCCAGTTTGCATGACAAAATTCTGGTGCAATTATTGTAACATCTATACCTGTGCCTACTAAACCTTCCAAGAGAACATCATTTATTCATATTTTTAATTTTGGTCTTTGTTCATTTATAGAAGTTTGCCAAAAAATTCGCTGTATAGTTTCTCCTGAATTTCCTGTTCCCTCTGCTATCTATCTGTTCTATCACCCCAAGCAGCCTTATTTATTCCAATAGGCATTTTTTAATTTAATTTCTCTGAGAAAGGGGTTCTTCTATGATGACAGTTAAAGTCTGAATTGAATTTGTTGTGGGGGTCTGCATGAGGCCCCTCTGGGAATTTCTCAGTGGTGGAGGCAAAGGATTACCTTGTCTGTCCCTTGTTGATCTACATTTGTTAGTCCAATGTTTACCCAGAAGGGAGGGGCATTCTGTTGCCATTGTCGCTTGAATAAACATTCTTTCTAGGAAAGCCCTGTTTATACTCCCTTTTCAAATGACCTTGTTTTCCACAACCAAAACATCTGACATTATTTTTCCTCAAAGCTTTTGAAATTACCCCTCCTAACCAGATCTCATGGTCATGAGACTCAATATTAATTGTGTCCCTGTTCCAATTCTCCAAGGATGCTGACCTGGCCTTTAATGGCCTGATTATTCTTTTACATGCTGCATTTGCATTCTCAGAAGCCAAAGTTTCAATTATTATCTGTCTAGCTTCTGCATTTGATATCATTATATTTATTACATTGTTGAAGTTAGCCTTTGTAAGAAATCCATGAAGGATTCTTTTAGGCCTTGTATAACTTTCATAAATGATTCAATTTTCTTCCCTGCTTCTTCAAATCTATCCCATGCATTAGTGGCTGCCTTGTGGCATATAATTTAGGTTTGGTTATCATATAAAAATTATCTTTGTATATCAGCATATTTGCCTTCTCCAAGAAGCTGATCCTGGGAAATTTCCACACCTCTGTTCATATATTGTTGTTCTATTATTTTAGCCTTCTCTTTAAACTATGTTTTCCATTGTAGTTGTGGACTGGCCTCCAGGAAAGCTATAATTATCTCTTTCTAGTCCTGAGGGATAATTCTATTACAAGTTGACCATGGGTTTAACATCTGCTTTACAAATGGAGAATGCATGCCATATGATACTATAGCGTCTTTAAATCTCCTTAAATCTAACATTTTCACTGGGCTCCAATTAGCTTGTACAAGCCCTTGAGCTGGTAGTTCCTATAAGGTTACTGGATAGATTAAGTTTGGTTGTTTGAAAACAGGCTGTCTCTCTGTAACCACATAATTGAATCCTGATACAGTTTCACCTTTAAATTCTTCTGTCTGGGTCTGAATTTCTCTATTATTCATTTTAACAGGTTTTTCTAAAGTCAATCCTGAGTTTGGTTCACCTTTAAATTCTCCTGTCTGGTTCTGAATTTCTCTATGCTTCAGTTTAACAGGTTTTTCTAAAGCTTTTTTCTTGGCACTTAAATTGACCAACCTTTTTAATACAAAAATAAAAATGATTAAACAAATAATATTCATAATTGATGTTAGATACATCCCATCAACATTAATTATCCTCTTATTTAATTGTTCCATTTTCAGACTGCCTAATGTGTTATCAAACAGAAACCAAATTCCTTACCTTGTGAAAACGTTTCCCATTTTTAATGTTGTGAACAATTCTCTTTTAACTAATTTCACCTTTTAAGATATCTTAATTGACTTACAAAGTCTGTTGACTGCATAGAACAGTAGAAGTCTGAGAGAATTTCAAATCATCTACTTAGTATTGTGATATTTTATTTGTGCTGAAATGTGATTTTATTTGTATGTTAATAAATAAAAGTGCCTGGGGGTCAGCTAATAGCAAGCCATAGCAGAAGTCTGGCAGTGGTAGCACACACCCATAATCCCAATCACATGACAGGCAGATCTCTGTGTGTTCAAGGACACAGCCAGCATGGAGACACACGCCTTTAATCTTAATAGCAACCATGAAGACCTTGAGGTCTGTATACACAGGCCTTGATGAGGAGGTCATGTGGTTGGGTTTACACCCAATGAGAAGGCAGAACAGAAAGTCAATAAAAAGACAGATACACAAGAAGTAGGTCTCTTTCTGGGTGGAAGGTCGGCAGAGGCAGCAAGTGGTAAGAAGGTGGTTTTAGTCTTAGATCTTGGCTGCTGCTCTGACCTCTTGGGCTTTGAAATCTGCATTTGGCTCTGTTGCTTATTTAATAAGACTGTTACATCTACAGCCTAGAGTAGTGGCAGTCCATGATGGGAATCAAGAGAGAGAGAGAGAGAGAGAGAGAGAGAGAGAGAGAGAGAGAGAGAGAGAGACCATCACCCACCAGGAGAGAAAAAGCCAAAGAGATTCTGGCCATGTGTTCTGGACTGAGCCATGCAACTGGACCTGAGCCAGGGACCCTGTAAGCTCACAAGTGTTTTTTTTTAATTGAATTCTTGTTATGTAGGTGCCAATTGCAGATGAATTTCTAAAAGGTTCAATTATACACCTTTGAATTTTTCTTTTTATTATTTAAGTCACTTCTTAGTAATAGTTATAGACTCAAGTTCACTAAGTTTTTCATAGGCAGCACATGTTTAACCATGGACAGCACCATGTTCAGCCATGGGCTTCCATCTTGCTCTGACGGTGTCAACAGAAATAGAGAAAATTTCTCCCTGTTAAGAGTTCTAGACAGATGCTATGGCACATGTGAACCCAGCACTTGGGAGGCAGAGGCAGGTGGATCTCTGAGTTCAAGGCCAGCCTGGTCTACAGAGTGAGTTCCAGGACAGTCAGGTTTACACAATGAGACCCTATCTCAACAAACAAACAAACAAACAAAAAAAGAGGGAGCCTCTAACCTAGGCTTGGACACCACACACAATTTCTCTATTAAGTCCCTCAGATAGGTATGATAGCATATATCTGTAACATAAGCCCTGAGGATGCTGGGGCATGAAGATTGTGATCTCAAGACCATCCTGGGCTATAGAGAAAGTCCCTGTCTCAAAACCCCAAACAATAAAAAGAGCCTCTGAACATTGTTGCTTCACACCAGAGACCATGTATGAGTGTATAAAGGTATGAATGTATGAGTGGCCCTGTGATTACACCATGGAGATTAATGATAACCCTTGGTGATATGAGCACACAAGTGGAAGAAACAAGCATGTGGATTCAGTTCTGTGTCAATAAAACCTCTTTGTCTGTAAAACAAAGGGGCAAATAGCCTGAGCAGCAGCTACAATCATTTACTACATGCTGAATTATCATCTAAGCTGCTTGATCTTTTCAGCAATAGTTATGACACTGATACAATAGAAAACCAATGAGTCTAGCAAGATATACATACACAAGTTGTAATTATTTTTGTTAGTATTTGGGGCTTTTAAAATTTTGGGTGTTGTTGTTTTGTTTTATTTGAAACAGCTTTGCCATGTAGCTCTGTCTGGTCTAGAACTCCCACTGTAGATCCAATTGGTATTGAACTTGTAGGAATCCCCTTGTCTTTGTTTTCTGAATGCTTAGATTACAGGTATGAACCACTTGCCTGACTAAAAGTATTTTTTAAGTGTTAGAATTCATTCACATCACTTATTTTGCAAATAACTGACTTAGAAAGAAAGTCTGTGGCATTTTACCTTTACTGTTAGAAAAAATACACATGTCTATGATCCTCTCCCTGCATCCCTCATTATCAATGATCTTCAGAGACTGGAGTTAGCTTGGTTAACTCCTCCACAACCTCCCTCCCATTGAAACGTTTATGCCTAGGCTGGATAACACTATGGCAGGAACATAAAGTGGGGATCCAAACATCTGTATATATAAACAGTGTGGCTTTTTTGTTATCTATGCATATGTTAGTTTCCAACAATCAATTGCACATGGTGAAAATCCCAGCATTGTGTTCCTGGACAGCAAAGAAGCCATGCCTCCCCAGAACAAGGGACACCTGTGTTTCATGACTTTTTCCTCTGGACAGACACAAATTTAAACAGAGATTCTGGGAGCAATTAGACAAATGGAGGAATTCTTGTGTGGCTTAGGCCTTAAATCCTTTGAGATTTCACTCCTTGGACCTTTTCTTCCTTATATTGTGAGGTTGTTTGTGCCTTTTTTATTTGGCTAAAGATTGGAGTAAGTGGCAGTCAGACAAGCAATTCATTCCCCCAGAAGCAGGAAATTAGAAGATTGGGTGTCAGCTTTAGTTAAGTAACCCTTCAGGCCCAAACTCTATTCCCCTTTCAGCCACTCATCAATCTCTCCATGGTCTTCTGCTTGGGACATTATCTAGAGGAACGTTTAACTACCTTATAGTGAAAACAGGAGTTACTCCACAAGCTTTCCACGTGTCCAGTTTTTTATCCTTTTGGATATGGTTTGTGGGGTTTCAAGTTCCTGATACCTCTATGGCTGTGTGTGGTTGTGGTAGAAATCTTAAAACACAGCTGTATTTTATGTCCCAGTTGGATACTATAGTATGATAACTTGATGTACTTGTCTCTTAAATTTCTCCTCCTCCTCCTCCTCCTCCTCCTCCTCCTCCTCCTTCTTCTTCTCTCTCTCTCTCTCTCTCTCTCTCTCTCTCTCTCTCTCTCTCTCTCTCTCTCCTCTTTTTCCTCTCTGTTTGGAGATTGGGTCTCATCATGTAACCAAAGCAGTTGTAACCATGAACTCCAGGCTGATCTTGAACTTGCAGCAATTCTTTTACTTCAGTCTCAAAAGTGTCAAGACCACAGGTGTAATCTGCCATCATTTATATTTCCTGATCATATTTCAATAATCACCTTTCTATCTTAACTCCATACATGCATTCAGCAGTCCTCTTATACCGTGGTCTGTGTATTACCTTAGGAGGGATCTTAGATTACTGACAGGCATGTGGAGAATCCTGAATTCTTGAAGGAATCCACCTTAATTTAATGAGGGTATAGTGAATCATTGCTTGCCCTATCTTCATCTCTCACAAGATGTTAGGAGGATCAGATCATGAGTTCCTTTTAGATGAGTTAAGTGTATGGACTGTGGACCAGCCCAATGATGATAATAATTGATACATTTATGCCATTCCTGTGCCATTTACATATAGCAATGATGTTAACAATGGATACTCACTGAGGCCCCTTGGAACTAGTTGCAGGAGCCACACATGCCTACTACAGCCAACATTGCAGGAAATCCTATATATCCAATGTCCCAGAGCTAGCCTGACTATCAGTTCCTATTTCACCTAACCTGAACTCAAGTCCTCATTCCTAAGCACATTAGTATAAAGAGGCCATATCAGCCTGAGGATGAAGAACATTGATTTTGTCCTCAAACCCACAGATGAGTGCACTTCTCAATACTCATCAAAGAAGCTTCATTTTTTTTTTTGCAACAGATGTATCTTATAATAGTCTCCATATTACTCTTATTACAGAGAATCACAACTGTTCAAAACTTAGAGAATAGCTAACTGACATCAGGGTGCCCAACCCCAACTGAAAAACCTACAAGATCTCTAAACCTAAGGCTCAGGGAAAATAATGGAAGAGGGGGTGAGATGATTCTAAGAGCTGGAGGACCAAGACATCTGCTGCTAGCTAGTATTTTCTAGACATGACAAGGATGCTGAAGCCATGAAATTTCAATAATAGTGTTGATTAAACAAGACCTGCACAATGACAACACCAGTTGACATGCCAATGTGGATGGAATACATTTTACAAAGTCACATCCCTAGATAAAATTCAATGGCTATATGTGGAGAGAATCATTTTTCTCCAGGAATAAGCCCCATGATAGGTTATCTAATTCTACTAATTCTAAGTGACCTAAACACACACACACACACACACACACACACACACACACACACACACACACACCTATAATAATTAAAGAAGTTCATCAATTTGAGAGGGAGTGGTAGGGGACACCAGAGGAGTTGGAGGGGAGGTAGGAATAGAAATAATATAAATGCATTATTCATGTAAAAAAGTTTAAAAAAAGAAATTTAATTTAATAAAGAACACTGGCCATAGACTAGAGAGCCCAACTTTGCCAGGTTTTCCTGCATTTGCTAACTTACCATGTGACCCACTCAGATTATTCCCTTAGCTTTAATTTCTCATCTTGCAAACAGGCCTGATGTTATGCTAGCTACTTTATTGGTTGTTAGAAGTCAATCTGATAATGGACATGAAACATTTCATCAAGTCCACTCCTTCCTTAAAGTTTCTTGGCCATATTTGTGATAAAACTTAGATTCCACCCTTGATGGCTTCTTTTTCTGCACCCTGTAGATTATATCCATCAGTAAGTTACAGGGCTACTTTCAAAATGTATCTTGAGTCCACCCTGAGGTGCTTTAGTCTTCTGCTTGTGAAATGGCCATAGAGTATAGACTGTGCATTATAGGTACATATTTCCTAAATATTAAATTAGCATATAATGAGATAGATATCATTCTGACATTTTCAAACAAAGTGTATTTTAGTGATTTTATTTCCTTTTACTTTCTCACTTACCCTCAGCTCTTGTCACCCCTGATCCTTGTAGTCTCCCTCTCCCCAGTCTATTTTCTTCCTTTGAGACTCATGTGTTTTTTACATAACTCATACTTCCTCATCATCTGTTTTTACCCACTCTTGGTCACTCTTTTAGACTTGTAGGTTTTACCCACACTTATATCTGTTTATATAGATGGATGTAGAGACTAGGATTCACATATTAGTAAAAGAATGTGGTTTTTGTCTTTCTGTGTTTAGGTCTGGTCTTTCTTATTTCTCTTGCTTTGCATTCTACCTGCACCCAGGGAGAGTTCTCAAAATTTTCTGCACAGAGCACTAATACACTCTTCTTTGGCCAGTCCCTCTAAGGATCTGCAGGAGGATGTGCTCTCTTGAGACTTGAGCAGCACATCCAGCACTCCCCAGACTTCACTCCCTACTCCTTCTTAGCATGTACCCTATATTGCCAGTCACATGGAAGGCAGTGCCAGATTCATTCCTCTATTCTTTCCTGAGTGTCACCTGGATGAATTTGTAGCACAATAATGGGGATAAGTTAACGTAGATGGAAATTTCTCCAGTGCTGCCTTCCCTAGTAGTCCAGATGAATCCCTTCCACCTGTGGTTCCACAGCCACTTATACAATAATTACTCAGAGGCTGATATTAATTACAAACTGTATTCCCTATGGCTTCAGTGTAGCTGGAGTTTTCTCCAGTCCTGCTAGAGCCCAAAGTCAGGACAAATCTCTCTCACCCACCAGTCCTGAAGCTGCTTGGACCCAAATAAACACACAAAGACTTATATTATTTATAAAGTATATGGCCATGGCAAGCTTCTTGCTATCTAGTTCTTATATCTTATATTTTGGTTGTGAGCCTAGCCTTTAACGGCTGAGCCATCTCTCCAGCCCTAGTTCTTATATCTTAAATTAACCCATTTCTATTAATCTATAAGTTGCCACATGGCTTGTGGATTACCGGTACTTTTACATCTTGCTTCCTCTGTGTCTGGCTGGCAACTCCTGACTCAGCCTTCCTGTTTCCAGAATTCTCCTCTTTCCTTATCCTTCCTAGATTATACTTCCTGCCTGGCTACTGGCCAATCAGCATTTTATTTATCATCAAAGACCTCAAAAGGATATACTATTACCTGAGTAAACAGGAAATTCATTACAAGCAATGTCCATAATTCTAGAAATAACAGAGACACCTGGCTGCCTGGACGATCATCTAAAGTCCCTATGTAACATTGAGGCATCTATCTTTAGCCTAGAGACTTTGGCATAGCTTTCAGTGAAGCAGGAAATTGTAAGGACTGTTCTACCCATTCTGGCCAAGTTGGTCAGTCACTTCTCCTTGTGTCCTATAGAATGTCTGGTAGTTTCTTCTGCAAAACCTGAAGTACCATCTCACCTTGCAAAGTTCAATGGTCACCTTCCTATGGGCCCTGCCTGTCCAGTTTATACAACATACTGTCAAGCAGTCCAGGCAAGAGCAGTTTCTTGCCCAAATGGCTAACTTTTGCCATAAAGAAAGTAAACTCCATGTGCCCATCATCTTCTCTGAAGTAGATTGATGCTACCAGGAGCAGATATGTCTCATTGTCCAGAAAAATCTAAGTTCTTAAAACATTTTAAATGCCATATTCTGAAGTTCTTTAAAGTGTTTGAAGGCTACCTACCTAATTGAAATATACCTTTGTGCACCTAAAAATACTTAACTAACATTACTATTAGTTTGTTTATCACAGATGTCTATTAATGTATATTTCTTAATTATATTTTACAATTTTAAATGAATTGCATAAACATAATAACTTAAACAAGAGTAGAAATATACATACAGATGACAAAATTAATTTTAATTTGTACCAATAAACTAAAATCTGTAGAGATGTAAAATATTTCAAAAGAGTTGTTGCTTTTTAAAAGTAGATTCAATAATCTACCCTTTTATCCTATTATATCTTATCCTACATTTCTATATCATATCCCCTTTCTTCTTTTAGAAAGAGATTGACTATGACTAGTAACAATTTGTAACCAACCCCCAACCAAAGACAAATATCCATAATCCATTTTGGGCGAATGTGGGCATAGTGTTCTAGGCTACTTCCTGCTGATTGGGATTGTTGTTAATCTTATGGGCATCCTAAGAAAATTCAAGATAATGATCAAGTCCTGGGAAGATTGGCTATAATCTTTGTTGATAGATACCATCTGTCAATTTTCAGGAGGTCTTGCTTGATCAAATCTATCCATCTTAACCTGGAAGAAATCCACAGCCTCTTGCTTCCTGTAGAAACAAAAGCAGAGCCTCATTTCCAAAGCAACATATCCTTAGACCCAAACTTTGAAGTCAAGGAGCCTTTATATATATATCAGCAGTATTTACAATCAAATGTCTCTCTCCAGTTAAAAATCCCAAAGACAACACAAACCAGATTTTCTGTGTAATTTCCATTTTCACATGGTTCATTTTTCATATTAATCTTACTGTCTTTTTAAAGACTTTATTATTTAAAACTATTTCTTTATGTAACTTGCCTATATTCCTTTTCCTCTCTCTTCCAAACCTACACACACACACACACACACACACACATATATACATATATATTAAACCATTTAGAAGTTTTTTTTTCCCATCTGAATCTGTCCTATTGTGTATCTGTAATCATTTTCTGACCATTGATTGAAACTGCAGTGTAGCTAGGATCTAAGCTGGCTCCATTCTACTTGAGTTTTCACCATGGCAGAGGTACATTTACATCCAATCCAGCTCTGGGAGCCATGCTCACCACCAACCCTGGGAAGCAGTGGGTCTCTGTGTCCATCAAGTAGCGTGTAGCCCAGAAACTTTTTTTTTGGGGGGGGGGTCTGTATTAGCAATAGTTAAATCCGCCATGAACTGTGTAGCTTGGAGATACCTCTTGTACTGCGGTAGGAATCCACCATGCTATGCTTTAGCTAGAATGCTAGAGTGTCTCTGTACCGTGGCCCCCATGAGACGTACAAATTAGGAAGGTGCTCTTAGCTTGGTCTAAGTAAGTTCTCTCAGGTTTTAGGTGGAAATTCGTGCCATCATGTTTAGGTGCCAAATGGAGCTGGAAGGTTTCTCTGGTCCCACCTGGCCCTGCAGTCCTGCCCTGCAGTCCTGCCCTGCCAGCCCCTTGGACAAATTTATTAGGGTACACAATATATCACCACAAGTTCTCACGTTGCTACAACTGTAAAACACAACATAGAAGTTTTGTAACTGACTACTTCATTTGCACAAGCATTTCTCAAGCTGTGTACCAAGGTCCTCGGACATGGAGACTATAGCCATGGTTTCTGCCTCAGTGCCCTTCCCCTATGGAAATCCCTACAACAATCTGTTCCAATTGCTGCTAGGATTATTTAAGAAGAGCCTAGGATAAGTCTTCATGATCTTGCCCCTGGAACCTCAGAGTGTGGTTTGGTGCCAAGGACTCTGGCGATGTAAGGTAGGTAGCCTTGGGGAACAGTCGCCTCTTCCAGCATATTGTTGCTCTGATTCCCCGTAGCTGCCTAAAGATCTGGGTCTCCCAAAGATCCTGTCCTTCCTACCTAGGTCTGCACCTTCTGGGCAGCACTGATTAGCTCCTCAGTGCCACCCAGAGGTTGCCAGCCACACGACAGAGAGTTTTAGCCTTTGAACAGGGGCTTAAAGATTTTTAAGCAATAAATCTGGTACTGCATTCTTGCCCCTAGCCACACACATGTAGGAACACTGTGACTTGGAAAGCTACCTCCAAACTTCTAGTCTTCACCAGGTGGTAGAACGAGGAGAGTAAGCCCCTGCAAAACAGAGTTGTTGACTAGATGAAATAAACATAATAGCATCCCCAAGTGAATCCAAGTGGAGAGACCATCAGTGTGAGTGTTGGGATAGTTAGCTAGATAGTTCCAAAAAAGGGCACCATGCACACAAATAACATTCACATGAATCAAAGAGTACAGAGTCACACTACAAGGGACAGTATTCAAAATATTGCACCACAGGGGAAAAAATCTGCTTTCAAAACTTCTGCATTAAAAATAGTCACAGCTAAGGTTAAAAGCCAGAGTAGCATAACAAGTAACCTGGAAAACCACCACATACTAGAGAGACAGTGATTAATGTCCTTAATATATACGATGCTTTACAAATCAATAGGAAAAGCCAAACACCTCAGTGGGAGGTTTGGAAAAAAAATACATGAATAAATAACTCATCAAAAGACAGATTACTGAGAAACACCATAAAATGTTCAGCCTTAGACACAATCAAGGCTATGATAATTAAAACCACATAGACACTGTATTTTCCTCAACTACCAAAGGAACAAAAATTTCAGAGTAGAATTAATTCGTGGAGGGTTTTATGGTGCACTGAGCAGGCTCCTTCCAATGCCTTTATGAATTTAGCCTAAGGACATAATGCATGCAAAAATGTAAGTGTTTTATATCTCATAGTAGCCTTGCTTTTTAATACATACATGAAAAGGAAACAAACTAAATAATTCTATAGAGATTTTTAAATTATGGGAGGTATAAGACTAGGGAAGATGTTCATGCTATATTATTAGGAAGCAAAAGCACATCAAAAAAATTGTATGTACAATAGAATTCATTCTTTGTGGACAAAATTATGTAGCTATTACACAGAGCAGAAGAAAATTAGGCTTCACAACAAAACATCAACAGTGGTTGTCTCCGAGGAGCCTGCATTATCTGTGGCTGTGTGATATTGCTTTTTTCCTCCTTAGCTTATATTTTCATTTCAACATAGAATTATCTGTCCTGCCTCTTCTTTTGCTTCTATTCATTTAGTTCCTTGGAGTTTTTAAATTAAAAGAGTAATGTAGGCTTATTACAAAAATTCAAACCAGACAGAAGTGTGTGTCTAGAGGCTTTCCCTCTCATCACTCTCTTCCCCAGATAATTCAGCTGCAAGCAGGATATATATTTCCAGACTCTAGTGTGCATATATAAACACATTTATGTATGATTTCATATAAACAGGATCACACTATATACTGTGCCATGGCTTGCTTTTCTCTCTAAACAATATGTCATGGATATTTTTCATGTCAGTACATTATAGATCTGCCTATTTTTTTTAAAAGTGTGCTTTTCAGCAGCTTCAGTAGACAATGCCATCAAGGTTTATATAGGAACTGAATTGAGTTGCTAGATTGTTCTGAGTCATATGGCTGTTTTAACCATATTTGCAAACACGTGGAAGGGTATGAGGATATTCTACAGAGAGATACTTGTACCCCTCTCTTTGGCTCTCAGACTTTTGAGACAACAGTCCCCCAAGGAATTGGAATTTGCCCTAGGCTGAGAGAAGAAAAAAGCCAGTAGCCTGATGACAGCCAGAGAGGGAGCTTGTCTCTCAGAAAGACATTTCACATACTTCTGACTTGTCTGGCCACTTTGTAGGAGAGTCTGGAGCTGAGACGATGATGGGTGGATGACGGAGGAACCATGCCTTGACCCAGATTGCTTAATTTTGCATTCCTCTTTTTCTGTTTAAACCTAACCCTTGAGTCTGGATCCTCAGACAAATTCATGGTGGTGTTGCTGTACCTCTTTTTCTTGTTCCCAACATAACTACATTGAATAACTAAACCATTTCCCCTTTCCACTTTTCACTACTGTGTTTTTAATTGGATTATTGGTGACCAGTGACTGAACCTTGCTTATTATGAACCTCAGGGACCAGGCTCTGATTCTAACTCCAGTAACATGCTAATTCATCCAGTCTACAGACAGGATTTTTGAGGATTCAAGAGACCTGTTAAAGTGGACTATATTTCATATTATGAAATAAACATGAGAATTAGGGAAAAGGTTATGGTTTTTTTAATGTCATTTTTTCATAAGTTAGGATCACTTGAGCTGGGTGCCTCAACCGAAGAACTATCCTGATTGCCTTAATTAATATATGAAGAACCATCCAAGTGTAGGCAATGCCATCTGACATTAGCTCAGATTTTCAAAAGAGCATGGCAGAAGGAAGATTATCCCCCATTTGCTTGCTTGGCCTTCCCCTTTTCTTCCAAGTTGATATACTCTGCTGCTGCTACTGATTTCTTTGCTGATAACAGAATCAGTGTTTCCAGGCTTCCATCCAGAACTAAGGACCAGAGGATCTTCAGGACCTTCCAGGTTGTTGATGTAAGATATGGGACTGCTGAGAAGCCCAGCCTCATGGACTGAGCAACTACAGGGGTGTGGGCCTCTCTAGTCTAAGAAAGCCACTGTGGAGCTGCTGTGACTACTGACCCAACTACTGGGTTTTCAGGTTCTTGGGAGTGAGACCGTTCTTGTTACTATTTTAATGTAAGCTGATTTAATAAATTTAAATAAATTCATTGTTGAATGTACTTACTTGTTCTTTCCAACCTACTGTACTCTCTTTTATTGTTTGTTTGTTTGTTTGTTTGTTTGTTTGTTTTGTTTTGAGACACGGTTTTTCTGTGTAGCCCTGGCTGTCGTGGAACTCACTTTGTAAGACCAGGCTGTCTTGATAAAAAAATCTCAGAGATTCACCTTCCTCTACTGGGATTCAAGGCATGCACCATCATGCTTGCTCAACTTGCTGAACTCTTACCCAGATACTGGACATATCTGTAGGGCAATTCCTCTTTCCCCGACCTGTGTGACCTGTTCTTTAATGTAGCTACTTGAAGCTTGCCTAGGATGGTCCAGTCAGCCTCCCTTCTTTTTCAGACAGGAACAAGGAGACTCAGAGAAGAGAAATTCAGGGAGTCAGTGACCTCAGACCCAGTTGAGTCAGTGGATCTTAATCTTGATATTTTTCCCTCTCCTCTCCTCTCCTTTCCTCTCCTCTCCTCTCACCTTTTCCTTTGTCTTTGCTTACCAAGGTAATAAAATTTATTTTCCCACCACAAAATCCATGCATATAAGTTTTGCAAAATTTAGAAAATAAACATAGAAGCAAAGCCTTAGCATATTTAAGTCAGAGGACACATTGTCAGAGGGGACATTGTTTTTGTTTGGGCTTCTTGAACAGATAGAAGCACACTGTCTCGTGTGCAGCTAAGCATCTTTAAGCCATTGTTTTGTCTGGTATTTTTCACACTACATCCGTCAGATTGTACATTGGGGATTTCACACATTGTTGCTAAGAGGGTCAGGGCTTACTGGACTTCTAAGTGTAACATTGGCACACTGGCCACTTTGTAGTTGTCACTCAGATCCTGAAGTCCTGCCCAGGCTTCAAACATAGCACTACACTGAATCTTCTTAGCCTGGACCTTGCACTGTGTGTATCAGCAGTACTTGCATTCAATGGGCAGCTCAAGGTTGTAAGGTTTCTAGAACAGTACTTGCTTATTGGAAGCATTCAAAGTGTTTGCTTAAAAAAATGTGGAGCCTGCTCTATCAAGAGGTGCTCAGTGTGCCCAAGTTGGAGACCCCAAGCTCCATAAAATAGGAGTATTTTATTAGTTTCCTTTCTGCCAAGTTGGGATCTCACACCACTGTTAGTCTGAAGACCTTAGGAAATTGCTTAGGCCATTGTAGGTGATTTCAACAGCCTGGTGATAGTTTAGGGATAGGCTCTCTTCCTATCACTGCCATGCTCAGAAAATAAATAAATAGCCTTGAGCTAGAGAGATGACTTAGGAGTAAAGGTGCTTGCCTTCAAGCCAGACTACCTGAGTTCAAGCCCCTGGACTCACTTGGTGAAAGGGGATAAAAAAAAAGTTGTCTCTTGACTTCCACACGTGTGGAACACACACACACACACACACACACACACACACACACACACACACACAGAGAGAGAGAGAGAGAGAGAGAGAGAGAGAGAGAGAGAGAGAGAGAGAGAGAATTTAATTAAAAAAAGAATGTGGATAGCCCAGAAACAGTTTTGGTCTCTCCCAGGTGCCCAATAGTTCTTGGTTATTATCTATCCCTTAGCTCCTGAAGATGGGCTGTTTTTCTGTTTTATGATACTCAAACCCCTCTCCTTACATAGGCTAAACATGAGGCCCAGTGTAAATCACAGATTCCCCTGAGAAAAGAAACATCTATAGTCTGTCCCAGGATTTTACTACAGAACGAAGTCCTCCAAGAAACTTGTTTATAGAGAATTTTTGTAAATAGATTCAACTCTGTCATGCAAGGGACCAAATAAGTCAGTGAAACCAGAGAAAGGGCATGGAGTTGTGCTGGTGGGTTTCTGGGCTGCTGTGCCTGTTGCTGTGGGTTACTCAGTGCCTTGGGGTGGCACTCCATGCTGGGCAGTGCCATATCTATTCCCTCTGTTCCTCCTCAGGGCAGGCTAGGGACAGTGGCATGTATCCAGGGAAAGAGCACAAGTTACATCACTTGGAGAGGTACTACCATGGAATAGTGCCAGGATGTGGGGGTTAGGGTGCAAAAAAGAGGAGGAATAAGACACATCTTTGGTTGTAAACAATGAGACTGGAGGAAAGTGAGACAGAGAGAAAGAACCTGTTCCTGCTTGCTGGAGAGAATTCTGCTTCCTTGTGACTGGGTGTTACAGGCTTTGGAGCCACATAACTGTGTGTGTGTGGGGGGGTATGCAGAGAGGAGAAAGATAATATGCAAAAGAACACCCTTTGAATACAAAATTACAGGAATTTTTATGCAAACATATTCAGTGGGCCTCTCAGAGACTAATCACCCATGCTTCACACAATTAGGTCCCTTCTATTATTTCATTTGAGCCTCACAGCAACTGTGGGCCCTAGGAGGGAGGGCGGCAGGCCCATTATCCTCATGACTGAGATGAAGAGATGGGAAAATTGCTGCTATTACTGCCAACTAGACAAAAGACTGCAGTCCTACTGGACCTAGAACCCAAAGATGGAATCTTTAGACCACTTCACCTGCTAACTTAGCCTTGCCAGTCCCAAGAGTCCACATCTGAGCCCCCACATGCTTCCAATAGAGAATTTTCCACAGGTGGTAGACAGGAAGAGGACAAGGTTTCCTAGAACCAACATACCCCTTCCACAGGCTTACTCTTCTGTATAATTCATTCTATGTTGAGTAACTCCAGGGGTGGGTGAGATCTGGATTCTGCTCATTTCACAAAGGAGAATTCAGAAGCACAGAGAAGTAAAGTATCTTGCTAAGGTCACACACCAAGTTCATGAGATTTCAATCTAGCTATTTTGATTCTGAAAGTTCTTTAAAATGTCTATAATGATGCCTGCTGGCTAGACCTGCTTTGTACTGTTGAATTCCAATCAATACCTTACATCCTAAGAAAACTTTTTCCCATTTTCTTGCATCCAGGAAACTATTTCCTTTAAGAAAAAAAAGGAATGCAAACTATTGTGAACCTTTACATACATACATACATATATGTACATATACATGCATACATATGCCTATATGTCTGTAAATGTACTGGGATTTTTACAAAAATTATCTAGTTTAGATCTTGATTTTTAAAATTTTGATGCTGAAAATTTCTCAATATCATTTAATAATCTTTTTGAAACAAGAATTGAAAGTCATGCATGATGGCCTCCACCTGTAATCTCAGCATTTGGGAGACTGAAGCAGGATGACCAGTAGCAAGTTTGAGGCCAGCCTGGGCTACATAGGGAATTCTAGGCCACCCTGGGATGCAGAAGGAGACGCTATTATAAAAAATGACAGACAATAAACATGCTACTGAATATTTAGGTCATTTCTAGGAGATAGTGATAGACAATATTCACCATAGACAGATTTGGTAAGGATTTTACATGGTCTCAGGACTGTCTCATAGGGTACTTAGCAGAGATGTTAGCCTGGTGTCATATTGTTTCAGGACCACTGCCCCTGCCAAGGCCTAGACCTTGGTCTGGACAAGAAGCAATGTTATACCGAGTACAGGTGCCTTTTTGGAATTTCCCCAAAGCCTCATCACAGGGAATGGCCTCATTGGTGCTGACAGCTACACCAGGAGGCACTGTTTCCCTCATTTTGAAACCAAGAAAAGTGAGGCATGCTAGCCTAATGACTTCCTTAGAACAAAAGTCCAGAAGCAGAACAGTACACTTGGTCAAATGTCCTATGAGCATGCTCACTTACACCTCTCTCTTCTAAGACAAATGTTTCCTCCTTTCATAACACTGTGAAGAAAAAAATTTTAAAATATTTGCCTGACTTGTATATGAGAACCAGCTTACTTTAATGTCTGTGTTTTCTAGTGATGTTGACTTTTTATTGTTTATGATTTTTTTTACTTATCACCACTTTTGTTTGCTTTTATTCCATAGTCCAGAATTACCTCAAATTAGGTATGTAGCTTAAGATGACCTTGAAGTTCTTATTAGGTGCTGGGATTGCTTGTGTGCACCACCATGCCTGGCTTTATTGCTTCTTCTTGTGTGAGTATTCTAATTTTTCCTCTGTTGCTCTTATTACTGTTTTATACTAACCAAACTGTTGCTCTATAATTTCTGTTGCATATATTTTATATTGTGATTGTAAATACTACTTATTGACAAGTTATAATATCAGCAGGTTTTGGGTGTATTTTAGTTTGCACTTTATCACTTTAGTTAACTCTTACATTAATGCAATAATAATTGTAATAATTATAAATTTTCAGTGAAAAATTATAACATCAAAAATAAAAAGAATAGCCAGGTGGTGGTGGCGCACACCTTAAATCCCAGCACTCGGGAGGCAGAGGCAGGTGGATCTCTATGAGTTCGAGGCCAGCCTCATCTCCAAAGCGAGTTCCAGGAAAGGCACAAAGCTACACAGAGAAACCCTATCTCAAAAAACCAAAATAAAATAAAATAAAATAAAATAAATAAAACTAAACAGAGAATAAATGAAAGAAGAGATATACAAGAATATTCTTAAAAGTCTTAAGAAAATGCCTGGCCAGAATGTGAAAATAGACCTAAAGTACAATGACAAAGTAGTATAGATGAAGCTCAGTCAGAATCACAAATGCAAGTCCTCTGGTGGAGAATTAGCTGACAAACACAGGAAGTTAAAAATCTCATGGTGTGTCATAAGCATGTTAGATTTAATTGCAGGAGTATACTTATTAAATATTAGAATATTGAAAAATAAATAAATAAACTGTCATACTCACATTTTATAGTAAAAAAATTAATGAACAACTAAATTGTGTCTTGAAGATTTGGACCAAAACATTCAGCAATTTCAGCTACATTTATATAATCCAGAAAGAAAAATAAAAATATAACTTTAAAAAAATCACTATTTATACTCAACATCAAATTGGTTTAGCGCTGATGATGAAATCTAACAAAGTAAGTATCAAACTTTTATGGATAAATAATTATAGACAAACTTTAAAAAAGGAAAATACAAATATTTGTTAGTTTGTGTGTTATACATATCAAAGGACAAATATTAAACAAAAAAGAATAGGAACATGAATTGAGCAGGAATGTCATTGTTAAGGAAAGTTCCCAAACTTGGTATATATTAAGGAAATGGAAATTAAAACGACATTTCTAGTTGGGTACCATTTAGTCATTGTAGTTGCTGAGTTTTCAAGTTCTGGCAAAGAGAAAGATGTGATTCAAGAAATGCTTGCTCTTTTGTAGATTTATGGAAATACTAGAGAGAATTTATTGATATTGCCTAGTAAAGTTGAAGGAGCTTTATATCTTATAAATCAGTAGCAGGCTATAAACCCAAAGAGATACTTGCCACTATGCAGAAGACAGACGTCTTTATGATAAATGCTGTGATACATAAAATGTCAAAACTGGAAGCAACTCACATGTATACAAAGCAAACCAATGTCACAGTGGGTAAACTATCATACATTCACTAACCCAACACTATGGAGCAGATGCTCTGAATAGCCAACAATCAAATTTGTCAAGCTTCATGAGCTTATAGAAACGTAAATCACAGAAATGAATTACATGTGTCAATTCAAATGAATCATCCTTTAGGGAAATATCATGCCTTTGATGATCAAATTTAGTTATAAATTTTTGTTTGGTTTTTATTTACTTTTACTTCATATATTTAATATCCTCCTTAGGTTAAAAACTAGTTGGAGAATTTAAGTTGCAATGTCTTTTAATAACATTATTGGTATTTACCCATCATAAACCAACTCTGTCACATGGTCCACATTAGGATGAAAACTGTCAATTCATTGGTATGCTCACTATATGCAGCTAATTAAAGTCAGGACTAAGATTAAATTAAGCAATCCTGAGTCCATGCATTGTGCTTTGCTTATAATCTCCTGTTCATACCAGTGTCTTAATTGAAAAAAATAATGCTGTTGGTTTAAAGCTCTTTAGATTTCTTTACTGTGCTCGATGTGTTAATTTCATTTAAATTGTTGTTGTTTACAGTAATTATTATAAATTAATGTTGGGGAAGTGTTTATCATTTTGTTCTGATAATATGTTATTAAAAACATATAACAAAAAGTCTTAAGTAAATAAAAATGTGCATATGTAATGGAATTCTTAACAATATAAATAATCATTCTCTTCCAAGTTGATGTGCAAATTTCATGAATTTCTAATAAAAAATTACACCATATTTGGAATGGTACTTGACAGTTGGATTGAAACCAAATCTCTAATACAAAGTAAGGGATTTCTGGAAGAGAGAGGGTCTAACCCTCCTCAAGCTCACTGGACTCAGTGAAGGGTATACTGCAATTTGGAAAAACAGTATGAAAAATAAATTTCATGTGAATCAGCGTGGCTGGAAGTGGTAGTGTACATCTTTAATCCCAGCACATGTGAGGCAGAGGCAGGATAAATAACAAGTACTAGACCAGACAGAACTCCTTAGTTAAATCTTATCAAAAACCCTAAACAAAAAGAAGTTTGCATGGAAAACCTGGAGAAATCTGAATGAGAACTAAGATAATATTATCGTAACAATGTCTATATTGTAATTTAGATCATTGTACTATGGAAGGGGAAAAATCACTCAGAAAAGCTGGATAGAATCCAAAAAGGATGTTTGGCAAAGGCCATTAAGCAGATCCGACTCTTCCAGATCACGTACCTAGCTCTGCTCCTTCTGCAACCATGTTGGACAAAACCCACATGGCTGAGATAGAGAAATTCAAAAAATTGACATCGAATATGGCAGAAATGCAAGAGAAATAGCCTCTGCCTTCAAAAGAAATGATTGAACAGGAGAAGCAGGCTAAGAATCGTACTGAGGCACCAACACACACTGTACATCCCATAAACATTACCTTCCAATTTTACTTCTTTTAGTGTTTTAACTTTCACAGCCATCTGCAACTCTAATTCCAGGAGGTGTGATGCCTTTTTTTGGCTTCTGAGGGCACCAGGCACACATGTGGTGCACAGATATGCATGCAGGGAAAACACCCATACACATAAAATTTAAAATTATTCTATAAAAAATAGGGTACAGGGACTTTATACTATATTGAATGTTTTTTTTTCCTTTTTATGAATTTCATTACTTCAAAAATAATTTTAAATACCATAAAAGCAAAAGGCAAAGCATAAGAGGTGACTTAAGACTGCATCTCTTTTTACTTTGGATCAGAGAAATATTTCTTAAACAGGGCATAAAAAAGTAAAAACCATGAAGAAAAGAAAAGATAATTAGGAGCCTGCTAGTAGTAAGAGTATCTTTCATCAAAATAACTCCTCCAGAGTCTACAGGACGGACAAGTCAGCATTAGAACACTTTCTTAGCATGTACAGTATCCCAGCTGCCATCCCCATAATCACAAAACAAAAATAGAACCATTAGAATCCCATATATGGGGCTGGAGTGGTGGCTCAATGGTTAAAATTGTACACTGCTCTTGCAGAGGTCCAGAGTTTGGTTCCAAGCATTTGTAGCAGGGGATTCACAATCAATTCGAATTCCATCTCCAGGGCGACCAGATGCTTCTGTCCTCTGGGGGCACCTGCACTCATACGCACACACACACACACACACACACACACACACACACTTACACATAATTTAAAAGTGTTTTTTTAAAAATGCATATGTCGTCTCTTGGGACAACAAATAGCATGGCTCCTTTTTAATAAAGTTAACAGTACAAGTACAACTAAAGATTACTTATGCATAATAAATAAATATGAACAAAAATATATTAAGTTCAAGCACACAAACAACATACAATATAGTATGATAATTAAAATGAGCATGAAAGTGCCCAGTTTCTGGTCATTCAGCAGGCGCTGCAGGAAGGCTCACTTTTTCCAAGACTGCAGGCAGACCCTGCAGTCTACACACTCTGCCCCCACATCCATTTGCCCAAGACCCCAGCCACTTCCTGAGACTCAGAGACCAGCCTCCAGCTTCCCATCCTGTCCTGGAACTCCCACCTGGAACAGAGGTGAGTTCCTGGGTTCACACCCAGAGAGTCCCACACCTGGGTCAGAGCCCAGGGCACCAGCCACTCCAGGGAAGACCTGCCCAACTGGGCCCCAGGTTCTGGCCATAGGGCAGGACCCCCCATCCCCACTGGGAAGGTTCCCCCTCTCCAAGACCCTCTGGTGAATCCTACAACCTCCACGCCCTGCTACCACACCCATCTGCCCAAGACCCCAGCCACTTCCTGAGATTTAGAAACCAGCCCCCAGCATCCATCCTGCCCCTGAACTCCCATCTGGACCAGAGGTGAGTGCCTGGGGTTGTAATCAGAGAGGCAACCACCTCTGGGTCCCACCCCTGGGCACCAGCCATCCTGGGAGGACCTGCCCAACTTGGCCCAGTTTCCAGACATTAGTCAGGCCCTGCAGGAAGGCTCCCCTTTTCCAAGACTGCAGGCAGATCCTGCAGTGTCCACACCCTGTCCCCACACCCATTTGCCCGAGACTCCAGCCACTTCCTGAGACTCAGAGACCAGCCCCCAGCTCCCATCTACCCTAGAACTCCCATCTGGACCAGAGAGCCACCAGCTACCATCTGCCATGGAACTCCAATCTGGACCAGAGCTTCCATCCTGTACCCGAACTCCCATCTGGACAAGAAGAGCTCCCATCTGGACAAGATAAGGAGACTCCAGGGACTTCCTGAGACTCAAAGTCCAGCCCCCCAGATCCTATCCAGCCAGCACTCTCATCTGGACCAGAGCTCCCATCCAGCCCAGAACTTCCATCTGGACCACAGAGAGGCTCCCTAAATCTATCAGCTCTCTCTGGACCAAGTACACTGATAAGACCAAGAGGAGATGGGCAGATGTCAAGGCAGAAGTACATACAACAAAATAAAGAACAATACAGCATCACCACAACCTAGCCCTTCTCCAACAGCTAGACATGAACATCACAGAATGGAAGAAGAAGAAGAAGAAGAAGAAGAAGAAGAAGAAGAAGAAGAAGAAGAAGAAGAAAACAGCCTTATAAGTAACATCATGAAGAGGCTAGAGCCTTATATAGAAGAAATCAAAAATAAAGTGGAGGAACAGACAAACAAAAATGGGAAGAATGCTATAAAAAACTAGAGGAAAGGACAATTAAAGCAGAAGAAAACAATATGTCCCTGAAAGAAAATCGTGAAAGAGCAAGGGAAACAGTCCAAGACCTGAAGAGGGAAATAGAAAAAATGAAGAAGACACCAGCAGGAGGAATGATGGAAATAGAAAAATCTGAGTAAATGAACAGGAACTTCAGAGGCAAGTTTAATCAACAGAATGCAGAGATGGAAGAGAGGATCTCTGGTCTTGAAGATACATTAAAAGAAATAGATTCATCAGTCAAAGAAAACACTAAAGCCAATGAAGTCATGACCCAAAATGTCCCAGAAATTTGGGAAACCATGAAAAGACCAAAACTACTAATAATATGGATAAAGGAAGGAGAAGAATACCAACTCAAAGGCACAGAAAATATATTTAACAAGATCATAGAAGAAAACTTTCCCAATTTAAAAAAGGAAATGCCTATGAAGATAAAAGAAGCCTATAGAACACCAAACAGACTAGACCCCCCCAAAAAGTCCCTTTGCCACATAATATTTAAACAACTAAACATACAGAATAAAGAAAGAATATTAAGGGCAGCAAAGGAAAAAAGGCCAAGTGACTTATAAAGGCAAACCCATCAGAATAACACCCAATTTCTCAATGGAGGCTTTGAAAGCCAGAAGGACCTGGACAGATATAATGCAGACACTAAGAGACCATGGATGCCAGCCTAGACTAATCTACCCAGCAAAACTTTCAATCATCATAGACGGAATGAACAAGACGTTCCAAGACAAAACCAGATTTAAACAATACTTATCCACAAACTGAGCCCTACAGAAAGCACTAGAAGGAAAATTCCAACCTAAGGAATTCAGACACACCCTCAAAAACGTAGGCAATAGATAAAACCACAGCAGTAAACTCCCAAAGAAGAGAAGTTCACATACACTACCACCAAAAAATAAAAATAATAACAGGAACGAACAATCACTGGTCATTAATATCCCTTAATATCAATGGACTTAATTCACCTATAAAAAGATAAAGACTAACAGAATGGATACGAAAACAGGACCCATCTTTCTGCTGCATACAAGAAACACACCTCAAATTCAAAGACAGACACCTCCTAAGAATAAAAGGCTGGGAAAAGACTTTCCAATCAAATGGTCTTAAGAAGCAAGCTGGTGTAGCCATCCTAATATCCAGCAAAATGGACTTCAAACTAAAATCAATCAAAAGAAGATCTTTTGCAGGAAAGATCCACCAAGATGAAGTCTCAATTCTGAACATTTATGCCCCAAACACAAGGACATCCACATATGTAAAAGAAACATTCCTAAAGCTTACATCACATATAAAGCCCCACACATTAATAGTGGGAGACTTCAACACCACTCTTTCACCTCTGGACTGATCGGCCAAATTGAAACTTAACAGAGACATAATGGTCTTATCTGATGTTATGGCTGAAATGGACTTAATCAATATCTACAGAACATTCCACCTGAACAAAAAAGAATATAACTTCTTCTAAGCACACCATGGGACCTTCTCTAAAATCGACCACATACTTAGCCACAAAGCAAATCTCAACAGATACAAAACAATTGGAATAACCCCCTGTGTTCTATCAGACCACCATGGTATAAAGTTAGATTTCAACAACAGAAAAAATTACAGAAATCGTACAATCTCATGGAAACTGAATAATGCTCAACTGAATCACCAATGGGTTAAGGAAAAAATAAAGAAAGAAATGAAAGACTTCCTAGAGATCAATGAAAATGAATACACCACATACCCAAACTTATGGAACACTATGAAAGCAGTGCTAAGAGGGAAATTCATAGCACTAAATGCCCACATAAAGAAGCTGGAGAAATCTCACGCTAGTGACTTGACAGCACACCTGAAAGCCCTTGAGCAGGAAGAAGCAATGTCTCCCAGGAAGAACAGACACCAGGAAATTATCAAATTGAGAGCTGAAATCAATAAAATAGAAATAAAGAGAACAATACAAAGGATTAATGAAACAAAGAGTTGGTTCTTTGAGAAGATCAACAAGATAGACAAGTCCTTATCCAAACTAACCAAAAGACAGAGAGAGAGCATCCAAATTAACAAAATCAGAAATGAAAAGGGCGACATAATAACAGACAATGAGGAAATCAAGAGAATCATCAGGTCATACTTCAAAAACCTCTATTTCACAAAACTGGAAAATCTAAAAGAAATGGATAATTTTCTGGATAGGTACCACATACCTAAGTTAAATCAAGACCAGAGAAACCATTTAAATAGTCCAATAACCCCTAAGGAAATAGAATCAGTCATTAAAAGTCTCCCATCCAAAAAAAGCCTAGGACCAGATGGTTTCACTGCAGAATTCTACCAAATCTTCAAAGAACACTTAATACCAATACTCTTTAAATTGTTCCACACAATAGAAGCAGAAGGTCTATTACCAAACTCCTTCTATGAGGCTACAATTACCCTGATTCCTAAACCAAACAAAGATGCAACAAAGAAAGACAATTACAGACCAATCTCCCTCATGAACATTGATGCAAAAATACTCAATAAAATACTGGCAAACAGACTCCAAGAACACATCAAAACAATTATCTACCAGGATCAAGTAGGCTTCATCCCAGGGATGCAAGGGTGGTTCAACATATGAAAGTCTGTCAATGTAATACACCATATAAACAAACTCAAAGAAAAAAACCCACATGATCATCTCACTAGATGCAGAAAAGGCATTTGACAAAATCCAACACCCCTTCAAGATAAAGGTCTTGGAGTGATCAGGAATATAGGGAACATACCTAAACATAATAAAGGCAATCTACAGCAAGCCAACAGCCAACATCAAATTAAATGGAGAGAAACTCAAAGCAATACCACTAAAATCAGGAACAAGGCAAGGCTGTCCCCTCTCCCCATACTTATTCAATATAGTACTTGAAGTTCTAGCCAGAGCTACAAGACAACATAAGGAGATTAAGGGGATAGAAATTGGAAAGGAAGAAGTTAAGCCTTCCCTATTTGCAGATGACATGATAGCATACATGAGTGACCCCAAAAATTCTACCAAGGAACTGATAAAGCTAATAAAAACCTTCAGCAACATAGCAGGATACAAGATCAACTCAAAAAATCAGTATCCCTCCTATATACAATACACAAACAGGCTGAGAAGGAAATCAGAGTTACATCACCCTTTATAATAGCCACAAATGATATAAAATACCTTGGGGTTTCTCTAACTAAGCATGTTAAGTTCCTATATGACACAAACTTTAAGTCCCTGAAAAAAGAAATTGAAGATGTCAGAAAATGGAAAGACCTCCCATGCTCATGGATAGGCAGGATTAACATAGTAAAAATGGTGATGTTACCAAAAGCAATCTACAGATTCAACACAATCCCCATCAAATTACCAACACAATTCTTTACAGATCTGGAAAGAATAATACTCAACTTCATATGGAAAACAAAAAACCCAGGATAGCCAAAAGAATCCTGTACAATAAAACAACCTCTGGAAACACCATGATCCCCAACCTCAAGCTCTACTATAGACCTACCATAATAAAAATAGCTTGGTACTGGCATAAAAACCAACATGTGGACCAATGGAATTGAATTGAAGACCCTGACATGAACCCGTACACCTATGAACATAAAATTTTTCACAAAGAAGCCAAAAATGTACAATGGAAAAAAGAAAGCATCTTCAACAAATGGTGCTCGCATAACTGGATGTCAATGTGTAGAAGGCTGCAAATAGATCCATATCTGTTACCATTCACAAAACTCATGTCCAAATGGATCAAAGACCTCAACATAAATCCAGTTACTCTGAACCTGATAGAAGAGAAAGTAGGAAGTACTCTTGAACTCATTGGCACTGGAGATCACTTTCTAACTATAACATCAGTAGCACAGAAACTGAGAGAAACAATCAATCAATGGGACCTGTTGAAACTGAGAAGCTTTTGTAAAGAAAGGACACGGTCAACAAGGGAAAGCGACAGCCTACAGAATGGGAAAAGGTCTTCACCAACCCACATCTGACAGAGGGCTGATATCCAGAATATATAAAGAACGCAAGAAATTAGACATCAAAATGCACAACAGTCCAATTAAGAAATGGGCTATAGAACTAAACAGAGAATTCTCCACAGAGGAAGTTCAAATGGCTGAAAGACATTTAAGGAATTGCTCAACATCCCTAATTATCCAGGAAATGCAAATCAAAATGACTCTGAGATACTACCTTACAACTGTCAGAATGGCTAAGATCAAAAACACAGAAGACAGCTTATGCTGGAGAGGATGTGGAGCAAGGGGAACTCTCCCCCACTGCTGGTGGGAATGAAAGCTTGTATTGCCACTTTGGAAATCAATATGGCGCTTCCTTAGAAAATTGGAAATCCATCTCTCCCAAGACCCAGCTATAGCACTCTTGGGCATATACCCAAGGAATGCTCAATCATACCACAAGGGCATTTGCTCAGCTATGTTTTTATCAGCATTGTTTGTAATAGCCAGAACCTGGAAACAACCTAGATGCCCTTCAACTGAATAATGGATAAAGAAAATATGGTACATATACACAATGGAGTTCTACTCAGCAGAGAAAAACAATGACATCATGAGGTTTGCAGGTAAATGGTTGGATCTAGAAAAAATCATCCTGAGTGAGGTAACCCAGACTCAGAAGGACATATATGGTATGTACTCACTCATAGTAGGATACTAGATGTAAAACAAAGATGACTAGACTGCTACACAACTCCAGGGAGGCTACCTATAAAATGGGACCCTAGGAAAGACCCAAGGATCAGCCAATGACAGAGAAATGGATGAGATCTACATGAACCACCTGGACGAAAGTGGGAGTAATGAAGGGCAAGGTTTGAGGGAAAGAAAGCTTAGGGGAGCAGGTGATCCCAGCTTGATCAAGAACAGAAAGGGAGAACAAGGAATAACAGACCATGATACATGAAGACCACATGAGAATAGGAATAGGCAGAGTGCTGGAGGGGTCCCCAGAAATCCACAATGATACATCCTCTGTAGACTGCTGGCAATGGTGGAGAGAATGCCTGATCTGACCTAGTCTGGTGATCAGATGGCCAAACATCCTAACAGTCAAGCTGGAACTCTCATCCAATAACTGATGGAAGTGGATGCAGAGATCCCAGCCAGGCCCCAGGTGGAGCTCCAGGTGTCCAATTGTCGAGAAAGAGGATGGACTGTAAGAGCGTGAATTGTTGAGACTAAGATTGGAAAAAGCACAGGGACAAATAGCCAAATGAATGTAAGCGCATGAATTATGAACCAAAGGCTGTGGAGCCCCCAGCTGGATCAGGCCCTCTGGATAAGTGAGACAATTGAATAGCTTGATCTGTTTGGGAGGCATCCAGGCTGTGGTACTGGGACCTGTCCTTAGTATATGAGCTGGCTGTTTGGAACTTTGGGCTTACACAGGGACACTTTGCCCAGCCTGAAAGGAGGGGACTAGACCTGCCTGTACTGAATCCACCAGGTTTAAATGAATCCCCAGGGTAATATTTGCTACAATTTTTATATGATTGCAACATTTGATTTGACTCCCAAAGGGGAGTCTTGTACCTGGATGAGATAGGAATGGAGGGGAGGGGATGGGGGAAGGTGGTTGTGGGTGAGGTAGTGGGTGAGATAGGGGAACCCATGGCTGATGTGTAAAATTAAAACACAAATATAATAATAATAATAATAATAATAATAATAATAATGATAATTTAAAATTACACAGCATCTTCCTGACAATCCACAGAAATAAATATTCCCAGTAGATCAGGATTTGTTTATGAGATAAACACATTACAATACAGGTAGTGGGGAACTCCCCACACCATATATATCATATCAGATAGCAGAGAAAAGCATGTAGCTGCAACAATGTGAAGGCACAGCATAAGCAAAAGACATTCTGGAGTGTGTGTTCTCATAACCCTTGCTTGAACTAGACATACTCATCAAAGAGTTTTTCTTCTTGTGAACTGACACCTGAATTTCAATTGCCATTTGCTGTTCCTCTGACATAGACACTCACTACTGGCAGTTTATGGATCCCTGTATCTAGTGACAAAATATGGTGTGATGACATGCATGACCAATGACCATTCAATCAATCTAATCTAAAAGTAGGAGTGGCACAAAGACAGTTAAATATTAGTTATTCCTTCCTGGCTAACAATATTTCCACAATACAAGCTAGGGACTTTAAATAATAGAAACTTATAATTTTATAATCTCTGTCCAAGTGTCTTAGATAGAGGGTCACTACCAATTCAAAAACATTTCTAAGTTCTGGAGAGAGGGTTCAGAAGTTAAGAGGATGCACTTCTCTTATAGAGGACACAAGTTTGGCACCAGTGCCCACTTGGGGCAGCTCACACCCACCTGTATGTAACTCAAGGTCCAGGGGGATCTTATGCCTTCTTCTGGCTACAGTTGGAACTGCATTCATGTTCCCAAACCAACATATATATTATAATTTAAAATAAATTTCTTTTAAATATAAAAAAATAAATAAAATGAGCATGAAAGCAAAATTGTTATGAGCAGATTGGTGGGCTTAATTCTAACTTTGTAATCAAAAGCCTACTCTCTCTTTCTCCTTAGCTTGTTCTGATGGAAGCTAGCTGACATGTTGGGAGACTTCCATAAGGAGGGTCACATGGTCAGGAATGGATAGTGGCATATGTTCAACACTGGCAGCAAGGAACCAAGACTCTCAGTGCAGAAGCCTAGGAAGAACAGAATCCCATCAGTAAGGAAGCAGAGAAGTGGAAAAAGCAGAGAATTCCTCAGTAAAGGTGTGCCATGACTGACTGTAGGCAGTACCTCTAGCCAGAGTGTGGATTGCAGCCTTGTGAGAAATGAGCCCAAGGGCCTAGTCAAGCCACACCAATATTCCAGACCCAGAATCAGTGTTTCCCCTCCTTAAGACTGGGAGCAAAGCAAAGATGCTCACACTCAACACTGCTATTCACCATCATCTTGTGGGGTGGGGTGGGGAAAAAAGCCAGTGCTTCATGTTTGAATGCAAAAAAGAAAGCATCCTGTACTCACTGACAACATGATTGTTTATGTAAATCTTCCAACGTATTTTCATAAACTAAATGGCACAAAGCAAAAATAAAATACACAGAGTCAATTTTGCTTCTATGGCTTAGGAAAAACAACTGCAAATTGAAATTTTGAGGAAGCATCCATATTTCAAAAGAACAGAGATGAATGACTCATACAGTGAAACTTCCTTACTTCCTATAGTGCAACAGTAAACCAGAGGAGGTGACATGTCTGGCATATAAATCAATTGAACAGAATGACAACCCGAAATAAACAAACATATTAAGCTGGTTTTGACAGGATGCAAAGGTAACTGAAAAGAAAAAAATAAAGTTTTTGTGCAGATGGTGACCTTAGCTTATACCAAGCTTGTTCAGATAGGACAAAGTATAAACCATAGTAGAAAAGTTTATAAAATGTAAAAATTGGACTTCATCAAAATAAAAGAAAAATATTCACCAAGAAATATAGTTAAGGCTTGTTATCATGGTACAAGTATAATTCTAGCATTCAGGAGGCAGAAGAAGTGGGGGTTGATTAAAATTTTAGGCTAGCCGGAGCTACATATCAAGTTCCGTTCTACACAGGTGAAACCCTGTATTCAAAAAACCACTGCCACCAATAACAATGAAAGGAAATAGCGTTCAGAGCCAAGTATGGTGGCACATGTCTATAGCAGTTGGGAAACTAAGTCAGAACGATAATGAATTTGAAATCAGGATGAGATATATAGCAAGATCCTGTCTCAAAAACAAAACAAGACAAAAAATGATAGAGACCCAGGTAAGAAAATGAAATAAGAATAGGAAGAAAAAAATATGTGAAACATGTATCTGCTAAAAGACTAAACCAGATCTGTGAAGAACTCCTGAAGCCAACATGGTAGGTAAAGTATTACTCCTGAATATAAACCCTGAGTTCTTCAGGCCTTAAGCCCTTGACACTGAATATGTGGGTCTTATATGTCAAAAGGACTTTCCAGCTGGGCTTTTGTGAAAGCTTGAAGTGATGACATTATCCCTGATTATCTAGGTCTTTAATTAAGTCAGTATGTATTCTAATGAGAGAGAGGCAGAGAGGGTCCCCTGCAGACAGAAGAATGCAGTGTGACTGCAAAGCAGATGCAGTCAAAAGCCCTGGAAAACCAGCAGCCACCTCAAACTGAAAGAGACAGGAAATGAGTTCTCTCCTGGAACTTCCAGAAGGAGCAAGCCCCATAAAACTCAGTTTCGACTTCTGTTGTGATTTGAATGAAAATGGCTACCTTAGGCCCATAGGGAGTAGTGCTATTAGTAAGTGTGTCCTTGCTAGAATAGGTGTGGCTTTGTTGGGTGTCACTGGGGGTGGGCTTTGAGTTCCCAGATGCTAAAGCCAGACCTAGTGTTTCAGTCCCTTCCTGCTGCCTGAGGATCCAGATGTAGAACTCTTAGCTCTTTCTATAGCACCATATCTGCCTGCAGGCTACTATGCTTCCTACCATGATGATAATGGACTAAACCTCTGAACTGTAAGCCATCCCCAGTTAAATGTTTTCCTTTATAAGAGTTGCTGTGGTCATGGTATCTCTTCACAGTAATAGAAACACTAAGACAAGCTCTGATAACTATAAAAGAATATACTGCTATACTGTGTGGTGATATATTTTGAACGCCAAAATATTGTTCACCCTAATAAATCTTATCTGAGGATCAGAGGAAAAAGGCAGCCATTGTATTAAACATAGAAGTCGGGCAATGGTAGCACACACCTTTAATCCTAGCACTAGTTAACCATAGAGCTCTGGAGGTCTGTACAGATGGATGGGACGTGATGTAGTTGGGTGGAGAGAGGAAGTGAGATGCAGAACAGAAAGGCATAGAGGTGTGGGTATACAGGAAGTAGCTCTCTTTGGCTGAGGATTTCCAAGTGGTAAGAACATGGCTGGCTTCTTTCAGCTTTTCTCATCTCTCAGATTTTACCCCAATATGTGGCTTCAGGTTTTTTTTTTAATTAATAAGACTATTTAGCAATTCATCTTACAATACTGTTGTTATAAGCCATTGCATCTGTGCTAATACATTGGTATAACCCTAGGAAATCAACAGGGCCCAGCAGTGAGCAGAAGTCCAATTAGAAAATAAACAAAATATGTGAACTGCATCTCACCAAAGATAAATGCAAACTACCAGAGGAAAAGAGAATCAAAACTTTTAATTATAAAGCACACTAATAACTGTAATGGGATTTCCCCTTTACATCTATTACAGAGCTAAAATCTAAACAAATAACCATGGAAAGCAATTCGAATCATAGTGTTTTGTTCACCAGAATACAAATCTGGTGTCCACGTTAAACTTTCATAGTTTCTTGTAGAATTAAACATATGTTTATCATTGTGCCTAGCAATCTCAAACCCTTGGGTATTTATCCCTTTAAAAAATCTGTATGTAAACATTTATAGTAGTTTATCCATGATCTCCCCACACTAGGAACAATCTAAATGTCCCTCTGCTAAAGAAACCACTCTCTCGGGGTGGTGGTGGTACATGCCTTTAATCCCAGCACTGGTCTCCAAAGCGAGTTCCAGGAAAGGCACAAAGCTACACAGAAAAACCCTGTCTCAAAAAAAAAAAAAAAAAAGAAAGAAACCACTCTAGTGATGATGGTACACGACTATGTACATTTTGCAAAATGCATAGAACTGTGCACCCAAAAGGGTGAATTTTTCTATAAATATCTCAAGATATTAAAAAAAAGATTGATAGAAATACTAAGTTAGTAGAAATAACAGTACAGATTGATAGTTGCTGCTGAACATTGTACTATGATTAATATTGGTCCTACTAGACATATGAATTCTGTGAAGAAAGAACATGTTTTGTTCCAAGCATTGAGGACAAAATATGGTGCTACTTAGTAGATGTTCAATAACTATTTATTGAATAAATACTTGAATCTTCATTATAAAATAATGCTTTTAAATTTTCTCATACTCTCAAGAATGCCCCTGATCTTAGGGAACTTACAATCTAAGACTAGGGAAAGACACAAACACAGAATGAAAGAGCATCACAATGATGTCAAGAGAAAAGCTGAAGATGGGGGTTGGGACTGGCAAATGGCTTTTCAGTGAGTGGAGCTGTAAGAGTTCAATTATACCTTAACCTTAGAACTTGTGTCTAGAGAAGACATTTCAATGCTCTTTCTAGAGTAGGTGGTCCTCAAAATTCAGAAAAGACTCTCTGAGTCCCTTACAGCAAAATCTTTTGTACTTATGCATTTATAATTTCTGCCCACACCTGGCTGTTCCATCAGTCTGCCCAGATAAGAACAAGCTCTGCTTAGAGAAAGACTGATGTAGTCCCATTGGGGTTAGAGGTAGGAGCCAAAACTCTCACTGCAGGCCCTCATTACCTACCATTTCCCAAGGGTTTGGGCTGCATGTCCCTGTATCTGCACCAGCTGTTAGGGACTTGTTTGCTCCACAGAGTCTAACAGCTGCTAGCCTTGGCTGCGAGTGTTCATCATGCTGTACTGACAAAGGCCTCAGTTCCTTGACAGTTTTTCTGCCTTCTCTTCTTCACAGCAAGCAGCTTTCAGCCTCAAAGCACTTGATCTCCAAGAATTTTCTCTCGAAAGACCCTCTGTTCTACCACACTCCCAAACCTGGGTTCTTTGATGACAAACTTCACAAAGATGGAAGACAGGCCAGCTCCAAGCTGCAAATTGAAACTCATGCAGTCATCAAGGTGGGGGAGGGGGTTCTGTTAGGCCCACTCTCCCTGTAACAGTCATATTTAAGACACTTTCCTCTTCCAACTCTTCTTACTTGCTCTGCATTTCCCCAAATCATATTCACCTCTTAAGATGATTTTCTTTGTTGGTAATACTATTGTCCATCTTCTCCTTGTAGAATTTAAATCCATTATGGACACATATTTTATTAGTGTTTAATCCTCCTATGATTGTACCTTGATACCCATTGTCATGGTTGATCTTCATGATCCACTTGACTGGATTTAGACTCACCTCAGAGAAACATCTCTGGATATGCGATAAGGGGTGTTTCTAGGCTTGTTTAACTAGGGAAGCAAGGCACAACTGGGTGTAGTGAAGTCATCCCATTTGCTGGAATACAGGATTAAAACTAAAAAAAAGGGAAAAAAAAGAAAGCTTAGTGTCCTCAATCATCCCTCTCTGCTACATGCTCCATGTAGATGTGAGCAGGTAGCCTCCCATTGCCATGCCTTTCCTGCCTTCATAGACTGTACCCTCCAACTGTGAGCCACAATGAATTAATTTTTCCTTCTTTAATTTGCTTTCTGTTAGGTATTATGTCACAGAAATAAAAAAGTAAGATATATACCCATTTCATAGATAAACAGTACACTAAGATGAGTGCAGATAAAAAGTTCGAGTTGGTGTGGGGGGCATGGCAACTAAAAATGTTTCCTGGAAGAAGACTGAAGCACAGACAATTACATAATGTTTTCAAGGTCTCACAGCTAGCACTTGACACAATTAGCCTTTGAAGCCAGGCTACTAGAGTTTCTAATAAAAAAGCAAAACAAAAGGGCTGTACACATAGTAGGCATTCAATAGAAGAGTGCAAGGGTAAATAAATGAGCAGAACCATGAAGTTCTTGTGTGAGGAATATAGTCTGCTAGTCCACCACCTGGCTGCCAGGAGACTCTGTGTGTTCTCTACAGTTTTTCTACCCTCCACTGCCTTTTCTGTATTCACTATGCCCTTCTTCTTTCCTTTCATTGCTTTCCCTAGGTGCAGTACAGGAGGAAGTACTGCTCAAGGAAAGAAATCCACACTGCTCTTTAGTAACTCTTTCCTTGTGGCTTTCACAGGGCCACAGATGCTCTCTGAGTCACTATAGTAATGCTAGGGACTAGAAAAGACAAATATATCCATGGAAGAGTCTGAACTGATCTGTCTGATCAGTTGAAAGGAGGACTGGCCAAGGAGAGATACCTTCAAGCACAAATCAGACTGTGGGCTGGAGAGATGACTCTGATATTAAGAACAGGCACTACCCTTGCAGAGGAACTGAGTTCAAGTCCCAGAACCTGTGTTAAGTGGCTCCCAACTTCCTGTAACTCCAGCTCCATGGGATCTAACACCCAATTCTGTCTTTCTTGGGTACTGAATGCATGTTTAGAAACTCACAAAACACACACGTACAAACAGTTACAAATAATTCTTTAAAAACAGAGCAGACTAAAATGTGTAAAGAATAAGACAACTGGAACTGAGGGCTGCTGAATTGGGACTTGGCTACTAAAAAATGCTTCATAGAAGACAACTGTTGCACACTCCTGTTACATGGAACTGTGTGCCACTTTGCCCTCCTCTCCATAATGGACTGTATCTCCTCAGACTATGAGCCAAATAAGCCTTCTTCCTCCCTTAAGTTGCTTCTTTGTGAGATATTGGGTTATTGTAATGAGAATGGTAATTCATATACTTGTCAATCTGAAAAGTGGTACCTAGAGGTCTGTTCCAAGTTGAAGACCTGTGGAGGCTGTTCCAGTTCCCTGGCATCTTCTCTACAGGGAAGATGTCTTTCCTAAGCTTTCACTTTCCACCTGAAAGAGTCTTAGCCTAGTGGGGGCATTCACTGCTACTTCTGCTTGTGTCGTATAACAGGAACCAGTAAGGAAATCTTGCCCACCTAGTCCTTTCATTTTTCTTTGACACCCACCCCCTTTCTTGGCTCCTTCCTTTCTGTTCACAAGACCTGTTTCCAGCTGCTGTCTATATAACATTTTCTTTAAATATTCAGCCTTCTAGGGTTATAAAATGTGTCCTAATGGACTCCTGAGTGGTGGGTGCTTTCCCACCCCACTCTGTCATGGCCTTGCTTGACACACTATCAAGCAAGCAGCAGCAGCCTCTGGTATAGCAGTTTTCAAGCTGAGGGTGGAACAACCCTTTCACAGGGGTCTCCTAAGACTCTCAGAAAACACACATCTTTACATTATGATTAATAGCAGTAGAAAAATTACAGTTATGAAGTAGCAGAGAAAATAATTTTCTGGTTGGGGGTCACACAACATGAACAACTATATTAAAGGGTCACAGCATTAGGAAGGTCAAGAACCACTGTTCTAATAGATTTCTGCCATGTGCCAGGTCTCAGTCCATGGATGACAGCACCCTCCTCATCCCCACTCCTGCCGATGATGCCTTGGCTTCATTTGGGGAAAGAAAGGCTCGGAATGAGTGATGTAGAAACTTCCTTCCAGTTGCAGCATTCTAGGACAGTATTTGAATGTCTTCCTTTTGAAGCTTCAAGTGCTCTAGGAAAATGATTACCATCAAAATATTTCCAGGTTGGTAGACTGGTATCTGTTAAGACCCTGCTGTTTAACAACTGCTGTGTGAATTTAAGTGATATTTACACACAAAAATGTTTTATTGTGGGTACCATCATTGTCCTGGTGTTAGGGTCCAAGGATAATGCTCCATTACAAGCTTTACCTGTTACATGAAGCAAGATTCATTTACTCATTCAGCAGAGTCCATTTGTCCACAAAAATGGTAAAAGGGACAGACAATAACCTGTCTGTGCTAGGTGCTATAAAAGGAGCCCACTATTCTATCCACTGACTGCCAGGGGACGGAATTTCATTCTGCCACAGTTGTAAAAGTCTAATAGTTATAAACCAGTCATTAAGAAGCAAGGCTTAGAGCACTGGGATAGCTCCTTGGCTACATTTGAAGGAGACGAAAGTAAAGAGGTATTACAGGTGCCTTGGATGAAGTCACACATACTTGAGAGTGCAGTGAACTGATTTTGCTTGTTAATAACCAGTAATGTGGTCCCTTTGGCTCCCTTCATTACATTTGGTAATTATTTACTGTACAGATGTGGTGAAGCGAGCAGCCATCACCTGCTGCTGTGCAAAGTACTGGGCTTCATGGGAGAAAGACCTACATCAGTAAAAGGTCTAAGTACTTGTTTGCCACCAGCCCTTTCTTAAAAATTCTTTAATTTTTTTTGTATTTTAAATATTTTATTTAACTTTATTTTATATGCATTGTTTTTGAAGGTAACAGATTCCCTGGAACTGGTGTTACAGACAAGTGTGTGCTGCCATGTGGGTGCTGGGAATTGAACCCAGGTCCTCTGGAAGAACAGCAACCAATACTCTTAACCATAACAACTATCCTAAGTGAGAGAGAAAAATCAGAGTATCATGTGACTCATAGTCACCCAGATTTCAGACATTCAGAAACATTGGGAACTAAAGTTAGAATGGGCAAAAGCCTGGAAGATGAGTCTCACACCGGAAGATATTCCAGTAGCTAGCCATTTTAGGAGTTGTCACTCCAAAGTGACATGATGATAGGGTTGAGCTTGGGAAACAGATTCTGCTCACTTGGACATCCCTGCATCATGGACTCTTCCTGCCCCTGTTCCATGTGTTCGCAATTCCAGCTACTGGAAACCACCAGGAATGCTTTCTAATTATCACTTGCAAGTAGAACTGTAATCAGAAAGAAAATTTGTATTTTTGTATAATTTGATTGTGTGCCATTTTATATAACAGGTCCCATTTTACAAATGAATTTTGTTTCACTAAAAAAAAAAAAACCAAAAACCAAAAAACAAAACTGCTGACTTATACCAAAAGCAGTTAGGGAATCTAAACCAAGCCACCAGCCACCCTTGCTCCTGAGCCTTGCTGTCAGTTCATCCACCTTCCAAGAGAGCATGCATTGCATGCCCCACCTTTTATTTGGGTCATGTGTGCTCCAGTAAAAACTCCACCAAACTTGGACCAAAGCACTCCTTTCAATTGGCTAGTAGACTGATGACAGAATTCCCATGACACAGATGAGGTAAGCAATTGTTGAGAAAGGAACAATAAACAACCTGCCGTCTTATGGATAGACAATTGGAGGAACCAATTCATCTCTAGACCTTTGGCTCCAAGTTGAGCTCTCTGCACGGAAACTCACTTGCCTCCTCATTTGGTGCTCTGTGTCTGTCTTGTGAACATGTATATGAGATGTCAAAGTGAACATCATGAAGACACAGATCTCTTTCCATAATATTCACTGGAAACATGTCAAATAAGACATAGAAGTGTTCACATGGACACTTGAAGGCTTTCTGAAAGGCCAATCAATGTAGTGAGAAGTGGTATTGGACAAAGTTAGTGGAAGTCAATATCTCAAATGTGTCAGGGGAATAGTTAAGCTGACCAGAAAGGGCTCTTTCAACATGTGTGTGCCCTTGTGCTACAGGACACACACACACACACACACACACACACACACACACACACACACACACAGACGCACACACACTTTTTTTTACTAGCTTTTACCATATCCTAAAGGCACATACAAATCAATAGAGTTAATTTTCCCACTGAAAAATTATACTTCTTTCCTCCCACTTCATTCAGTATTTTGTTGTTTTGAGATTGGGCCGTATGTATCATAGGCAGGTTTCAAACATGATATATAGCAAAGGCTGGCCTTTAACTTCTCCTGATCATTATCTTCTGCCTGTACATCCCAAAAGCTGGGATTAGTTTTGAGGCACCATACCTAATTTTCCTCTACTTCTTGTTTACTTGCTTCTTTTATTTTTGAGATTATAAGATAATCACACCATTTCTCCCTTCTCTTTCCTCCTTCCAAATCCTGCCATATACCCCTCTCTCTTTCACATTCATGGCCTCTTTTCAATTAACTGCTGTTACATGCTTATATTTATATTCTTAAATATAACCTGCTCAGTCTGTATAATGCTACTTGTATGTTTATGTTTTCAGAGCTGGCCATGTGGTACAGGATAACTAATTGAAGTGCTGTTCCTTGGAGAACACTATTTTTCCCACTCTCTGTATTCCTTAGTTACCCATGGTTCTTTGTGTAGGGTTGAGGCATCCTGGGCTTCCCTACCCCCCATTCCACCTTAGATTGTCTATTATTGTGATTATTCAACTTATATTTGAGCAGTCATGTTGGTGAGACTTTATGGGTGTAGCTTTTGATATTCCTAAGACACAATCTTACAGCAAACTAACTGACTCTCTGGTTCCTACAATCTTTCTGCTCCCTTCTTTTTGAGGCAAAATATTGTTATCTTCAACTCTCTATGGACTGGCCTCTAATGCATGATCCTCCTTCCAGATCATTATTATTTAACTCTTATTCAGTAAGATTTGTTTAGTTGTTTGTCTGTTTCTCTTTTCTACGTTTCTCATGTGGTTTTCTAGGCTGGGAGATGATTTTGTTTTTAATGTCATTTTCCCAAATAGCATATGCGAATGCATAAGCATACAGACTCACATAGATACACAGTACCCCAAGCCCTCACAGTCTTGAAGAAGTACACTCCCACATTTGCATGCATGCACACTTGTGCACTCCTCTTAACCTTGTCCCTCTTGGAAGGGATTTCTTCCCAGGACTGGAGCCAGAGGAGCAGCTGGGAAAGAAAGGCCATAGGCAAGCAGCTGGTCTGTTTAGTCTTTGATCCTCCCTCTCCCCTCCCTGACCTGGTGATGGAATCCAGGGCTTTGCTTATGCTAAGCATGCACTCTGCCACCGAGCAGCCCTCCCAACCCTGCCATTTATCATCAGTATCCAAAATACCTACCAACCTTTGTCATGCTTCTGAGTTTCTTTTTGCTATAGCATCTGCATTTTTCTGTTCTCTTTAGTCTAGGGTTTCTAACTTTTTTTTCAACCCAGTGATGGAAAAGGAAAAAAAAAACCCTTAGATTTCTCTCATTCATTTATCAATGTACTTAATTTATTCAATGTTAGGAGTGCAGCCTTGAAGTGGGTGGGGATTGGGTACCAAGATCTCACCCTGAGGTCCTACAATTGCAGGGATGCAGACTTCCTGAGAGCAGTTTCTGCTTAACCCTTAGGCTTTTGCCAGAAGGAAGCTCTATTATCACCCAATCAGAGCTGCCCTGCCTCCCTTTCCTCTGGATGTTTGGGAAGACCTCAGGGAAATCTGACTCCAGTGCCTGAACTGCCAGGAGAGCTCTGTGTTTGGAACCTACTGGCTCTGATCTTGGCAAGCTCTGGCTTACCTCTCCCAAGGGACAACCATCCAGCTTTTGTTGTGCTCACAGGCCACCAACATCTTCTCAGCACTCAGCCCACCAGGCTTTGTCATAATGCTTCTGTACCGTGACAGGCTCATCTGAATGCACTTGGGCCAGAATCTGTGAACTGTCAACTGGCATCTTGAGCCTTGCCACACAGTATGAATAGGCTTCTTCTGATGATGAAGTTATAGAACCTGAGGTTAAAACTTGTGCTCCAAGCCAGGTCCTTCCTGCCACCAGTCCTTAATAAGCCAATTGATAATGGAAAAAGAGACTTATTTATTGCAACGACAGAAGAAGCAATCCAGTGAACCTTCCAAGTCTGTCTTTTGCAGTCTTGGAGTGAGATTAAAGTTCAAATAGAAGGCCATTTACATGCACATTTAAGCAAACTTGGACAAGGTCTGGTCGTGTCCTCCCCCCCACCCCCACCAAACCATCCTTGTCTAGGCTTCTCATTCTCTATCTGTAAGGTGGTCTGATAAGTGTTAGAACTGTGTAATCTCTTTCAGAGACATAAATTCTCCCTCTGGCAGGGTCTTTTCCTTCTCCCAACATGAGATTTCTGCGAAAAATTGCCCTTTCTTTGGTGTTCATTGTTTTGATAGTCTTACAGTCAGATTGAGAGAAAGAAGTCTCTCTTTAGAATACCTACCTTCATTTTTGCCAGGCTTATTAAATATCAAACCATTGGTGTTCCAAATAATGTGGGACCTTAGGCTGAAGTCATACTTCTATTTAGTAATACTTTCTCTTACAAGGGCTCTACTGATATTGTATAGGCATGTCTGGTGGGCAAGAACAGCTCTGATCCATGGACCCCAGGTATCCTATGACTACTTTAACAAGAGCTCTCCCTAACTCTAATACCCTAGCTTAATAGTGTGGAACATAGAGCCAGACTAGGTAGCTTTGTGGAAATTTCAGAGCACACACAGGAGGCAAGGGAAAGTAAGGCCTTAAACAACTCCAGAATTTTCCTTAGCTTGAGATTTCCAACATATAAAATGGGGGTGGCATAAAAATTGTAGAGATTGTGAACTAAGTGTAAAATGAAGCAGGTAGATATTTACTTCAGGGAAACAGTAGTAGGTGGGGAAAACTAGTAATTCATCGCTTAGGGGATCCTGAAAACACATTTTTTTAAACTATATTATCCTTTCCTCCTTTAAATTTTGGTCTAGAAGTGGAACTATGATTTTTTACCAAAGGGTGTCATGAGTTTTTATTTTCAGAAAAAAAGATACCCACTCTCCATTATAAATGTTAGAAACAAACAACAAGCTCAGCATTACACAAAGGAGCACACAAACAAAAGGAAAGTATCTCAGTAAGACAACCCTTTTTTGCAAAAGGATGCACCAAGACCCAAACCTGGCTAGCAAGAACACTGGGGCCCCACTGGTTCTCAACTTTTATTGCTGACTAGGTGGTAACTAGTTTTACTCCATTGCTGGCAGCTCAACTTCACAACCTGAGACAATTGGCTAGTTGGCACAAAGGGGAAGGAGAAGGTTCAGTAAGCATGAGCCCTTGTTGGACTAACTACCTTTGATAAAATGAAAACAAACAAATGAATCCCACTCCTTACATGCTGACTGTATGGTGGGGCTTATTTCTGTTTTCCTTGTATCTCAGTTTTTGAAATGCCATATTGTGTAGGCATAGACTTGAGGAAATACCAGTTGATCTTTCTCGTGTTGCTATCCCATCCAAAGCCACAGTGGAAGCTCCAAATGGAGATGTGTGGGAGTATGGCTTTGTGGGATAGACTGCAGATCTTGGGGTAGCTAAAACCTGACTTTATTGACTTTACTTGCATACCTGCCATGCCACCAGGTTTATGACAATGACATCTACAACAATATTGGGGAGAAAGTACTAGGGCTATAAATTCTCTAATCATATCACTGACCCTAGAAATCTGGGGCAAGTCACTTTTCTCAATAGTTCTCACTTTTCTCAACAACGGTGAATGTCCCAGACAAATATTTGAGAATCATTTCATGATTCTAAGGGAAATAATGGTGTCACTACTATATGCTCTTCCCTTGTGACCATATCACACCTCAGAATACAACCTTATTTGGAAATATAGTTGGTGCAAATGCAATTAGTTATGATACTGTCATATGAAGGTAGGATAATCCCCTAATGCAATAGTATTAGTGTCCTTATGAAGAGAGAACATTTGAATACTGACATACACACTGGGAAAACATTATGAAAAGATGAAGGCAGAGATCAGGGTGACACTTCTACAAGCCAAAAAAAGTGTCAGGTAATGACCAATTGCTAAGGGAGAGGCACAGTATGGCTACATCTTTCTCCAGCAGGCCTCAGAACTAACCTTAAGAATGCCTCCATCTCAGATATCTAGCTTCTAGAAGTGTAAAAGGATTAACTTCTGTTGTTCAAAGAATTCAGTTTGTGGTCCTTCATTACAGTGGTCCTAGAAAACATTAATATACTTACATTGTATTTCCTAATTTTCTCACTATCAAGTACCCTTTTTTGTAGACAAAACTCAGTTGTCTAACACATATACTATATAGTATTGGGTGCACATGATTGTTCTTTTTAGATACATATTTTTAAAGATTTGTTCTACCAAGTATACTACAACATATTTTAGGTTTTAGTAACAGTCTTTCCATTTACTCATTAGATTAACAGGATTACCTTATCAATGTGACATAATTTATGCCTCAAATCAAATAATGTGATGTTTAGCTGTTGAAGTTCCATTAGGTTTTTAGAAATATCACAACTTGTTCTCAGAACACTCACTAAGTTTGTGGATCCCTATGGGTTTAAGGACCAAGGGGTGATTAGCAAGATCAGGAATTAGCAAAGTGTTCCTGCAAAGAACCCTATATTACCATGTGTGGTGGTATAGATCTGTAACCCCAGCCACTTGGGAGGCTGAGACAGAAAGATTGAGTCCAAGGCCTGCCTGTGCTGTGGAATGAGTTCAGGGCTGGCTTGACTAAGTGAGAGAGACCCCATGTCAAATTTTAAAAGGAGATGGGGAGTTCTGGGAGTAGTTATTCAGCGGGGGAGCACTTATCCAACATGCTACAATGGTCCTGACCCCCCCCCCCAACACACACACTCCAAATCCACACAGAAAATATTTTAAGATTTGTGGAACATACCACTTATGTCACATCTACAGAGCATTGCTCATGTAGAGACAATTCAGATGAATGTGCATGACTCAGTTTCAAAAAATTCTACTTATGAACATGAAAATTCAAATGATTTTCATGAGTTGTTTGTAAGTTATCATTCTCTGACATTTTCCCACCACTCAAAGTGGAGAAAAACTGGCTACTGGCTCCATGTACTTGACTGGTTGCCCAGTGTGTCTCTCGTGGTATCCAGCTCTCCATTTCCTGAGTTCATACATTAAGTTCACCTAAGAATCTGCATGAGGCCTACAGAGGTGTTATTACATTTAAATTGAAACTCGGGCTTCCTACTGCTCAATCCAGGGCACACTGCTGGTTTACCCGTGATTTCAGGTATACTTAGTATCCTACGGTGCAGTGCAGAAAATAGGTATGTGGTCAGCAGACCAAGCTTGACCATTTAAGGGCTGTCCTTGTATTAGCAGCCAGGGGCAAACTAATTTTGTGTAGCCTGCCCTAGGGCTTACACTCCCTTTTCCGTTGGTGCCTCTCAGGTTGCCTTGGAGCATAGGTCCATCTGTCCTTACTATTTTTGAGTTCCTGTTGTCTCATTGGTGGCTTTCTGAACAGCTGCGAAACATGCTTTTGACTCTAAGTGGAAGTTTGGGTCACCTGCTACCAATGAGGAACAGTCACTCTCTGCAAGGGCTCTTTCAGCGGACAGTTCTCTGATTTTACTGACACCGGTGAGTGTTTTAACTCCTCTGAACTTCCTGCTGGACAGCCAAGGCGGGCAGGAATGAATGAGGTCTTTACTCATGGGCTGGTGGAATAACGTGCATGCTTTTTCTATTGTTGGAAACTGCTCAGTTGCCTAGCACCAGAGGCGACAGCAGGGTCGTCCTTTCCACTGCTCCTCCACCTTGGGTCACTAGGCTCCCGTGGCACTGCAAGCAGGACCGAGACACGGACGAGAGGCACGGGACCTGGGAGGACGATGCTACGCGGAAAGTCACGGCTCAACGTAGGGTGGCTAGGCTACTCGCCCGGCCTGCTCCTGGAGAAAGAAACGCTCACGGCGGCACGGAAACCACGGAACACGCGCGGGTAAGTCACGTGAGTGTCCGCGCCCTACCCGCGCCTGCGCGTGCTGCCTCCTTGCGTCACCACGCCGCGCCGCACCTGCGTGCTTTGGCCAGATACTTCCGGTGCGAACGGCCTAGTACTGTCACCTTCTAAGCGGCCGCTGAGCCCTGCCGATTACCTAGCGCCTGCTGCTGCTTTCGCAGACACGCCATGGAGCGCCTTGATAAAGCGGCGTTGAACGCGCTGCAGCCCCCAGAGTTCAGGTATTTCTGAGTTCGGTTGGGTAGCTATGGGGCGGGGGGGGGGGGGGGAGGTCTGCCCTGGTCTGGCGTGCGCCTCAGGGAATGGAGGAGACAAACTTGGTGGGCTTGGGATAGGGGCCTTTCCGCGGTCTTCTGCAGGCTGATGAAGAGGGAAGGTAGTTTGGAGCCTGCACCTTTCATTTAAGTGAGCAGGCCCTCAGTTCTTGCTTCCTTGCATTTTCTCTCCCTGTTGTTTGACAAGCTTGCTGATTTGCAGTCTCTCCTTTGCCAAGCTCCTTTGCTCTCTTGAGGACAGGCACCTGGCCTCCTCCATCTTGAGACCTGCCAGGGCCTACATCATGTATTTTTGCAAACGTCTGGTCTGTGAATGGAGTAGAGGCTGGCCCTGGTGCAAGGCAGCTTCTCTTGGGGGAGAAATCAGTCAGTAGGGTGGGGACTGGTGACCGGACAGAAGCAACCGTTAATTGACATCATCAGATTTCTTAATTCTTAGTTTAACTAACTACTTAGTTTTCAGCTTTGGAAGAAAAGGATTCAGATAAATGACTTATCCAAGATCACAAAATTAGACCACACAGACCACACCTACTGACTCCCAAACCCTGTAATCCGTTTACTCTCCAGTAATGTTAGTAGGGATTTTTTTTTTTATAAAAATAACTGTTTATAAGAATATCAATAGATATTCTTACTAAGTACGTTAAGAATACAGTATACCATCTAGACAGTTACTAGTGGAATTTATAATGAAATCTTAAAAGAATTCTGCTGTAAGTCTTGCCTGCCACAAAGGGGAATACGGTAATCTCTATCTGTTCAATGTTTGCTGCAGAAATTTGTGTGAAGTAGGAAAACTAAAAAGTGTTAAAGGGTAGGAGCTTGATAAAATTCATTGGGAACGTTCTTTTTGTATGGCTAACATTAACTCTGGTTTTTCCATCCATTCCTCATTTCTGACAGGTCTCAGCAACTCCCAGTGAGAGGTATAAAATAAATCAATCAAATGGTATCCGTTGCTTTTTTAAAATATAATATATAACCAATTCTACCTGACCTGATTTGTGCCAGCATAACCAACAGATGTAGAGGGATATGGCTAGAAGCAAAGGAGAAAAGTGGTGTAAATATTATGGAAAATTGGTTAGCTATTTTTTTTTTAAAGTTTCTACACTTAACTTTGACTATCCAGTCATGTGCTTTGGACATTTTGGACAATGACAGACTGCAAGTGTGTTCCATGGGATTGTATCATCTAGTGCTATTTCAAAACACATTTCTCAAAAATGTTTTCCTGTTTTTAAATGGTGGATAGCTCTACTTAATCTTCAATTACTAAACTTATAACAGAGAAGAGTCAAATTTTTGAGGTTTAACATAAAGAGTAGTAAGAATGTATTGAAAATAATTGAATAATAATAGGGTGGTGGTGGTGCACTCCTTTAATTCCAGCATTCAGGAAGAAGGCAGAGGCAGGTGGATCTCTGAGTTTGAGGCCAGCCTGGTCTACAGAGCAAGTTCCAGGACAGCCAGGGATACACAGAGAAACCCTGTATTGAAAAACAAAACAAAACAAATAATAATAGGCTATAAATTATTAACATATGTACATACAGGCTATGGGGTGCTGGACATTAGTATATAGTAAAGGTTATATTTTCATGGTGGGACTATGATTTTGTTCACGCTATTTTTATTGCATTGTATCATCTTTTAAATTTAAATTATTTTTAAATTGTGTGTGTGTGTGTGTGTGTGTGTGTGTGTGTGTGTGTGTTTGTACAGCATGAGTTCAGGTGTCTGAGGATGTCAGATGCATTGAATCCTCTGGATCTGTAGTAAGACAGTTGTGAGTTGCCTGACATGGGTGCTGGGACTGGAACTTTGCTTCTCTCGAAGAGCAATACCACTGAGCCATCTCTCTGGTCTCATGCTTCTAAAAATTATGCCAGATAGTAGGTATTTAAAAGAGATTATCTGAAAAACACTGCAGATATAGTGACATAGGCCTCTTAATACCAGCTGCTGGGAAAGCTATAACAGAAGGATGACAAATCAAAGCCTGTTGGGCTACAGAGTGAGTTCTAGGCTAACATGGGCAAATAGTGAGACTCAGTCTCAAAAGATAAAAAATAAAAAGAGGTAGAGAGGTAGCTGAGTGCTAGAGTATTTGCCTATAGCATATATGAGACCCTGAGTTCAATCCCTGGTATTGACAACTAAATAACTAGGTAACTAAATAAGTAAAAATAATCCCTTCTTTGAATTTTTGTTTTTTATCAACTTAGATAAATAGTCTGAATATTGCATGCTTACAATATTACAAAATATAAATTTATCACTAAGAAAATCTAAAGTTCAGTGCTTTTCTAAGACCCAGAAAAGAAGTGGTTGAATAGTGAGTATTTTCGTATTTTTTGATATATATAATATATATGATTATATGTATGATATGATTATATGTATATATATATATATATATATATATATATATATATATATATATATGATGAGGATTATGTAGCTCAGTAATGGCAGAGTATAGTAAAAGGTAATATATTTAGGTACCAAAAGATAATCTTAGAACTTTTTGTTCCATGACACTAAGCATAACAGTAAGATTTAATTTCTCCCACATGTACAAGAATTGTAATAAAGATGGAAAGTTTACTATGATGCAGTTTTATGAAATAAAATTTTTATGTTGTGCAGTAGCTATTTAGACTTAATGGCCTTAGGTCTCTGCTACTTTATTGAACTTTGACCAACAGTTCTATATTTTTTCCCCTTACCCGTGGTTGCCACTGTTTTATTCTTTCTATAGATTTGGTCATTTTTAATTGAAGAATTTATATATATGTGGAAATGTAGAATATGTTTATCTTCATTGCTCAGGTGCACACACATGCACGCATGCACACCCACACACACCCACATACATTAAGAAATGGCTGTATCTGTATCTTAGCAATGAATGGAGTTTGTAGACTGAGTGTACCTCTGGATGGGCATAAGACACAATGCTACACTAAATGTACTCAAAATTTCCTTCATCATCTCTATGTCCAGCCCCAATACCCGCTATTGAGCTGCCCATTTTAGGTTTTTATTTGGAGTTCCATGGCATCAATACATTTGACTTTTCTATTTATTCCTACCCAGCTTTATGTTTTATGAGACCCTAACTGGGTCTTGGATAAGTTTGATTCTAGAATACATCTGCCTTTTCTGGTTTTATTTATTTCTGTTCCAATCCTCTAGTTGGAGCAGAAGCATGTACAGCCCTGGGGAGGAGCTGTTTGCCAGCAAAGGGGTTTGGCTTTTTCCTATGTAAATTTCAAAAGCACGTGCTAGTGCATGTGTGCCAAGTTGAAGGGTGGGCTCAAGTATGTGCATGCTTGCTCCTTTGCCATGTTTGCCTCAGAATTCTTTTATCTTCAGGGGGGTAATTATTATATTTGGATATGGCTTGTGAAAATTCTGTTTGTTCACTTTCTTCCAGAAATGAAAACTCTTTAGCTTCAACCCTCAAGACACTCCTGTTCTTCACAGCTTTAATGATCACAGTTCCTATCGGGTTGTATTTTACAACTAAATCCTATGTATTCGAAGGTAATTTTTACATGCTTGAGGACGTTTTTCTTTTCTAATTTGGTCAGTGCTTTTATGAATCTTTTTATTAAACTTTTATTCCTTTTGCTTAAATATATATGTATATATATGTACATATATATGTATATATATGTGTGTGTATATATATACATATACATATATATATATACACACACACATACATACACACACAAACACACATACACACACACACACACACACACATACACACACACACACACACACACACACACACACACATACTGACTTCCAGTAAGAAGTCATATGCTTTGGTTGGCTGGGTATGGTCCTGCATGACTATAATACTTAGGAGGTGGAAGCAGAATTAGGGCCTGGACTCAAAAGAGTTGGAGGCCAAGCTGGGCTACATGAGACTCTGTCTCAAAAACAAAACAAAGTTGTTTTTTTTATATTTATTACATATAATGTATTGCTTTAAATGTTTTACTTGAGTTTATTCACAGGATCTCCACAACAAACTTCTGAATTAATTTGTAGCATTATCCTCATTTTAGAAATGTGGTACAAAAAAGTAATTGCTGTCTGTACTACAAGTAACTGGTGCAAATGGGAAATGAAAACAGGGTAATTCCAAGTTCTGTGTCATGGGCACTATTCTCTTGACTTCCCTTATTCACACTCATGGAACTGTGACAGGTCTTCCCTATGTTATCATAGGGGTAGAATTACAAACTAAAGCAACATAATTTGGTAACTGGGCACCAATTCTATTTATAGTGCTCTTTCATTTTCTCTCATTGCTCTTAAATACCTGTCTACTTGTATAAAATAAGAGATTCATGCTACAAAGGTGTGTAAGAAATCATATTGATATTGAAAATAAACAACCATTGGTATTTGCTGATTTCTATAAAGCAGTCTAAAGTACCTTTTCATGCTGAACTATTTTTAACCTATACTTTTTATAAGCGCCTATCATTGTATTTGACATGGAATCATATATATATATATATATATATATATATATATACATATATATATATGTATGTATGTATATATGTATGTATGTATATTGGTTTTTCGAGACAGGGTTTCTCTGTGTAGCTTTGCGCCTTTCCTGGATCTCACTCTATAGACCAATAGACCAGGCTGGTCTCAAACTCACAGAGATCTACCTGCCTCTGCCTCCTGAGTGCTGGGATTAAAGGCGTGTGCCACCACTGCCCAGCTTTTTTTTGCAGGGGGAATCATATTTTTATTTATACATATTATTTGTACAAAATGACAGAATTAGTTATGACAGCCAGTGGTACAATGTCAAGAAAATTTCCTAATAGCTACTGTGAATTTCAAAATGTAGATGCCTGTGATACTGGTATTTAGGAAACAGAGACAGGAGGATCTCTAGTTCCCAGCCACCCTGGCCTACAGTGTGAGATTGTGTAACTATTGAGAAACAGGAGGAGGAGAGAATCTTATCTATCTATGCTCAATTCTAAGAAGCCATTGTGTGTCTCGTGTATGATTACATACATTTGTTTTATGTCTTTTTAAGACTATTATTTTTATAGTTTTTTTAATTTTATATTTTCATTACTTCTTTTACATGTTGAGAGTGTAATATGCATTATATCGTTTCTTCCTTTCCTTTCCTTCCTCCAAAACCTCCCATATTCCCCTCCTTGCTCTCTTTCAAATTCATGACCTCTTTTTTCATTAATTGGGGTGTGTGTGTGTGTGTGTGTGTGTGTGTGTGTGTGTTTGTGTGTGTTCCTAAATATAGAAGTAAAACATGCTCAGTATGTGTAATGTTCCTTTTATGTATATGTTTTCCAGGCTGACCATTTGGTATTGGCTAACCAATTGATGTGTTTTTCCCTGTAGAATATTATTTCTCCCACTCTCATCATTCCTTCGTTGCCTGTAGTTCTTTGTAAGTTTGAGGCTTCCTGGGCTTTTCATCATCCATATTAGCATGCCTATTGTTGTCCTTGTTCAGCTCATGTTCAGGCAGTCATGTTGGTGAGGCATAGGGGTGTGTCTTCTGACATTCCTAGTAGGCATAATCTCATAACAAATTCCCTAATCTTCTGTCTCTTACAATCTTTCTGTCCCTTCTTCTGCAGTGTTGCCTGAGCCTTTGCTACAGGAGTTATTTTGTAGATGTATTGGGACTAGATTACACAACTCTGTGTTTTGATTGGTTGCTGTTTTATGTAATGGTCTTCATTTCAAACGAAATTCTTAGGCTTTGAATTTTGTAGTTTGGTAAGTGTGGAATAAAATGAATTTTTTTCTTTTTTTGATAGGTGCCCTCGGAATGTCCAATAGAGACAGCTACTTTTATGCTGCAATTGTTGCTGTTGTTGCTGTTCATGTGGTTCTGGCCCTGTTTGTCTATGTGGCCTGGAATGAAGGCTCACGACAGTGGCGTGAAGGCAAACAGGATTAAAGTGAACATCACCTTTTGATAGCATGAAATTTATTTTTTGAATATGTTAAATACTTCTGGGATATAAATAAATAAATACATTTTGTTTGAATAAAGTTGAAAGAACATGTTAAAATCAGTCTTAAGGAGTCAGTCGCATTTGGCTAAATTTTGACCCACCCAATAATGTGGTCACTTTGAACTTTGAATCTCCATTGCAAATGAAAATTTGGTAAAGTTAAGTAGGTATAAATGTATATGTTAAGAGAGTTATATCTTATCCTAGGAAGAATTTAATTACCTTATAACAACAAAAATGTATAGCAATTTGCCTTATACTTGCTTTTCAGTTTTATTTATTTGGGTAGATTAAGAAACAGTAAAGCAAATTTAAATTTCCTTTTTCACTGGAGGACTTCCTGGAAAATGCCAGGCCTTTGGATTTGAGATTCTAAATTCCTGTGGAAAGCTACCAAAATTGTGGGCAGTATAGTTAATCTAAATGTCACTGAGGAAGGATAACTCTCACATTCCATTATTTAGTGGGGAAAGTTGCTGAAATCACACCCATTCAAACAAAAGATTTAGGATTACTGAGACAAAGAATTGAGCTTACTGTCAGTATTGTGACTATACTACTAACATTGTGCCGCATTTTTCTTTGAAATTAGGCTTCAATTGCAAAGTTTATCAAAATCCCATTTAGTGTGTCATCCTACTTTAAAATAGATAGTACAGGGTTGGGGATTTAGCTCAGTGGTAGAGCGCTTGCCTAGCAAGCTCAAGGCCCTGGGTTTGATCCTCAGCTCAAAAAAAAAAAATAGATAGTATATGATAGAATGCCAAACCAGGTGACAGTGGTGCACACCTTTAATCCCAGCACTAAGGAGGCAGAGCCAGGCAGATCTCGTGAGTTCGAGGCTAGCCTAGTCTACTGAGCAAGATCTAGGACAGGCACCAAAAATACACTGAGAAACCCTGTCTCAGAATAAATAAATAAATAAATAGATAGATAAATAAATAGAATGCCAAAATGTTCAGCTTTCACACACTGAGAGTGTATACAATCTTGAAAACATTACATTTCTTATGAAGTGTTCTTGGAGGTTTTTTTGTTTTGTTTTTATCAGAGTTAAGTTACATCCTGTATTTATAGATAGTCCTTCAAGTCTTTTTTGATGAGGACACCTCAGCTCCAGAAAAAAAAAAAGCCCTGTTACCTTGCTTTAGTACCTTCAGTCTATGGTCAGATAAAGCACTTGTTACTGTGTATATGCAATCTAAAAATGCTGTCCCCCAAATATTTATTATTAAAAGTTCATAATATATGTTCTGTAAAACATTGGAAAAATACATATACAACAGAAAAAAAATAAAAATAGGCCCATAATGTTACTACCTGCAGATCATCAGTAGTTTAGTTCATAATTCCTGTGCAGTATTGAAAGATCTTTCTTTCTTTCTTCTTTCTTTCTTTCTTTCTTTCTTTTTTTCTTTCTTTCTTTCTTTCTTTCTTTCTTTCTTTTATTTCTTCCTTCCTTCCTTCCTTCCTTCCTTTTTCTTTCTTTTTTTCTTTTTCTTTCTTTTTTTCTTTTTCTTTCTCTCTCCTTCCTTCCTTCCTTTTTCTTTCTTTCTTTTTTTCTCTGTGTAGCTTTGAGCCTTTCCTGGATCTCACTCTGTAGACTAGGCTGGCCTCAAACTCACAAAAAACCGCCTGCCTCTGCCTCCCAAGTGCTGGGATTAAAGGCTTGTGCCACCACTGCCCGGCTGAAGTTTCTTATTGCTGTTTCCATACACACTACAATCTTGGTTTAAGTTTAGATCTTTCCAACTTTGCCAAAGAGCTGTTTTTCAGATACATGATAATTGCCCATTGTCTTGCAAATCACATTCTATCTTTAGTCTTCTAAAATTCACATTTCAATGTTTTTAACATAAAATTTTGAGATGAGAACTTAGTATAAATACTGTATAGCATGTGCATTTATCAAAACATTACATGGCACCCCATAAGCATGTGTGCTTTATGTTTTTATGTATCAGTTAAATTTAATTGTAAAAATGAAGAAAGTTCAAATACCTGTTAATGATAATCCTAATATAATGAATGGCCCCTGCCTAAATGCTTGCCATTATTGATTTATTTGCTGTTATTTTTATGCTGTGAAAATAGACTAGAGGAATAGAGAGGTGATTAGACATAAAGATAAGTGTTTGTGTTATATTGTTGCAAAAATCAAGATAAACATTAAAGGATTGTTCTTAATTCTTGAATTTAACTGTTGTATGTAGTTTGTATTTAAAAGTGAGCATTCTAAATATAAGGGTCTTTATTTTGTAAAGACTGTAATTCTTAGTATTACAATAGTTGAGTCTCAGACATTTTGTGCTAGATTTCTAGATGGTTCCCTTATGAGGTGGCCTATTGTATTTAGAATTGTCCACTCAATTTATTTTATATAATGTTGAGGTTTTTCCCTTGTACTTTAGGATCTTGTACTGTTTGTAAAATACACTTTTGGGTTATTTGATTTCAAACATTGCTAACTAAGTAATGGTATAGGTCTTTTAAAATATTTTAGCCAGGTATATATGTAAATACATTGAATTTCCTCTTGGGAATCAAGTACAATGTGTTCAAACACTAAAATCAAATATTTACATCAATACTTGGAATTAATTACAGAATAGATTTGTTTTCAAAGCTATTAATTGTTTCCAAGGATTTTGACTGCTCATGAGTTTGCTGCTGTTCGCTATGTTAATGAATGTGGTATTTGACCAATAGACATTTTTCAAGGCATCTAACTAGTTTCCTCTTGCACAAAGTACATATTTCATGTGTTTGAAGAAAAGCTACAGTTGAACTGTTAAGTGTTTCCCGGCAGGAATATGTTCACTGATGTTCAAAACCTGATTGTAACAGTAATCTCATTAGGGAATATAGCTTGAAATGTCAGTGCAAGCTACTGATTTTACCCTATTTTCTGTAACAATGCCTTCTTCACCTTCTGACTTGCCTCCTAAAGAATCTTTTCTCCCAGTACTGAAAAAATGGAAGTCTGCTGTAGAATGCATCTGGTATCATTCATTCTTCAAATGTCTGCCATTTCACATGTTACATTACCACTCTGGTTTGTAATGATAGTAAAGAATTTGAAACCTGCTATTCAAAATAACTGGGTGTTTCATGGGGATCTTAACAGTAATTATAATAACTTGAAAGTTTACATCAGAAAAGTTATATTGAGCCAGCTGTGGTGGCATATGCCTATACTTCTAGTATTTGGTAAGCAGGTACAGGAGGATCAAGAGTTCAAGACCACCCTAGGGTTGCACAAGACTCTGTCTCAACAACAAAACCCTACAAAAACAACAAATTTGGCTTTATTAAAAGAAGCAACCAATGGGCTTGTATTTATTTTCATATAAATCTTATGTAGACAGGACATTCAAACAGGTCAGTAAAAGTATTTAGACAAGTAAGATGCACCCAAGGAAGGCTAAAACTAAAGGTATATAAAACAAAGGATTGAAATTGTGTTTTACTTATATCTACTATATCTCCAGACGGTTTCATATTTAGTGCCTAGGCATAGCAAATTACTCTTGGAGATGTTGGGAGTCTACCCATCAATGCATAACCTCTGAATAGCTTAACACTATTCCTTACAAAAGTCCATATTGCTGCCGGCCACACTTACACTTGTGTTAATTGCTATGTGTGCTTGAAGTATAGTTTCTTTTTAAGATGTTCTGTAAGTCATATTGTCAGTTATACAATCTAGTCTTCCTTCCACGTTTGGTGAAGTCTCACTGAACAGGAATAATAGCAATAGCTAACAACATCTGCACAGCACCTTACAGTTTGCAAAGAACGTTCACATTTTCTTGTCTTGAGTTTTGCGTAGTGAACATGTTACAGAGATGTCCCTTGATGTCAATGCTGAGTGTTAGAATTTTCAGTCACCAGTGTCACTGGCCATTCATGGCCGCTGACTGTGGTGGGGTTGGGGGTGGGGATGCCAATGTGCTGTTTGTAAAGCTTGTGTCATCACAATGGGGCCTGCATTTCTTAGCCACTTGCATCAGACTGACTTGTTAAGTGATGCTTTTTTAAGTGTTTACCTGAATGGGTTTTGTATTCAGTATATTGTAACCTGTAGTTTGTATTAATTTACCACTTGTCATTAAAAAAAGTATCTGTAATGTTACTGTGCTGTGTCCTCATTCAGTGGATATTGTTTTATTAATGTGGTTTTAAAATGTGCTTGTGTGCTTCTGTTTATAATGTAGAATATATGCAGAGTTTGGTTTTGAAGTGTGTGTTTGCTTCTGTGTTTGCCGTACAGTATAAGAATAGAGCTGTCAAGATTAAGGTTTACTATATCACATGTAAGTAGAATGGAGATGTTGGGGTTGGGTACTGAGGTGGGTGGATTGGTTAGAATTGATGTGGGGGTAGGTTAAAGAGAGCTTGCCTCAGCAGGTATAGAGGTACACACCTACAGCACTTGAGAGGTGAAGGAGGATGTTCAAGTTCTTCCTGAGATGCATAGGAAGTATGAAGCCACCCTGGCTACATGAGATCCTGTTTCAAACACAAATTATCTTTTAAGTTTTGGGAGTAAATGGATTTCAGATGTAATTAAAGGAATAAGGTTGAAAAGTATTTGAGACTAATTAAGAGAAGAGAATTCCTGGGGACCTTTTGCATTACAACACATACACATGACTAATTTCTTGCATCTTGTTTATTGCACTAGCTCCAGCTCTTTTTGGTGCTCCTGGGGACTCCCAACTTCTCCTTAGTAATAAATACCACTCCATTCCAGCTATCATTTGAAAGGTCTTAGTTTCAAAATTACAGGTAATGAGATATCCAGGAAGCTCAGGACACAAGTAATACTAGCACTCTAGAAACCAAAAAGTCCTACTTCTATGGTGACTGGAACCAGACTGTAGAATGAATTAAAAACTACCAGTTGTGCAATGTAACCTAGATCTTTAACTACAAACCTCTGAGGGTGCATCCTGAAAATCAAGGACAAGTTAATGGGCCCTCATGTGCCTCCTGATAGAACCTACTAGGAGAGATTTACAGGTTTTTAAAAAATATTTATTTATTATTTATTTATTATGTATACAGTGAGTGTTCAGCCTGCAGGCCATAAAAGGGCACCAGATCTCTCATTGTAGATGGTTGTGAGGCACCATGTGGTTGCTGGGAATTGAACACAGGACCTTTGGAAGAATAGCCAGTGTTCTTAACCTCTGAGCCATCTCTCCAGCCCCAGTTTTCTTTAATCTAAATGTGAGTTTTTAAATGCTAGACTAGAAGACATTTGTTTAAAATATGACCATGCTTTATAGTAATTATTTGTGTTGATTTGTGTGATGACTCTGCTCTAAGAAATAGGAAGATCCAGTACAATCTCCTTGTATTAAATTTTGCCAGTTGTGACTCAGGAAGAGGACCAAATGGTTGGAGTAGGGTCATCAAGTTCTTTCTCCTGTCTGTACCTGTAGGTCTGTGTTCCTGGGACTCTGTACTTAGCTCTGAAGCCCTATAGCATCCCCATTTTCTATCCCCTCCCCTTTTTATCTCCACTGCATCTCCATATCTTTGCACATCTCAAGTCTCTTATGTAAAATGGCGGAGTATTTGCATAGCATGTGTACACATCCTTTTGTATGCCTTGTCACCTGTAGATTGTTTATAATGCTGAATACAATGCAAATTCTATATAAATAGTTGCCATATGGTGTTGTTTCTATATTGTATAGAGTGTGATGCAAAAAATCTATCCATTATCAGTACAGTTATAATTTTCTAATAATTTCTATCAGTGGCTGATCAAATGCATAGATAGGGAAGCCACATATATGAAGGGCTAGGTATATTTCTGTAGCTTGTAGTTAGAAACACAGTCCTCTTCCTCCTTTCCTCTCTTAGTCCCCTTGAGCCAACTAAAATAAAAACAAATTGAGTAAATTATTAAATAAAGAAAAAATATTAGAAAGCTCAATAAATGAAGTAAGCAAAAAAGTTAAACCAGCACTTTCAAATGAGTTGGCCAAGGGGTTTGATGGAACCTCCACCTGTAGTTGACAAGATTCTAATATGGCCAAGATTCCTACTCTCTTCTCCACTCTGATCACTGGTAGGAGTCAAAATGGAATGGGACAGTAACTCTATTCTATATGTATTTGGGATTCTGTGGCTGCTGTAACAAAGCACCACTCTGTAGTAGGAATACTTAATGGTACTTATTAATAAAATCAAACCCAAGGCCAGTTATTGGGGTGAATGCTGGAAGATCAGAGAAGCAGAACAAGCCACAGCTATCTCACCTTGCTAGTTCCTCAGCTGATCCTTTTTCCTCAGGCTGGAAGCTTCTGAGTCCTTATCCCAATGGCTCTCAGCTGAACTGTGCTGCTCCAAAGCCTGAACATTAAACCAGCCAAATGCTTAACTAACTAAATGCTTAACTAACTCTGGTGCCTGGTTTTCACGTCTTATGTATCTTTCTGCTTTCTGCACCACTCCCTGGGATTAAAGGCTGGGTTTCTGGGATTAAAGGCGTGGTCACCATGCTTAGCTTTTTCTAAAGTGGCCTTGAACACACAGAGATCCACCTGGCTCTACCTCCCAAGTGCTGGGATTAAAGGTGTGCACCACCACCGCCCAACTTCTGCTATGGCTTACTCTTCCCATTTTCTAGCCACCATTTGTGGCTCTGTCTCTAGTGGCTGTCTGTTCTCTGACCCCAGATAAGTTTATTTCGGGGAACACACAATATTTCGAGGAACACAACACCACCACATTTCCCCTGTTTTTGTCTAAAATTTAAAAAAGCTTAATAACTAGATATTGGTGAAATTATTAAGGCCACTCCACGTAGTTAAAAGGGAGGTTTATTTTGTGGGTTAACTTACAAATGACAGGATAGGTTGCAGGGTCTGGGAAAGGTATGGCGCAGTCAGGCGGTGTTCTCTGGAGAACTCTGCTCAGTCTACCTCCAGCGTCCAGGGTCCTGGAACCAAGAGAAGCCTCTCCTCTCAATCCTGGGTCTTCAGCATCCTCGAAGCCTCAGTGGGGGTTGGAACTTCCAGGCCAAGGCTGGGATAGCTACCCACTACACCACTCAGTGGGTTTAACAACTGCAAAGTCAGGCTCATGGCACACTCCTATGATCCCAGTGCTCAGGAGGTTGAGTCTGGAGGACCAGAAGCTCAAATTCATCCTGGGTTACATGGCAAGTTCAATCACAGCCTAAGATATATGAGACCCAGAGAGAGAGAGAGAGAGAGAGAGAGAGAGAGAGAGAGAGAGAGAGAGAGAGAGAGAGAGAAAGAGAACAATTAATTCTATTTCTTCACAATAATAGAGGTCAGAATTTTGCGATCTAGGTGTGGATAGGGTTGATTTTCCCTGGAGCCTATCTTCTTGGCTTGCAGATGTTTGTTGTTCCTGTCCTCAAATGATCTGTGTAAATTTGTCTTAATCTCATTTTATGAGGCTCCCTATCATACTGTGCTGGGACTCTCCCTAAAAAATCTGAGGTGAATATGAGAAGCACTTAACTGGGCATTCATTTATAGCCAATGGACAAAGAAAGCTCCGAGCCAAGAAATATGGGTAGACTAGACTGTAAAAGCTGGAATCCCATTGGTTCATTTTTCTGCATAGGTCACAAGTTTCTCAAAACACCAATGACAATGACACAATGGTGTACTTCAGACAAGTTGAGAGGTAGCTTCAAGTCCTCAACAGACTTGTTCCCATTTCCAGTGTCTGCCTGGGTCCTGAAATTGACCATAAATGCAGGCAATATGTCAGTCAAATTTTGCTCCCACTCTCTGCGCTTAGTACCCAGCTCTGGCGGTGGCACAGAACAGATATCAAATTCATGGACAAAGTAAGCAAATGCCATTCTCCCTATATCCCTTTATTGAATTCTTTCTCTCTTTCATTAATATGTGCTTTCTGGATTTTTAAATTATTTTAGTAAATTGTTTTTCATTTTACATACCAACCACAGATCCCCCTTGCTTCCTTCCTTATGTCCCCCAGTCTTCCCCCCCCCCACCCACCCCCATCCACTCCTCAGAGAGGGTAAGACCTCCCATGGGGTGTCAACAAGGTCTGGCACATCAAGTTGAGGCAGGACCAAGTCTCTCCCCACTTTGTCAAGGCTGGGCAAGGCATCCCACCATAGTAAATGGGCTCCAAAAGGCCAGTTTATGCACCTGGAACAGATCATGGTCCCACTGACAGGGGGCCCCACAGACAGACCAAGTCACACAGCTGTCACCCACATTCAGAGGGTCTAGTTCGGTCCCCTGCAGGTTCACCAGCTGTCCATCCAGAGTTCATGAGTTCCCACTTCTTCAACCACTGAAGGAGCTGATCCTGACCTGTATGAAATGAATAGTGAAGTGATTTCTATCCTTACCTACAAGACAATAGTTCCTAGAAAATGCTCATTCTTTATAGTTGATTTCATTGGAACACAATTCTTCAAAGTTCTGCCTTGGGAGAGCAGGAAAGGCATGACAGCAGGAACATGACAGCCGGTTACATTATATCCACAGGCGGAAAGCAGAGAGACATGAGCCCTAGTGCTCAACTCCTGCTTCTACTCCTGCTCACCTTCTGCCTGTGTGCCCAGATGACATTCAGGTGGTTCCTTACTCCTCAGGCAAGCCTCACAGACATAGACAAAGGTGTGTCTCTTAGGAAATCAGAAGATCCAGTCAAGTTGACAATGAAGAGAAACCATCACAATAAATAATGGTTTATATCATTTGCTTTTCTCATTAGCACTAAGACAGCTTTCCTCCTGGTTATAACCTTTGTGTAAATTTATGATGATAGCTTATAACATGATCATAGTCCATTGAAAAGACTTAAACTTGTAAAATCTACATATTTATTACATATTATTATTATGTGTGAACACATGGGTGCACCCATGTACACCACAATGCACATGTGAAGATCAGGATACAACTCGAAGGAGTCAGTTCTCTCTACCATGTGAGTTCTAGGGATCAAATCAGGTTATTTTAAAAATTATGTACTGGTATCTCATGGTTGTTTTCATTTGCAATTCCCTGATGGCACATGGAGTGGAACATATTTCCATATATTTATTTCAACCTGTGCATCTTATTTTCACTTTAATGCACATTAGTGTCTACTGTTTTTATTTTATTTTTTATTTTTTTGAGCTGAGGATCGAACCCAGGGCCTTGCGCTTGCTAGGCAAGCGCTCTACCACTGAGCCAAATCCCCAACCCCCTGTTTTTATTTTAACACTCATTAGTATCTATGTGTGGGTACACATGTGTATGTGGGCATGCATACATGTCCATGTGTGTGGAAACCAGATGGTCCTTCAGGAGCCATCCATTGATTTTTAGAGAAGTTTTCTTATTGATCCTGGGGTATGCTTGTCACACTAGTCTGGCTGTCCAGCAAGCCCTAATGATCTTCCAATTTTCTCCCAACATCCCCCAGTGCTAGATTATAGGCAGGTGCCACCACAGCATCTTTTTATGTATGTGGTGTAGGTAGAGCTCAGTCTCTCATGCTTGTGCAGCAAATTCACAGACAGAACTATCTTCCTACCCATGATTATAACATATCTTAATCATTTCATAATCTTGACAAAGTTGTCCCATTTTCTAAAAGTCACCTTGTTTGTGTTATTTATTGATTCTCATTTTTAAGAGTAGGTAAAATGTTTTGTGAACTCTAAAAGTAAAATGAAATATTTGAATTAAAAAGGTGAACTTGGTTCTCCCACCTTCCCTTCCAGTAAGTGATTGTTTAAAGAATTCACTTCTTTTCAGAATCTCTGTGTGTTCTGTAAAGTAAAAAGAATGGCAAAGAGGATTTTAAAAGTTTTTGTGGTTTTGGTTTCTTTTGCTTTTTTATTCTGCATCAGCTACTAGAGTGGTCATGCCAACATTCAGGCATCTGAGCCTTTGGATGCCTTGTGATATATTTATCTTGAAATTTTTTCCATATTTCATGTCCAGGTTGAAATGAAGGGCTGTGAAAGAGGCTGATACCTAGCAACCAGATTGAACCTCATTGAATTGTGTTTGCAGAAAATATCAGGGGAGAGATTATAGACAGCAAAAAAAGGTAACCACAGTTCCCTGTTAATTTTATTTGGTGACTCACCCAGTCTGTCATGAAAAGATGGCATTGATCAAAATTGTGACTTTTTCTTCTATCTTCTATCATTAAAATAGTGCCAGTAAGAGGGCAGTGACTCACCACAAAAACAGATTCTTTTTCAGGAAATTATCAAAGCACTGTCACGAAAAGCTTGGGCAAAGGGTCTTTTGACTCACCTTACTTGATGAGCAAGCAGCATCCTTTGCTCAGCTCATTAAGTTCCTCTTCTATAGTATGTGCTGTGGATTCAGTCTAGCTCATTATTTTGTTGATTAGTTCTTGTTTTGAGCAGTATTTCAGGCATTGAATGCACAAGGTAATTTCCCACTGAATCAATAGCTAGTAATCATTGCTTCCATAATTCAAAGGGGTTTAGGATTTTTTTTTTTACATTGTGATTTAGTTCTCACATGTAGTTTATTGATCTGGAGTCTCACATATGCATATACATTGATTTTTAGGTCTCCATTTCTGTAAGTGGATACTTGAAGTGATGGGAATGTTGAAATTATTGTTTTCCAATTACTAATAACCACAGCACTAAAAAGAGAAGCCTTGGAGTTTGGGTCTTAAAAATAAGGCCCATCAATTATGTAGTTTGTTTATTATTTCAACCTGGCCTGCTCCTATTAAATTATATACCAAGGCAACATTTAATTAGAAAAGTTATAGTGATATTTTATTTGTATTGAAATGTGATTTTATTTGTATGTTAATAAAGTTGCCTTGAGGTCAGAGCAAGCCAGAGCAGAAGCTAGGTGGTAGTGGTGCATGCCTTTAATCCCAGCACTTGGGAGGTAGTGCTAGGTAGATCTCTGTGTGTTCAAGGACATAGCCAGCATGGCAGACTCACACCTTTAATCTCAATACCAACCATAGAAGACCTGCACAAACAGGCAGTGACAAATAGGTCATGTGGCTGGGTTTACAACCAATGAGAAAACAGAACAGAAAGTCTATAAATAGACAGGACACACAGATGTAGGTCTATGGCAGAGAGCAAGAACAGAAGAAGCAGTGAAGGGTAAGGTTTTCCACTCTTGCTCTGACCTCGTGGTTTTTAACTCTGCAATTAATTGGTTCTGTGTTTCCTATTTAACAAGTCGGTTACATCTACAAAAAATAATCATAACTTGTGCTTAGTTTAAGCTGTATTTCTTCAGCTTGTCACAGTCTAGAAGGTATCAGACCACAATGCTTATACTTCCTCCATAAAATAAATGTTGTATCAATACAACTTGGAGAAAATTTTATGTTCAGTAAGTTTTAAACCATAATACTATGTGTTCTTGAAAATGTAATGAATATACACAGCTGGAAGTGACAATCTCAAGATCATCTGGTATCAATCTCCATTGTACAGATGTTAAAGCTAGAAGTGAGAAGGGAGGAACAACTTGTTGGTGGTCTCATACCAGCTCATGAAAATGCCAAGACAATAACTCACTCCAGTTCTCAAATCACTTCTCTTGCTAGCTTAGCCTTTTACACCAGAATGCGTAGAGATGATAGGATGAATTCAGGAGAATGTTAACCTCATCTGGGAAAAATGTACAAAGGGTCCTGATGGATAAGCCCTTGGCTTAAAGGAGGATATTTGAAGATACTTTTAAAACGATCCTCTATTGACCCCTTAGTCTTCAATAAACAAGATGTTTTCACCTTTGTGTGGGGTCTGTAGAATTCTTCTAAAATAGGAGAAATTTCATGTCCTAACTTTATGGGTATCTACTTGGATATTATGACTTAAAACTTATTGGATATAAGTCTTTTAATCCATTTTATGGACAATAATACCACAGTATGTTGATATGTAAATTAATTTTGAAACAGAATATAAACATTTTTGTGTGACTATTGGAATAGATACTTCTGGAGGCTAATGGGTCAGTTACTCAGTTTTAATTTGTTGGAGGTTACATTACCTTAATGTAAATTAATTTTGAAACAGAATATAAACATTTTTGTGTGACTATTGGAATAGATACTTCTGGAGGCTAATGAGTCAGTTACTCAGTTTTAATTTGTTGGAGGTTACATTACCTTAAATCTTGGATCCCTGCAGCAGCCACTAGGCTGCTTCTGTTTCCCCTTTTTGAAAATTCATTTATAGCAGTGGTTCTCAAACTTCCTAATGCTGCAACCCTTTAATACACTTCTTCATGTTGTGCTGCCCCCAACCATAAAATTATTTTTGTTGCTACTTCACAACTGTAATTTTGCTACTGCTATGAATTGTATTATAAATATCTTTTGGAGATGGAGGTTTACTAAAAGGGTCGTGACCCACAGGTTGATAACTACTGATTTATAGCAATATAGGCTGCCTGAACTAAAGGTAAATAACAATGTTTCAGAATAGTTTGAAGTGAACACTTAGGGCAATACACTAATTCCTTGACTCATCTAATGAAAGCAAAGCTTCAGAGGCTATAAATAGCAACACTTACTGCTTTCAAATCTCCATGGGGAGAAGTCTGTGCAATTGGATTCCGTCACTTCATACTGTGTAATTTTTGAGCTCATTTCCCTGGGAGCTGATGCTGTGGAAATGGGACTTTATATTTCTATATGGATGTTAATATATAAAGTATTTAGTGAGTACAGTCTAAGTCCTCAAATGCTTGGGAAGCAGAAAAACATGAAAGGCAAGGTAAAGGAACACAGAAGCTCCAAAACTGGAGATGGTAAATGGCATGGAAGAGCGATACTCTGATAGATGTTAAGTGATGTGTTGACAAGGGTCAGTTCTGTATATGGCACATAGAAGTCAATTCCTTTAGGGAGAAGGGCTTCATATGGTAGTGGATACTGAAGGTGGGTGCATTTCATGTAAATTCAAAACACATAAAATAATAGAGTATATTATTTAGAGTTACATGAATGCATGGCATGGAAGAATCTAGAGTGTGAAGGAGACTAGTTTTGCAAAAACCTTAAAAATATTTTATTAGTAATGTATTAACTATACATAATGAGGATTTGCATATATTCATAGGATGTATTTTGATCATACTTGCCTCCTTTAAGACCCCACTTCATCTCTCATTCCTAATGACCCACTTCCTCTTCCCATCTATCCCCGGTCCACTTTCTTTTTTGGTGACTCACTGAGTTTCATTAGAGTTGCTTACAGTTTGGATAAGGGGTTATTTACATGAATATCAGCACCTCATCAGTGGCTGAACCATTGAGGAAAATTTCTCCTTCCTTCAGCAACTGTTAACTGTTCATAGACACTCAGGGAAGGTTAGGCTTTGTGAGATTTTCCCCACCTCCATCTCCATGACATGATGTCGATGGGCCCAGTCCTGTACAGGTCAACTTTAGTAAAATAGCATGTCTTTGGCTATTGAGGACTCATGTGCAACTGAATTACTTTTTATATTTTTTGGCATGTTTAAAATATTTCCAACAATTTTTCAGTAGAAAGTTAAAAGAAAAGTCTTTAGTATCAGTTAGTATATGTAAAAGAACATGATCCACAAATGGCCGAGGAAAAGGGCTGATCATTCTTTCATTCACTCCTTTTTTACATTTTTAAATGGAGTATAACACCTGAACTGTCTACTATCTGGAAGTTTTTCTGACTGCTTCCTGTCAGTGAACAGAAGAGCCTGGAGAAAAGTGGTAGTTCCAAGCAGAACATACCACCAAGACAAGTATTCAACCCTTCAGGAGAGTCCTGTTTAAATCTTAATGGTCACATGATCCTGGGATTGGTAGACGTGTTTTTTAGGCTATGCCTTGGCTTGGAGACTTCATTTGAGAAATAGCTTTTGACACTGTTTGGGGGGAGAAGGATGACTGGAGCCCCTGGGTGGACACAGAAACTGCACCATCTGTTGGTAGCCCCATCGTGCACAGAATGATGAATGGCTTTTTCCTGGGATTAGAAAGGGAGCCACCCTGTAAGTGTAGGGAGAGCTGAGACTGTGGGGACACAGAGGCATATTAAAATCACATCAGGGAAAGCAGGCCCAAAAATTTATCAGACACATCAGAACAAGGAAATGGTATAAATCCCTCACCTGACACCTGTAATGGGATGTACACCTCATAATGCAATGGTATGGCTCCACACCTACCTATCCTATCCTCTGATACTTGATGTGTGCATCAAGGACTGAGGACTCCTGGACTGGGCTTGGTCACCCGTTGTTGGCACAGCTACTTGAATGCCTCCCTTTGCACCTGTTCCTCTGTCTGCACTGGATCTGACATGCTCTTTTCTGTTAATGACCCATTTTATGCTCTGAACAGTTTGGCCTTTTGCTCTACAGCTTGGAAGAGTTTCCTTCTCCAACCCTGACTCTAGCAACTTCAGCAGCAACTCCCTCCAAGCACTGGGTTTGGTTCATCAACACAACTCTCATATCCCAGTTTCTAAACTCCATTGTACTCTGCTGCAGCCTCTTTAACCTGCAATCATACTGTAAGCCATATATAAGCATATAGAGATATGGATATATTTGCTGTGTACTTTGTGTTATGAAAGTTAATATCAGCAATAAAGATTGAAATAAGAGAACCTACATTCACCTCGGCCAGGCTACCAAGGTAGTTGGATTTTATGACAAGTTACTGTTATTAAAACTACTTAACTTCGTGAATGTATTGCTATTCAATATACAATGAGTGTATGTGTTTATGTTTCTGGAATAGCATATTCATGACAGTTTTTTTTTAACAGTGTCTTACCTTTATCCCAAACTGCTCTGAAACTCACCATTTAGCCTAAGATGGTATTGACAATTTGGCCATTTTCCTGTCTCAACCCCTCAAGTGGTGAAATTGTAGGTGTGAGCCCTCATGTCTAGTTCTACAGAGTGTTTTTATATCTATTATTCTATTTTACCCGCAGTTCTGGGAAATAGCTACAGTAGGATTCACCTGCCTTTTTTAAATACAGAAAATGAAATTCAGAGAAAGGAGAAGTTCAAAGACTATAATGTAATATGTATGTATGTATGTATGTATGTATGTATGTATGTATGTATGTATTATTTTGTATATATTTGCCCTGTCCTGCTAGGTCAGAACAGGGATCCCTATATGCCAACATTGTCCTGAAAGAACAAGTTAGTTTTTCTCATGAGCATATAATCAGGTAAGATTCTACTTTGTTTTCCTCTCTCTTTAATATACACAAAATTTGTTATTGTATATTTAAAAGTATAATTCTATGTTATGTTACTATTTCCATATCTCCAAACCATAAAATAATTTATGTTGTTCACTTTTTAGACAATTTCATGCAATTGTTTGGATTCATCTTTAGAAGCTTATTTCCACAGCACATAACAAAATTCAATTGCTTTTTGAAGCAAGGATGCTTTGTTTCCCACTGAAATGATGACTCACGAGGGCCTTCTGGGTCTTATTTATATTCCTCCCCAGCAGTTAACTTAAATGTAAGTTATAGAGATACAGGAAGAAAGAAAGAAAAAGGAAACCAGGCAAACTTTCACTTTTATTTTCCTCTGACAACTTATCCTGAACTTCAGTTAAACAAGAGAAAGTTGCCACATTTCTTTGTGCACCAGATATTCTTGACAGCCATGTTGGTAACTGGCCTATCTGTGTCCCATGTGCAGGGAAAGTCTATTTTGTGCCAATATAAAGAAACACTTTCTTTAAAAATTTTCAAAAATTATTTTTATGTGTATGGGCATTTTGCCTGCAGGTATGTCTGTGTGCATTGCCTGTGGAAACCAGAAGAGGGCATCAGATTCCCTGGACTGGAGTTACAGTTGTTAGACTCCATGTGGGTGCTGGGGATTGAGCTCACATCCTGTGGAAGAGCAGCCAGTACTTTTAACCACAAAGCCATCCCTACAATGAACACTCAATAAGCTCAATAAGTCTCAATAAGCACTTCTTGATCTGCGAAGACCCTTCTGTTTGTTGCTGGCAGGTCCAGGTGGTACTGAGACTCTTGATGCAAATGTGGCAGTTAATTGGTGGTGCATGGATCCTAGTGCAATGAAGGAAGAGGAAAGAGGCCAACATGAAGCATGAGAGAGACTAAATCAAGGGCAAATGAAGTTGTGAGGTATGACAGGAGCATGGAGCACACACATAATAACAATATCTCAGTTACTGTCTTTTCAACACTAACATTTGTTTTATAATTAGAAACTTCTGGGAAGTTGGGAGTACAACAGACATGGAATGAGTTACTTGTTGACAGCACAGCTGCTGGGATCATGGAAAGGAAGAATGACTGAGGAATAGACCCATGTTTGGCAGAGTAGGGTGGAAGAAGAGCATGTTCAGGAATGTGAACAACTGGCATTGAAATAATGGAAACTTCAAGCCCACAGTCCTATAGAAGTCAGCACTGTGGCTTTATTACAGAGCTATGGACTTCAAGTTAGATTATGCTGCAGGTGAGCATTTCACAGGGCATTTTGGCTAGCTGTAGGAGTCAAGAGGGTGTTTAGGTAGCCTTTTTGCTTTCTTTATTCAGAAGGCCATCAAAGTGAATCTGCTGAAATATATAGCTGTTGCCCACACTCTTAATTGCCATATGATCCTCAAGGACCCACTTTACCAACATCAAATTTTGATGACATCAACTAAAGGGCAACCAGTTCATTGTTCTTTTATAGTGTCAGGCTTTGCTCTAGCAGCTTTGGAAAGGATTACCTGTTGCATTGATGGAAAAGGAAAGATAACTTACAAGTTGTAAGAGTTACTTTTTTTGTTGCTAGGACAAAAGCAAGTTAAGGAAGGGTTTATTTTGGTTCATAGTTTAAGGATACAGTGCATCATGGGGGGAAGGCAGGGCAGTAGGATTGTGAGTTTACATTGCATGCCCAGTCAGGAAGCAAAGGGAAATAATGCATGTTCTCAGCTTGTTTTCTCCCTTTTATTGGATCTAGGACCAGCACATGGGATATTGGGTCTTCCCTCTTCAGTTAAACCTCACTGAAAACACTCTTCCATAAACCTAGAAGTATATATCCATGGTGATTCTATGATTAACCACCACATAGTGATAGCCACAATTTCTTCAGTTGGTTTTATAACATGATCTCAACTTCCTTCTACATATACATTTTTCTTTCTTGCTTTTCAGATGGCATCTGTGAACAGCTTTGCACCTAGCAAGGGTGAATTTTAGCCTCTCATCCTTAGATTAAACTTTACTTACTGATTAATGTATATTGTGGAAAATTGATTCTGGAAAACTGCCCACAGAAAACACAAATCTAATTCCATTACTAGCACTATCTACTTTGTGAAATTACAGACTACACTCAAAGGCAATATTCCATGGAAAACAACTGCAATTTAAAAATGTATGCCTTGGGGTTGGAGTTGTGGCTCAGTTGGTAGAATTCATGCCTATCATGCATGAAGTCCTTCATCAGATCCTTGGTACCATGTAATTGGGTACAGTGACACAAGCGTGTAGTCTCAACATTTGGGAGGCAGAGATTAGGAAAGAAGTTTTTTTTTTTTTCATTTTTCTTTATTAAGAAATTTTCTACTCACTCCACATACCATCAAAAGATCCCACCTCCTCCCTCCTCCCACCCCCAAGCCCTCTCTCCCAAGCCAACTCGCATCCCCACATCCCCCAAATCAAGGTCTCCCATGGGGAGTCAGCAGATCTCGGAACAATAAGCCTAGGCAGGTCCAAGACTCTACCCACTGAACCGAGGTTGTGTAAGGCATCACATCACAAGCACTGGATTCCCAGAAGTCTGCCCATGTACCAGGGATGGATCCCAATCCCCCTGCCTGGGTGTCCCCCAAACAGTTCGAGCCAAACAACCATTTTCCATATCCAGAGGGCCTAGTCCAGTCCCATGGGGGCTCCATCATTCCACCAGTCCAAAGTTCATGGGTTTCCACTAGTGTGGCCGATCATCTCTGCATGTCCTCCCATCATGATTTTGATGCCCCCCACCTGCAGAATCCCTCTTCTCTCTCACCAATTGGATTCCCGGAGTTCAGCCTGGTCCCTGGTGCCTGGTCATGGATCTCTGCATCTTCTTTCATCAGTCACTGGACAAAGGTGAAGCTCTGTGATGACAGCTAGGTTATTTGCTAGACCGGTCACCAGAGTAGACCAGTCCAGGTACCCTCTGGACCACTGCCAGCAGACCAAGGTGGGGTCAACCTTGTGGATACCTGAGTGCCTCCTCATCACCTTGCCTCTCCCTATTCCCATGGTGTCCTCATCTATCATGGTATCTCCCTTCCTATCCTCCCACTCTGTCCCTGTTCCATATTGACCCTCCTATTTCCCTATGTTCTCATCCCCCACTACTTTCCCTCTGCCAACCCCCACACCCAGTCTGCTCATGTAGATCTCATCCACTTCTTCACAGGGTCATCCATGTGTCCCTCCAAGGGTCTTTCCCTGCTAGCTAGGAGCTATGGGTTGCAGTCTGGCCATCCCTTCTTCATATCTAGTATCCATTTATGAATGAGTACATACTGTGTTTGTACTTCTGAGTCTGGGTTACCTCACTCAAGATGATATCTTCTAGTTCCATCCATTTGCCTGCAAATTTCATTATATATATTTACTGCTGAGTAGTACTCCATTGTGTGTATGTACCAACCACATTTTATTTATATATTCTTCAGTTGAGGAGCATCTAGGTTGTTCCAGGTTCTTGTTATTATGAATAATGCTGCTATGAACATAGTTGAGCATGTGTCATTGTAGTAAGTTTGAGCATTCCTTGGGTATATGCCCAAGAGTGGTATAACTGGGTCTTAAGGAAGACTTATTCCTAATTTTCTTAGAAACCACCATACTGATTTCCAAAGTGACTGTACAAGTTTGCATTCCCAATAACAATGGAGGAGTGTTCCCCTTGTTCCACATCCTTTCCAACATAAGCTGTCTTCAGTGTTTTTTATCTTAGCCATTCTGACAGGTTAAGATGGTATCTCAGAGTTGTTTTATTGGCATTTCCCTGATTACTAAGGATGTTGAGCAATTCCTTAAATGTCTTTCAGCCGTTTGAGATTCTTCTGTTGAGAATTCTCTGTTAAGCTCTGTAGCCCATTTTTAATTGGATTGTTCAGTATTTTGAAGTCTAGCTTTTTGAGTTCTTTACATATTTTGAAGATCAGCCCTCTGTCAGATGTGGGGTTGGTGAAGATCTTTTCCCATTCTGTAGGCTGTTGTTTTGTCTCATTGACCATGTCCTTTGCTCTACAAAAGATTCTCAGTTTCAGTTGGTACCATTTATTAATTGTCACTCTCAGTGTCTGTGCTACTGGTGTTATTATTATTATTATGTGCCAATGCATTCAAGACTACTTCCTACTTTCTCTTCTATCAAGTTCAGGTGTAACTGGATTTATGTTGAGGTCTTTGATCCACTTGGACTTGAATTTTGTGCATGGTGACAGATATGGATCTATTTGCAATTTTCTGCATGTTTACATCTGGTTATGCCAGCACCATTTGTTGAAGATGCTTTCTTTTTTCCATGATACAGTTTTGGGTTGTTTGTTGAAAATCATATGTTCATAGGTGTGTGGATTAATGTCAGGATCTTCAATTCAATTCCCTTGGTCCGTGTGTTGTTTTTTATGCCAATACCAAGCTTTTTTTTATTACTATAGCTCTGTAGTAGAGCTTGACATCAGGGATCATGATTCCTCCAGAGGTTGTTTTATTATACAGGATTCTTTTAGCTATCCTAGGTTTTTTGTTTTTCCATATAAAGTTAAGCATTTTTCTTTCTAAGTCTGTGAAGAATTGTGTTGGGATTTTGATGGGGATTGCATTGAATCTGTACATTGCTTTTGGTAAGATTGCCATTTTTACTATGTTAATTCTACCTATCCATGAGCATGGGAGTCTTTCCATTTTCTGATATCTTCTATTTATTTCTTCAGAGACTTAGAGTTCTTATCATACAGGTCTTTCACTTGCTTAGTTAGAATTACCCCAAAGTATTTTATATTATTTGTGGCTATTGTAAAGGGTGATGTTTCTCTGATTTCTTTCTCAGCCCATTTATCATCTGTATATAGGAGGACTACTAATTGTTTTGAGTTAATCTTGTATGCTGCCACATTATTGAAGGAGTTTATCAGCTGTAAGAGTTCCCCAGTAGAATATTTGGGGTCACTTCTGTATACTATCATATTGTCTGCAAATAGTGAAATTTTGACTTCTTCCTTTCCAATTTGTATCCCCTTAATCTCCTTTTGTTGTCTTATTTCTCTAGCTAGAAGTTCAAGTACTATGTTGAATAAGTTTGGGGAGAGTGGACAGCCTTGTCTTATTCCTGATTTTAGTGGAATTGCTTTGAGTTTATCACCATTTAATTTGATGTTGGCTGTTAGGCTTGCTGTAAATTGCCTTTTATTATATTTAGGTATGTTCCTTGTATTCCTGATCTCTCTAAAACCTTTATCATAAAGGGGTTTTGGATTTTGTCAAAGGACTTTTCAGCATCCAATGAGATGATCATGTGGTTTTCTTCTTTCAGTTTGTTTATATGGTGTATTAAATTGACACATTTTCATATGTTGAACCATTCTTGCATCCCTGGGATAAAGCCTACTTGGTCATGGTGAATAATTTTTTGATGTGTTCCTGGATTCGGTTAGCCAGTATTTTATTGAGTATTTTTGCATCAATGTTCCTGAGGGAGATTGGTTTGTAATTCTCTTTCTTTGTTGCATCTTTGTGTAGTTGGGTATCAGGGTAACTATAGCCTCATAAAAAGAATTTGGTAATGTTCCTTTTGTTTCTATTGTGTTGAACTATTTGACGAGTATTGGTATTAGCTCTGAAAATCTAGTAGAAATCTGCACTGAAACCATCTGGTCCTGGGGTGTTTTTGATTGGGAGACTTTTAATGACCATTTATTTCCTTAAGGGTTATTGGTCTATTTAAATACTTTATCTGGACTTGATTTAAATTTGATATGGGGTATCTATCCAGAAAATCATCCATTTCTTTCAGGTTTTCCAATTTTGTTGAGTACAGGTTTTTGAAGTATGACATGATGGTTCTCTGGATTTCCTCATTGTCTGTTGTTATGTCTCCCTTTTCATTTCTGATTTTGTTAATTTGGATGCTCTCTCTCTGCTTTTTGGTTAATTTGGATAAGGGCTGGTCTATCTTGTTGATTTTCTCAAAGAACCAACTTTTTGTTTCATTGATTCTTTGTATTGTTCTCTTTGTTTCTATTTTATTGATTTCAGCCCTCAATTTGATTATTTCTCCTGAGTGAGTTTGCTTCTTTTTGTTCTAGAGCTTTCAGGTATGCTGTTAAGTCACTAGTGAGAGATTTCTTTAACTTCTTTATGTGGGCATTTAGAGATATGAATTTTCCTCTTAGCACTGCTTTCATGGTGTCCCATAAGTTTGGGTATGTTACATTCATTTTCATTGAATTCTAGGAAATATTTAATTTCTTTCTTTATTTCTTCCTTGACCTATTGGTGATTAATTGGGCATTATTCAGTTTCCATGAGATTGTAGGTTTTCTGTAATTTTTGTTGTTGTTGAATTCTAATTTTAAGCCATGAAGATACAGGGAATTATTTCAATTTTTTGTATCTGTTCAGATTTGCTTTGTAACCAAGCATGTGGTCAATTTTGGAGGAGGTACATGGGGTGCTGAAAAGAAGGTATATTCTTTTGTGTTAGGGTGGAATATTCTGTAGATATCTATTAAGTCTATTTGAGTCATAATGTATAGTGATATTTTATTTGTATTGAAATGTGATTTTATTTGTATGTCAATAAAGTTGCCTTGAGGTCAGAGCAAGCCAGAGCAGAAGCCGAGCAGTAGTGGGGCATGCCTTTAATCCCAGCACTTGGGGAGCAGAGCTAGGTGGATCTCTGTGTGTTCAAGGACACAGCCAGCATGGCAGACACACGCCTTTAATCTCAATAGCAACCACTGGAAGACCTGGAGGTCTGTGATGAGGAGGTCATGTGGCTGGGTTTACAACCAATGAGAAAACAGAACAGAAAGTCTTTAAATAGACAGGACGCACAGAAGTAGGTCTCTTGTGGAGAGGAGGAACCGCAGAAGCAGTGAAGGGTAAGGTTTTCCGCTTTTGCTCTGACCTCGTAGTTTTTAACTCTGCAATCGGTTCTGTGTTTCTTATTTAACAAGCTGGTTACATCTACAATAATGTCTGTTAGTTCCCTTATTTCTCTGTTAAGTTTCTGTCTGGCAGACCTGTGCATTGGTGAGAATGGGGTGTTGAAGTCTCCCACTACTAGTGTGTGGGGTTTGATGTGTGATTTGAGCTTTAGTAATGTTTCTTTTACAAAAGTAGGTACCCTTGTATTTAGGGCATAAATATTCAGAATTGATACTTAATCTTGTCAAATTTTCTCTGTGATAAATATGTAATGTCCTTCCTGATCTCTTTCAATTGATTTTAGTTTGATGTCTATATTATTAGATATTAGGATAGCTACACCAGCTTGCTTCTTAAATCCATTTGATTGGAAAGTCTTTACCCAGCCTTTGAAGGTGAGGTGTGTTTCTTGTATGCAGCAAATGGATGGATCTTGTTTTCATATCCATTCTCTTAGCCTGTTTCTTTTTATAGGTGAATTGAGACCATTGATATTAATGGATATTAATGACCAGTGATTGTTCATTCCTGTTTTTTTTGTGAATTCATGCCCCATAAGTTGGACACAAGATGTTCAAACCTTAGATGACCTTTTAATAAAAAGACCCAGAGCCAAATATTGGGGTGAAAGCTGAAAGATCAAAGAAACAGAATGGCCAGCCACTAGCTTACCTCTATGAAATCCTCAGCTTAAAGAGAGTGAGTTCCTGGGTTGGGGATTTAGCTCAGAGGTAGAGTGCTTGCCTAGCAAGTGCAAGGCCCTGGGTTTGGTCCTCAGCTCAAAAGAAAAAAAAAGAGAGTGAGTTCCTGATTCCTCATACTTTATATACCTTTCTCTACCCTGCCATATTACTTCCTGGGATTAAAGGTGTGTGTGCTTCCCCAGTAAAGGCATGAGATCTCAAGTGTTGGGATAAAGGGTGTGTGCCACCACTGTCTGACCTCTATGTCTAATTTAGTGGATGTCTCTGTTCTCTGATCCTCAGGCAAGTTTTTTAGGGTACACAATGTATCACCACACCCCATTGCCTCAGACTCACAGGAATTGGCAAAGCTTTCCCTGAATCAAGTTCAGGGAATTGTCAAAGCCTTCCTCTGGTATAAGTATGAGTGCTTGTGAATGAATGATCAACCAGTGTGTCCAGAAACTTAGATTAAGTAGACTTGCCTCTTTGTTCAGCTGTATAATGACCTACAATAAACCCACTTCATTTATCGAGATGTATAAAATAAACTTGCTGAATCTCCAGGTTGCTGTTGTTGTTGTGTCTCTATCCACCAAATCTCAGCTTTTCTGTACTTGTAACTTCCCTTTCTTCATTTCCTTGTAGTCGCAGTCAGGTTTCTAGGATCAAGGCATATAGAACAAAGTGAGGTATATTCCCATAAAAAACTTGGGGTTGTCAGAAAATTCTAACTGGAGGGCTGGGAATAAACAGATATGTCCAAGGGAGGGGACTTTGCCAGGCTAGCACTCCCACAGTAAAGCGGAAACCTCTCTGCCATCATTTCATTTGGCCTCTTCTGAAGCAAACTAAAAAAGAAACCCAACATTCTTTATATTTGCAGAATCCATTTCCCTATGCAGGCTTTCTTCCTAAATATGCCCGATGACCATTTGTATCTGTGCTATCCTTCCTGTATCTATTTTTCACAGCTTCAGAATTTCAGTGACTCTGAAATGGTTTCTTACTTAATAAAGCTCCATAACACTGGAGGCTGAGATGGGGTCCATAACTGTTGTTGAATATTAGAGATTAGCTACACATGTCCCAGGAAGACTTTGTCTATCCAACTTGAACCTTATTTTCTACCACAAACCTATAGCAGTAAATAAAAGTGTGACTCACAATATAACAACAATTCCATTATTCTTTAAACTTTTATTTACCTCCTTTATGAACTAGGGGCTTATGCTACAGAGAAGATATTGCTCTCCTGCATCCATAATAAATAATAGTAATTATCTACTGAAATATATTTCTTTTCCCTGCAGGGAATGACTGGTCACTTCAAGACTGAACAAAATGATAAATTATGATATCACTGAACCCACTTTTAGAATTAACATGAAGCACTTGTCACAAAAACATGGATCATTGCAATGGGAAAATATGACTAATGCCAACTAAACCAGAAATATGAAAGTGTCCGGGTGTTATTTACCTGAACAATTTGTTTTGGTTTTATAAAAGGGAGTACTGGAGGCAACTGCCAACTGTAAAAAAAAAAAAAAACAAATTAGACCAAATAGCTAATCAAAATAAAAACCAAACAATAATAATTGTCTGCCAAAGTCTTATTAAGATGGCTGTATTTTCACTGGCTTTTAATCTGATCCTGAAACCAATAAAGAACATAAAAATTTAAAGTTGATAAGTCTAGAATTCCCTCTCTTTCTCTCTCTGTGTCTCTGTCTCTGTCTCTCTGCCTCTCTCTCCCTTCTCCTTCTCAACATAACCTCTTTCCTTAACAATATATAACATGGAGAGTAGTTTCAAAGTTTTGAAAAGTTCTCTGCTCTGACATGAACGTGAATCTACTCAGAATTGTGTCTCGTTTATGACGGTTTTTTTGGTCCTTGATTAATTTAGTGACATTTATTCCAGAAAGGAAGTTTGAAATTCTTTCCCCATTAATAATGTTTTCCATTTTTGTGAGATAAATGTTATTCAAGACCCAACTAAAATGTCCAAATTTTTTCTGCAAGAAAACACATTTATAACTTAACTTCACCATAAGTTTTTGTCCCAAAACTTTTGTCATCTTGCTTAAATTGCTCTTAATAGTTTGGAATTTTAAAGCATTGGCAGAGCTGACAGTCATATTTCATAGCCTGTATAGTAAGCATTATCTGATCTTTTTGTATGGAAGATTGTAAAAGAGCCAACTTTATAACTGATTGTGAGCTATTTTTAGTGTATTTCTGAGACATAATTGAATTCAGTTGATCTCTGTTTCAACCCAAGTGCTTGGCCTGCCATGATTTAATTGATGCAATCTGGGACATCAGTAAAAGCCATTAAAATAAACCCCAGGTTATATTTGTGGGGCTATATATTGTCTTGAAAAACCAAACCACTAGATTAAATCATACAATTGATTCAATTTTCTCACCAAAAGAGCCTCTGAATATGTATTATGAAATGGTTTCTATGGTTCTGGAGTCTCCAAAGGAAAGTCAGCATTAGAAGCACATATAACCCAGTCACACACCATGTAAAGATGCCCTGGTGTCACCAGGATGCCCACAGAGTTGTAATGGGACCCAACACATACACACAGACTAGCTAGCTATAGACACATAGTACCATTCTTTGAGTTCAGCAAATCCTACCTGCATGTGTGTTGTTGAGCAGTTCTTTAAGTTGCAACAGTGTCCTGAAGATGGATAAGATAAGGCATTGCATAATTCTAGTGAAGACCAGTGAGGCAGAGGCAGCAATGAGTAGGTTGATCTTGCTCTGGAAATATATAAAGGAAGGGAAAGGCATGCTGCTTTGAAAGCAAAAGCTAAAAGTAGATAACAGGCCACAGGGAAAGTATGGTAAAACCTGGAACTGCAGAAAGCTTGTGGGAGGCCTGTACTGTTCCTCCTTATTCAATCTTATGCTTAGACAAAAGAAGGCTCATTCCTCAGTCACCCCTGCTTTTCTCCCCATATTCATTGACTTGGGTATCAAACTTCTGGCTTCAAAAATTATCTGTAAGCTAAGTGTGGTACTACACACCTGTAATACCAGCACTTAGGAGTCAGAAACAGGAGACAGAACATCCTCAGATACATAACAAGTTCAAAGACAGCTATGTACAATTGTCTCAAACAGAAACAAAACGCCGACGAGATGTTCAACATTTAAGAGCTCACATCTGCACCCATGGGAAGTGGTTCACAAGCACCTGTAACTCCAGCTCCATGAAATCTGACACCCTCTTCTTGCTTCCACAGGCACCTACACTCACATGTACAACCTCCCCACCCCCAAATTCCCACAATAAAAAAGAATAAAAAAAATGTTACAACCATCTATGTGCTACTCCTAGATTCACATGTCTATCTCAGCCCTCTTTTTATGGACCCTGGGCTTGTATTACCAATAAGGAAATTGGAATAGCTAATTGGCTATGTAAAATGAAATCTTTGCTTGGGTTTCTTCACTGAGCCTGCCCCACCTGAAGGCACATTTCAGAAAACAGTGGTTGTTTAGGCCAAAATCATGGCGCTAGTAACTGGACATCCCTTTTATACACCTTAAATCTAGATACAATTTGTCAACCAATTCTGTCTGAATTATCTTCTAAATAGATCTATTTTATGCTGCCACCCCAGTTGCAGTTATCATCATCTCTCATCCAAATCACTCCAGTAGCTCCCGGCTATTCTTCCTTTCTCTTGAATGAAAAACACTGAATAAGTGAATTACTTGGCCTCATAAAAGAAGTAAAACATATGCAGCGTAATGTCAAGTATAAACCAAAGAATGACAGAGCTGTTTGGGTGCAAGAATGGCCTCTGGCTCTAAATTATGTGGACTTCTATCAGGGTAGCCAGCTGTTCTCTTCATAGTTGCTCAAAGCTAAAGCACAGCCCAAGGTCTGCATATGAATAAGAATTCTTATACAGACCCATTGGAGCCCCAAAGACTGGGCAGCAGCTTCCCGCTTACCCCTCTCCAAGCCAACCAGTGCCAGTGCCACCAGAGACCACCAGAGATATGTGCCCACCTGAACCGATTGGGAAGAGGTAAGGCCCAAATCTCCGGTCTGGTCAGCACAGTTCTATAGCCCCTAGGCCCCGTGGGCACATTCCGTGTCTCTCCCACACAGCCAGTGCAGCCAGACCAGGCAGTAGGCTCCTTCCACCCACACCCTCTCACCGACCACCAGATCCATACGCCCCCTCCTGGACTGATTGGGAAGAAGAGCAACCACAGGAGCCAGAGGCCCCACCTTCACCAATTGGAAGAAGAGCGACCTGGAGCTCCACCTGTTCATATTAAAAGAAGAAATGGGTAGACGGCAGTGTAAAAACACATTAAGCAACATAAAGAGTAATATGGCAGGGTTCGGGATTTAGCTCAGTGGTAGAGTGCTTGCCTAGCAAGCACAAGGCCTTGGGTTCGATCCTCATCTCAAAAAAAAAAAAAAAAAAAAAAAAGAGAGAGAGAGAGCGAGAGAGTAATATGGAACAACTAGAACCTAATAATCTTTTTTTTTTTTTAAATGGAGCTGAGGATGAGCCCAGGGCCTTGCACTTGCTAGGCAAGCACTCTAACCACTGAGCTAAATCCCCAACCCCAGAACCTAGTAATCTTACAACAGCAAGATCTGAATATCCCAAAGCAGATGACCCAGAATAAAAAGACCTTAAAAAGAAATTTATGAAGATGATAGAGGCTGTAAAAGATGGAATGGAAAATTCCCTTAAAGAAATGGAGGAAAAGACAAACAAAAAATTGGAGGAAATCAAGAAATCTCTTAAAGAAAGCCAAGAAACCCAAGCTGGGGGGGGGGCAATCAAACAGGTGAAGAAAACAGTTAAAAACTTGAAAATTGAAATACAAGCAATAAAGAAAACACAAACTGAGGGAATTCAGGAAAAGGAAAATCTAAGTAAATGAATAGCAACTACAAAGATAAGCATAACCAGCAGTATACAAGAGATGGAAGGAAGAATCTCAGGCGTTGAGGATACAATAGAGAAAATAGATTCTTTGATCAAAGAAAACGTTAAATCAAGCAAATTTTTAACACAAAACATCCAGGAAATCAGGGACAGACATCATGAAAAGTCCAAACCTAAGAATAATAGGGATAGAATAAAAAGAATTCCAGCTCAAAGGTACAGAAAATATACTCAACAAAATTATAGAAGAAAACTTTCACAACCTAAAGAAAGATATGCTTATGAAGGTATAAGAAGCATACAGAATACCAAATAGAGTGGACCACAAATAAGTCCCCTCATCACATAATAGTCAAGACACTAAACATACAGAATAAAGAAAGAATATTAAGAGCAGCAAAGTAAAAGGGTCAAGTAACATATCAGGGCAGACCTATTAGAATTACACCTTACTACTCAATGGAAACTCTGAAAGCCAGAGGTTATGGACAGACATGCTCCAGATACTAAGAGACCATGGATGCCAGCCCAGACTACTATACTCAGCAAAGCTTGCAATCACCATAGATGAGAAAATATCATATTCCATGACAAAACTATGTTTAAACAATACATATCCACAGATCCAGTCCTACAGAAAGTACTAGAAGGAAAAAGCCAACCCAAGGAACTTAGCTGCAACCACCAAAACACAAGCAATAGATAACCTCACACCAGCAAATCCTAAAGAAGGGAAAGACACACACTACTACTACTATTACTATTAGTACTACTACTTACTACTACTGCTACTACCAAAAAATGACAGGAATTAACAATCACTGGTCATTAATATCCCTTAATATCAATGGACTCAATTCACCTATAAAAAGACACAGGCTAACAGAATGGATACAAAAACAGGATCCATCCTTCTGCTGCATACAAGAAACACACCAACCTCAAAGACAGACACTACCTCAGAGTAAAGGGTTGAGAAAAAAAAATTTCCAATCATATGGACCTAAGAAACAAGCTGGTGTAGCTATCCTAATATCTAACAAAATAGACTTCAAACTAAATTAAATCAAAACAGATGAAGAAATATGCATTTCATATTCATCACAGGAAAAATCCATTAAGATGAAGTCTCAATTGTGGACATTTATGCCCCAAATACAAGGGCACATACATTTGTAAAACAAAACAAAATAAAACAAAACAAAAAACATTACTAAAGCTCAAATCACATATCAAACCCCACACAATAATAGTGGGAGACTTCAACACCGCTCTCTTACCAATGGACAGGTCTGCCAGATAGAAACTTAACAGATAAATAAGGGAACTAACAGATGTTATGACTCAAATGTACATATTAGACGTCTATAGAACATTTCACCCAAACACAAAAGAATATACATTATTTCAGTACCCCATGAATCCTTGTCCAAAATTGACCACATACTCAGTAACAAAACAAATCTCTTAAAGTTAGAATTCAACAACACCAAATGCAGAATGCCTACAAACTCATGGAAGCTGAACAATGCTCAACTTAATCTCCCCTGGGTCAAGGAAGAAATAAGAGAGAAATTAAAGACTTCCTAGAATTCAATGAAAGTGAATGCACAACATACCCAAACTTATGAGACATTATGAAAGCAGTGTTAAGAGGAAAGTTCATAGCTCTAAGTGCCTACATAAAGTGGAGAAATCTCACACTACTGACTTAACAGCACACTGAAAGCTCTAGAACTAAAAGGAGCAAACTCACCCAGGAGGAGTAGATGCCAGCAAATAATCAAATTGAGGGCTGAAATCAATAAAATAGAAACAAGGAGAACAATACAAAGAATCAATGAAACAAAAAATTGGTTCTTTGAGAAAATCAACCAGACAGACAAACCCTTATCCTAACTAACCAAAAAGCAGAGAGAGAATATCTAAATTAACAAAATCAGAAATGAAAAGGGGGACATAATAACAGACACCAAGGAAATCCATAGAATCATGAGGTCATACTTTGAAAACCAGTACTCCACAAAATTGGAAAGTGTAAAAAAAAATAGACAATTTTTTTTGGATAAGTACCACATACCAAAATTAAGACCAGATAAACAATATAAACAGACCTATAACTGCTAAGGAAATAGAAGCACTCACCAAATGTTTCCCAACCAAAAAAACCATCCAGGACCAGATGGTTTCAGCACAGAATTCTACCAGAATTTCAAAGAAGAGCTAATACAAATACTCCTGAAATTGTTTCAAACAATAGAAACTGAAGGAGCATTGCCAAACACTTTTTATGAGGCTACAGTTACCCTGACACTCAAGCTACATAAAGATGCAACTAGGAAAGAGAATTACAGACCAATCTCCTTCATGAACATTGATGCAAAACTTCTCAATAAAATACTAGCAAACTGAATCCAAAAATATGTCAAAAAATCATCCACCATGATCAAGTAGGCTTCATCCCAGAGATGCAAGGATGGTTCAACATATGAAAGTCTGTCAATGTAATACACCATATAAAAAACTGAAAGAAAACAAACACATGATCATCTCATTAGATGCTGAAAAAAGCCTTTGACAAAATACAACACCCCTTCATGATAAAGGTCTTGGAGATATCAGGGATACAAAGAACACATCTAAACATAATAAAGGCAATCTACAGCAAGCCAACATCCAAAATCAAATTAAATGGAGAGAAACTCAAAGCAATACCACTAAAATCAGGAACAAGGCAAGGCTGTCCCCTCTCCCCATACTTATTCAATATAGTACTTGAAGTTCTAGCTAGAACAATAAGACAATAAAAAGATACCAAGGGGATACAAATTGGAAAGGAAGAAGTCAAATTTTCGCTATTTGTAGATGATATGACAGTATATATAAGTGACCCCAAAAATTCTACCAGGGAAATCCTACAGTTGATAAACACCTTCAGTAATGTGGCAGGATATAAGATTAACTAAAAAATTAGTAGATCTCATAAATACAAATGATAAATGAGCTGAGAAAGAAATTAGAGAAACATCACCCTTTACAGTAGCCAAAAATAACATAAAATATCTTGGAGTAACTCTAACCAAATAAGTGAAAGACCTGTATGATAAGAAATTGAAGAAGATCAGAAAATAGATCTCCCATGTTTTTGGATAGGTAGTATCAACATAGTAAAAAAATTGCAATCTTACCAAAAGCAATCTACAGATTCAATGCGATCCACATCAAAATCCCAATGCAATTCTTCACAGACCTTGAAAGAACAATACTCAACTTCATATGGATAAAATAAAAACCTAGGATAGCCAAAACAATCCTATATAATAAAGGAACTTCTGGAAGCATCACGATCCCTGACTTCAAGCTCTACTATAGAGCTATAATAATAAAAAATACAGCTTAGTATTGGCATAAAAATAGACACATTGATCAATGAAATTAAATGGAAGACCTTTAAATAAATGCACACACCTGTGAACACCTGATTTTTGACAATAAAGCCAAAATTATACAATGTAATAAAGGAAGCATCTTCAACAAATGGTGCTGGCATAACTGGGTATCTACATGTAGAAGAATGCAAATAGATCCATATCTATCACCATATACAAAACTCAAGTCCAAGTGGATAAAAGACCTCAAAATAAATCCACTTACACCGAATCTCATAGAAGAGAAAGTGGGAAGTAGCCTTGAATGCATTGGCAGAGGAGACCACTTCCTAAATATAACACCCTCCTGAAGCTGAGAAGCTTCTATAAGGTGAAGGATGCTGTCAATAAGAGAAAAAGGTAGCCTACAGAATGGGAAAAGGTCATTATCAACCCCACATCTCATAGAGGGCTGATCTCCAAAACATATAAAGAACACCATAAACATGACAGCAAAATATCAAATAACCCAATTTTAAAAATGGGCTACAGTGCTAAACAGAGAATTCTCAACAGAAGAAGCTCAAATAGCCAAAGACATTTAAGGAATTGTTCAACATCCTTAGTCATCAGGGAAATGCAAATCAAAATGACTCTGAGATACCATCTTACACATGTCAGAATGGCTAAGATAAAAAACACTGAAGACAGCTTATGTTGGAGAGGATGTGGAATAAGTGGAACGCCCCTCCACTGTTGGTGGGAGTGCAATCTTGTACAGCCACTCTGGAAATCATTTTGACAATGTCTGAAAAAAAATCTAAATCAACCTACCTCAAGAACCAGCAATACCACTCCTGCTCATACACACAAAAGATGCTCAACCATCCCATAAGGACATTTGCTCAACTATGTTCCTAGCAGCATTATTTATAGTAGCCAGAACCTAGAAACAATATAGATGCCACTTAACAAAAGAATGACTAAAGAAAATGTGGGACATTTACACAATGGCCTACTACTCAGCAGAGAAAAGCAGTGACATCATAAACTTTGCAGGCAAATGGAACTCAGAAAAGTCATCTGAGTGAGGTAACCCAGACACAGAAAGACAAACATAGTTTATACTCACTTGTAAGTGAATGTTAGAAGCAAAGCAAAGGATAATCAGGTACGGTGATATTTTTTGTGCTGAAATGGGATTTTATTTGTATGTTAATAAATAAAGTTGCCTGGGGGTCAGAGCTAATAGGAAGCCATAGCAGAAGCTGGGTGGTGGTGGCACATGCCTTAAATCTGATCACATGGCAGACATAGTCTGTGTGTTCAAGGACATAGCCAGCTTGGAGACACATGCTTTTAATCTCAATACCAACCATAGAGACCTGGAGGTCTGTATAGACAGGCAGTGAGGAGGAGGTCATATGGTTGGGTTTACAACCAATCAGAAGGCAGAACAGAAAGTCAATAAAAAGACAGACACACAGGAAGTAGGTCTCTTTCTCAGGGGAAGGAAGGCAGTGGTAGTGGGTGGTAAGAAGGTGGTTTTAATCTCAGCTCTTAGATACTGCTCTGACCTCAGGATTTTAACTCTGCATTTAGCTCTGTGTTTCTTAATAAGACCATTACATCTACATTTGGCACCCAATGTGGCAAGAATTCATTAAAAATAGACACCCTATGCCAATATTTTGTACAACAGCCTGTAGCTGGAGTTTTCCTGCCTGGCCCACAGTCAAGAAAAATCTTTCTTACCCACCAGTCCCACAGTCACTCAGACCCAACCAAGTAAGCACACAGAGACTTATATTGTTTACAAACTCTATGGCCATGGCAGGCTTCTTGTTATCTAGTTCTTCTATCTTAAATTAACCCATTTCTATTAATCTATACTTTGCCACATGGCTTATTTTTCACCAGTACCTTACATCTTCCTTGTCATGGCGGCAGATGGCAGTATCTCTCCACCCAGCCTTCCACTTCCCACAATTCTCCTCCTCCTTGTCCTGCCTACCCTATCCTTCCTGCCTGGCTACTAGCCAATCAGCACTTTATTTATTTTAACCAATTAGAGCAACACATTTGACATACAGAACATCCCACAGCAACAGCCATTGGAAGTGATAGGTAAAAAATTTCCTAAATCTGTAATTTCTCATTATATGGATGATATTTTACTAGCTGACTCAAATGCAGATACTTTAGAAAAAATGTTTGAAGAAGTAAAGAAAAATTTTCCTTGCTGGGGATTACAAACTGCTCCTGAAACAATACAGACAGGAAATTCTATTAATTATTTAGGATATAAAATAGGTCTACAAAAAATTAGACCCCAAAAGGTGCAAATTAGGAGAGATCAGTTACAGACTCTTAATGACTTTCAAAGATTATTTGGAGACATTTCTCATCTACAAACTATTGTTGGGGTAAAAAAATGATGAACTGAATAATTTGTTCAAAATCTTAGAAGGTGACAAGGACAAGAGAATTATCATTTGAAGATGAGAAAGAATTGGCCTTGGTAGAAAAGAAAGTGCATGAAGGACAGAGGATGTATCATTGTGGATTACTGGGGACTTCTCCAGCATTCTGCCTATTCCTGTTCTCATGTCATCATTTATCATGGTCTGTTATTCCTTGTTCTCCCTTTCTAGAACTGATCTTATTGATTGGATTTTGCCTCAAATTGTACAGGAAAAACCCATATCTGGAGTTTGTACATTTTGTACAGATGCAAACAAACAAGGGAAGGCAGATTAAAAATCAGAAAATTTAAGTAAAGTGGTTCAAAGTTCTTATAATTCAGTTCAAAAGTCAGAATTGTATGCTATTCTGTTGGTATTAATAGATTTTTCAGAACCTCTCAATAGAGTTACTAAATCTCAGTATGCGGAAAGAGTGGTATTACATATTGAGACTGCAGAATTTATCCCTGATGATTCAGAATTAACTGCACTATTTATTCAATTACAAGAGACAATCAGGAAAAGAATCATCCTTTATATATCACTCACATCTGATCCCATACTGGTCTGCCAGGCCCTCTAGCACAAGGTAATGATGAGATTGATAAATTATTGATAGGAAATGTGCTGGAGGCCTCAGAATTTTGTAAAAAACATCATGTCAATAATAAAGGTTTAAAAAAGTTTTTTTCCATAACCTGGCAACAAGTCAAGGAAATTGTAAGGAAATGTCCTACTTGTTCCTTTTACAATCAGACACCATTACCAGCAGGATGTTACCCAAAGGGTTCTCAAAGGAATGAAATCTGGCAGATGGATGTGTTTCACTTTGCAGAATATGGAATATGTACACCATACCATTGATACTTATTCAGGATTTCAATGGGTGACTGCTTAGAGTTCTGAAAAAGCTGATTCTGCAATCATTCATTTGCTAGAAGTTATGGCCATCATGGGTATACCTGCACAAATTAATACTGACAATACTTCAGCATATGTCTCTGTTAAAATAAAACAGATTTTTGCTTATTACAATATAATGCTGTGGGATGTCCAGTATGTTGTGGATAAATAAAATGCTGATTGGTCAGTAGCCAGGCAGGAAGTATGGGATAAGTGGGACAAACAGAGAGGAGAGGCTGGGAGGTAGAAGTCAGGAAGGGAAGCCAGCCTGCTGTCCAAGGAGCATCATGTAAAGGCAGTAGGTAAAGCCATGGAACATATGGCGACATATAGATTAACAGAAATGGGCTGAGTATAAGAGTAAGAGCTAGACAATGGTAGGCCTGAGCTAATGGCTGAGAAGTTTAAATAATATAAGCATCTGTATGTTGCAGATGTAACCATCTTGTTAAATAAGAAACACAGAGTCAAATACAGAGTTAATAGCCAAGAGGTCAGAGCAATAGCTGAGAGCTGAAAACCTTACCTTTCACTGTTGCTGCTGTCTTTCCTCTCCACAAGAGGCCTGCTTCCTGTGTTTTTCTCTTTTTTAAAGACTTTCTGTTCTGCCTTCTCATTGGTTGTAAACCCAACCACATGACTTCCTCATCACTGCCTGTCTGTACAGACCTCCAGGTCTTCTATGGTTGTTGGTATTGAGGTTAAAGCTCTGTGTCGCCATGCTGGCTGTATCCTTGAACACACAGAGATCCTGCCTAGCTCTGCCTCCCAAATGCTGGAATTAAAGGCAAGCAACCACCACTGCACAGCTTCTGCTATAGCTTGCTCTGACCCCAAGGAAACTTTATTAACATACAAATAAAATCACATTTCAGTACAAATAAAATATCACCATAGTATGTTTATTTTATAAGTGGGCTACAACACTGACAGGGCTTGGTGGGAGCTGGAGAGGAACTCTCTAGCTACAAATGGCACCCAAAGGGTTGGCAAGAGTTTCCACCTAAAACCTGAGAAAAAAAGATTCTAAAACAGAGCTAAAAATAGCTTCCTATTGGTCTCTCTCAAATTAGCGGTAGCCTGGGGGTTTGAGCTCTTCTATGGTGGGTTCAGCGTGTCTGTGGGCTTGACCTATGCTGTTACATAGAGTTGTCTCCAAGATGTGCACTATGCAATGTGTTGGATATAGTTTTTGCTAGTTAAAAAAAAGAGGTTTCTGGGCTACACACTGCTTTGATAAAAACAAAGACCCACTGTTTCTAAGAGATGATGGTTCCTAGAGCTGGAGGTAAAAGTACCACTGACATGTTGGGAAGCTGAGGTGGGCAAAGCCAACAATCACAGTGCTGTTTCAGTCTTAGAGTGCTACAGTTTAAAGCAATAGGTTCACGATAAGGCAGATTCAAATGGAATAGTTTACAATGTGTGTAAAATATACACAGGCTTGAAAGAGACAAAAAAGTGATATATACAGTTATATAAATACATAGTTTTAAAAATAAAGTCTTTAAAGAGACAGTAAAATTAATATAAAAAATAAGCCACATAAAGATGGATATCACATAGATAATCTGGATTATGTTGTCTTTGATTTTCTTAACTGCAGAAAGACATTTGATTGTAAAAGCTGTTGAGTTAAGCCAATATGTATATTTTAAAGGTAACTTGACTTCAAATTCTGAATGTAAAGATATGTTGCTTTGTAAAGGAGGCTCTGCTTTTGTTTCCACAGAAAGCAAGAGGCTATATGGATTTGTTCCAGATTAAGAGACATCAGGTTTGACCAGCCAAAACCCCCTGAAAGGTCTCCAATGACACCATGGCCCATATGATCCAACATCCAGAACAGTTTCAAGGCAATGGGCTCAGACAATACACCCTCACAGACCACTCCATAATCCTAAAATTTTCTTTGTGTCCCCATAAGATACAGCACCCCCTTCCAGCAGGAAGTAGTTAAGAGAAGCTATGCCCAAATTCCCAAAAATACCAAGCTGGCTTTGGAGATGGAATTGGTTCACTCCTTCTCTAAACCCAAACATATTGCTAAAAAAAAAAAAAAAAAAAAAAGTTGAGAGATTCTTCTTTTTTTCCCATGTCAAAAGAGCCCTCTGGTGTGGGACAGAGAAAAACCAGTATTTTTATTTAAACCAGGTTGATTATAAATGTGATCTCTTTCTAAAGAAGAAAAGGGAATATGATATAGATATGATAGGATGAAAGGGTAGATTTTTTTTTAAAGATTTATTTATTTGTTATGTATACAGTGTATACAGTGTTCTGTCTGCACGTATCTCTGCAGGCCAGAAGAGGGCACCAGATCTCATTACAGATGGTTGTGAGCCACCATGTGGTTGCTGGGAATTGAACTCAGGACCTTTGGAAGAGCAAACAGTGCTCTTAACCTCTGAGCCATGTCTCCAGCCTAAAAGGGTAGATTGTTGAATCTACTTTTAAAGAGTAACTTGTTTAAAATGTTTTACATTGCTAAGGATTTTAGTTTACTGATACAAGGTTAAACTTAATTTTGTTATACTGTATATATATTTCTATTCTTGTTTGAGGTATTATGTTTATGTAACTCATTTAGATTGTAATGGATAATTAAGAAATACAGATTAATGATTAGTCTTCTATGATAGTCAAATTTATACTCATGTTATTTTCTAGGTATACATAGATATAATTCAATTAGGTAGGTAATTTTCAAACTCTTCAAAGACCAACAGAATATGGCATTTAAAATGTTTTAAAAATTTAGTCTTTCTGGACAATGAGATATGTCTGTTCCTGGCAGCACTGATTTACTTCAGAGAGAAGGATGGGCATCAAAGACACTCTATATGGAGTTTATCTTCATCTTGGTAAAAATAGCCATTTGGGCAAGAAACTGTTCTTGCCTGGACTGCTTGATCAACTGGACGTACAGGACCCATAGGAAGGTGACCAATGAACTTTGCTTGGCAAAATGGTCCTTCAGGTTCCTGCTTTGCAGAGGAAACTGTCAGACATTCTACAGGGCACAGAGAAAAGTGACCAAGAGACTCTAGACCTGTGGGCTGAAGACAGATTCCCCAACTTTACAAAAGAACATTGGATGACTATCCAGGCTGCCAGCTGTCTCTGTCTACTGTCACAAGACTCCTGGGAGTTGCTTGTGTCTTTCTCCCATTTTTCAGGTAATAATATATCCTTCTGAGGTCTTTGATGTAGATGAAAACTAGATAGTTATAATTTCCTTAGTTATGATAAGAGATAAGTTAGATATGAAACCTTAACTCACAAATATAAGATAGATAGGATATATTTTTTTTTAATTTTCCCAAATACAAATAGACTAGATATTGTTACTCTATTTCTTGTTTGATAACTATTTGGTTATATATAACTATTTAACTAGGTTAAAGTTAAAATCTTCCTTTAAAAAAAAGCAGAAAAGGGGAAGTGCTGTGTGATGTCCTGTATGTTGTGAATAAATAAAATGCTGATTGGCCAGTAGCCAGGCAGGAAGTATGAGATAGGCAGGACAAACAGAGAGGAGAGGCTGGGAGGTGAAAATCTGGAAGAGATGCCAGCCTGCTGTCCAAGGAGCATCATGTAAAGGGAGTAGGTAAAGCCATGGAACATGTGGCAACATATAGATGAACAGAAATGGGCCGAGTATAAGAGTAATAGCTAGACAATGGTAGGCCTGAGCTAATGGCTGAGCAGTTTAAATAATATAAGCATCTGTATGTTTATTTTATAAGTGGGTTACAGGACTGTCAGGGCTTGGCAGGAGCTGCAAAGAAACTCTTCAGCAACAATATAAAGCATATTACAGGTATATCACATTATCCTACAGGCCAAGCAGTTATAGAAAGATCAAACAGAACTCCAAAAGAAATGCTAAATAAACAGAAAGGGTAACAAAAAACCCCAGAAATAGACTGCATAATGCTCTATTAACTTTGAATTTTGTCAATGCTAATGAGAAAGGAACAACAGCTGCAGCGAGACACTGGATAATAGAAAAAAACTATAGAATTAAATCAGCCTATATAATTTATGGATGTGCTGACCTCAGAATGGAAACCAGGATATGTGTTATGTTGGGGATATGGTTTTGCTTTTGTTTCTACAGGAGAAGATAAGCTGTGGATACCATCAAAATTGATAAAGGTTTGATTTGAATAAGAGAGAACTCTTAATTAGAAGAGGTAATAGTTCATCAACCAGCATGATCATCCAATTTAAACTAACTTATACTATTAACACATGGCTTTTCATTTAATCAGACATAACTTGCCAAAAGGGAACCTCCCCAAAATTAGTCTTGGGGAAAGGTTTTGTTTTTTTTTCTTTCAGGAGAATGAAGGCTAAGGAATCTGAAGAACACTGGACAAATGAGACATCTGAAGAAAAAGGACAAATCATGTAGAAAAAATGTCCCAAGAAAAAGAGTAAAATAACCTATTGGTATATCATCTATACAATTTCATAAGTCTTCCTAAATATTCATTTCTGCACTTCTCCAAAGAAATTTAACGCTATTGGTCTTCTTGTAGTCCCAGTTCAATGAAAATTTGAAGATGACTTTGGAGTTGGAGAATGGCTCTTTCCTTCTTTAAACTCAAGCATGTTGTTAAAAGGAAAATGCAAACTCCCTGTATCATGCCAGAAGAAAGAGCCATCTTCCGATATGGGACAGAAGAAAAACCAAATTAATAAAGGGACTATTCTATTACTACTAATATCAATTCTTTGATTCAATTCTGATTCTTTAAACTTTTAAAAAACTTTTATAAAAGTATGAATTTTATATCAAAATTTACAAGATTAATATACATATATGTATACATTTTAAACTTTTTAAGATATTAATGGTCATATAGAATACTAACTAATTCTAGGAAAAAAAGGCTTCAATTAGTTGCCTATACACGTCTTTGTGTTTGAGTCTTTATCAGTTTTCTGTAGGAAATCATGGCCAGGCCTAACATCAACTGAAGTCTCCAGAAAGAAGATGGGGCCCCACAACCACAATAATTCCATGTGGACAATAATAATAATATCACTAAGCTGATGAACATCATCTACAGATCAACTTGGGACTACAAACTGCTCAGAGCAATTTTGAGATGGCTAGCTGAGATGAACCAGTTTTAAAGACTACTTGAATAAGGAGTTGAGATAAGCCCTGAACCAAATTTGGCATTATGCTCAGACTGGACAACAAAGGATATAGCTACCTTTCCTAGAATTTGACAATTAACCCAAAATTTTTCTTTTCATAATAAAGATACCTTCGCCCATATCCAGCAGGAAGCAATTTTAAGAATATGACACCCACATTCCCAAAGAGGTGTTGTGGGTGGGTGTTTTTTTGGTCTTTTATGGGTTTTGGGTCTGGGATAATTTCATTGTTAGGAGGGTTGGTTACAAGTTGTTGTTAAGGGTTAGGAAAAGGGCTAAGCAAAGAAGATTAGATTTAAGGTTCTTGTTTAAAAAAAGAATATATGGAAATGATACAATAGAGGATAGATTATTGAATCTACTTGGAAAAATAAAGAGAATATATAGATATGAAATAGATAAAAAGATTATTGAATCTACTTTTAAAAGACAATTACTAGTTTTAAATACTTTACATTGGATTGGATTTTTGTATATTGTATACTAATTATATATATTGAGATTGATATTGTTATAAAATGCTATCCGTATATTTCTAATCTTGTTTAAGATATTGTACTTATACTGTCCACTTAATAATGTAATGTAATTTACTGATCCTTGAATGTTATTATTACCAACTATTAGGATATAAAGAAATGAAAGTTAATAGTTAAACATTACAATTGAACTTGTAGTCATAAACAGGTATGTTTTCAATATTGAGCAGATATATTTTAGAAAGACAGTTCATCCTCAAACCCTTCAGAGATCTAAATGTCATATAGAATATGACATTTAGAATGTTTTAATAACTTAGAGAATTTTTCCTTTTTTTATGACTATGAGACATGTTGTCTCCTGGCAGTACCAATCTACTTCAGAGAAAATATGGGCATTGAAGTAACTGCATATGGAGTTAACTTTCATTGTGGCAAATGTTAGCCACTGGGCAACTAAGTATCCTCAAATCAACTGCTGACAATCAGGACAAAATGGACAGAGAGGACACAAAACAAAGGACTACCAATTCTTGCCAAGACAAGTGTGGTTGTGGCTTTACAACAGGCATCCTCTGAGGCCAAGACAAAATGGCACCATCCCTGAAGTGGCCTTTGCAATCCAGAAAAGGTACAGTGCCCTTTTCTTTGAAGGCAGCTGAACTGGCAGTGGACTGATTGCTTCTGGTATACAGTGGAACAGTAGCTGAAACAGTTATTCTTGAAAGAGTAACTAAGCTGACAGAGTCTAACCTCTCAATGGTAGACTGGCATTTAATAAAAGAGTTGAAGCCATCCACCAGCTGAGAAGAAAGGGATGCAGAGAAGAACGTGATACTGAGATGAAGCCAACCACAAGCCAAGTATGGACAGCTGAATTGAAAAAAAAAGCAACAATTTCCAGAATTTAAAATCCTGAATCATGACAGGACACTAGTAGAATTCAGCTGTTTCTGGTACATGGACTGCTCTCACCAAATGTGAATTTGAACTGTTGGCCTTGTGTACATCCTAGTTCACAAATGAGTCTGTCAGATACGCTAAGCCTATAGGCTGAAGATGATGTCCCAAAGTTGCAGAGAAACCTCAGGTGACTGTCCAGGCAGCTGGTTGTTTCTATCAACTCACAATTTTTTGGAAGCTGCTTGTGTGCACTTCCTATTTTTATTTATTTAGATCATATTATTTCCTTCTTGGGTCTCTGAAGAAGTTGAAGATTAGTTATAGTTATAGTTGAAGAATAGATAGTTATAGTTATTTAAAGTTTAGATAGCTATAGTTTTCCTTGTTAAGAATTTCAGAAAAGAAACTCACTAAAGAGTAAGTGTATAAATTTGAAAGATATTATAAGATAGTACTGGGGATAATATAAGTTACGATAGAAAGTGAATCATGTACAATTTGGACTTAACAAAATAGGATAGATAATGGAATTATTTTCTCTGAATATGTCAAATGCAAATGGACTAGACATTGTTTAGGTATTTATTGTTTGTATATATGGTATATAGTTATTGTACTTTTTGTATATAGGTTTTTAACATATTAGTTATAACATTTTTCCTGTTTTCTTTTTATTAAAATAGAAAGGGGGAAATATGGTGATATTTTATTTGTGCTGAAATGTGATTTTATTTGTATGTTAATAAATAAAGTTGCCTGGGGGTCAGAGCTAATAGGAAGCCATAGCAGAAGCTGGGTGACGGTGGCACATGCCTTAAATCTGATCACATGGCAGGCAAAGTCTGTGTGTTCCAGGACATAGCCAGCTTGGAGACACATGCCTTTAATCCCAATACCATCCATAGAGACCTGGAGGTCTGTATAGACAGGTAGTGATGAGGAGGTCATGTGGTTGGGTTTACAACCAATCAGAAGGCAGAACAGAAAGTTAATAAAAAGATAGACACATAGGAAGTTGTAGTGGGTAGCCATTCCAGCTTTGACCTGGAAGTTCTAACCCCCATTGAGGCTTCAGTAATGGTCATGCCTACAAGGAAGGACTGAGAGAGGACGCTGAAGACCCAAGTTCTGGATGTGGGGGCTCTCTTGGTTCCTGGATCCTAGATGCTGGAGTTGGATGAGGAGAACACCATCGGACGGCGCTACACCTTTCCTAGACCTTGCAACCTACCTATCCCTTCAATTATAAGTTACGCCACAAAATAAACTTCCCTTTTAACTATGTGGAATGGCCTTAATAATTTCACCAATATCTGGTGCCCAATGTGGGGCACAAACCCATGACCCTGAGATTAAGAGTCTCATGCTCTACCAACTGAGCAATGGCAGTGGCAGCAGGTGGTAAGAAGGCAGTTTTAGTCTCAGCTCTTAGCTATTGCTCTGACCTCTTGGGCTTTTAACTCTGCATTTGGCTCTGTGTTTCTTATTTAATAAGACCATTACTTCTACATCCAGGCTACAAATCCACAAGCCCAGAGAAGCTAGGTAAAGAGAAGGACACTAAAATGCTGTGGATATCACTCTGTATAAATAAAGTGCTGATTGGCCAGTAGCCAGGCAGGAAGGATAGGGTAGGCGGTACAAGGAAGAAGAGGAGGCTGAGAACAGGAAGGCTGCGGAAAGACACTGTCAGCCGCCGCCATGAGAAGCAGCATGTAAAGACACTGATAAGCCACAAGTCATGTGGCAAAGTATAGACTAACAGAAATGGGTTAATTTAAGATAGAAGAAGCAGATAACAAGAAGCCTGCCATGGCCATACAGTTTCTAAACAATGTAAGTTTCTGTGTGTTTACTTGGTTGGGTCTGAGTGTCTATGGGCCTGGCTAGTGAGAGAGATTTGTCCTGACTGTGGGCCAGGCAGGAAAACTCTAACTACACTAAAAGGGACACACATGGATGAGGTGGTATTGTGTTCCCTGAAATATTGTGTGTTCCCCAAAATAAACTTATCTTGGGTCAGAGAACAGGACGACCACAATATTAAACATGAGGATAGGTGGTGGTAGCACACACCTTAATCCCAGCACTCTGGAAGCAGAACCAGGTGGATCTCTGTGAGTTCAAGGCCACATTGGAAACAGCTAGGCATGGTGACACATGCCTTCAATCCCAGGGAGTGGCGGCAGATAGAGAAAGATTATATAAGGCGTGAAGACCAGAAACTAGAAGCATTTGGCTGGTTTAGCATTTGGCTGGTTAAGCTTTTAGGCTTTGGAGCCACAAAGTTCAGCTGAGATTCATTTGGATAAGGACTCAGAAGCTTGCAGTCTGAGGAAATAAGACCAGCTGAGGAACTGGCGAGGTGAGGAAGCTGTGTCTTGTTCTGTGTCTCTGATCTCCCAGCGTTCACCCCAATAACTGGCCTCGGGTTTGATTTTATTAATAAGAACTTCTAACAATTCTGCTACACATGGATCGCTCCAGGAAGGGGAAAGGGTTAAGTTCTCCTGGGTAAACTGGGAGGAGGGAGTAGAGTGGAGGGGAGGTGGGTGCATGAGGGCTGGAGATGGCTGAGTTGGGGGAGAGATGGGGAGGGAGAGCAATGAATGAGATATCTTGACAGCATGTACCATTAAGGGGATGGGGAGAAATACGCAGACAGGGAAAACCCCAGGAACTCACAAGACAGTCCACAGCTAAGACTCATAGCAGTGGTGGACAGTGTGATTAAACTAGCCTTTCCCTGCACTCAGATTGGGGTCTACCACAATTGTCATCATAGAGCCTACATCCAGTGACTGATGGAAGCAAGTACAGAGACCCACAGCCAGTCACTTGGCCAAGATCCTGGAGTTCAGCTGAAGAGAGGGAGGAAGTATTATAAGAGCAAGGGGGGTCAGAATCATGATGGGATGAACCACAGAGGTAGCTTATTTAAGCCAGTGGGAGCTCATGGTCTCTGGACTGACAGCTGGAAAGCCTGCATGGGACCGAACTAGGCCCTCTGAATTTGGGTGAAAGTTGCATGGATGAATGTGTGTGTGGGTCCCCTGGCAATGGGACCAGGACTTATCCCGGGTACACAAACTGGCTTTTTAGAGCCCATTCCCTATGGTGCAATGCCTTACTCAGCCGTGATGCAAGGAGGAGATGCTAGGTCTGGTTCCAACTTGGTATGCCAGCCTGTGCTGACTACCCAAGGGAGGCCTTGCCCTCTATGGGGAAGGAATGGGGGTGGGATGGGAGTAGGTGGAGGGGGAGCAGGGTGAAGGAAAGGGAGGCAGAACAGGGATGGTATGTAAAAGGAAAGAAAACTTTTTTTTAATTAAAAAAATGAACTCTTTTTTTCTGTTTTGTCTGAAGCTTTTTTTAAAAAATATATTTTTTCTTTATTATTATGTGTTTTAAAGTTTATACATCAGCCATGGGTTCCCGTGTCCTCCCCCCTCCTGCCCCCACCCTCACCTTGCCCCCCCAAGCCCCTCCCCTCCATTCCCATGTCCTCCAGGAGCAAGGCACCCCTGGGGATTCATTTAAACCTGGTGGATTCAGTACAGGCAGGTCCAGTCCCCTCCTACCAGACTGAGCATGTGTCCCTGCGTAAGCCCAAGGTTTCAAACAGCCAGCTCATGCACTAAGGACAGATCCTAGTCCCACAGACTGAGTGCCTCCCAAACAGATCAAGATATTCAATGGTCTCACTTATCCATAGGGTCTGCTCCATCTGGGGGCTCCACAGCCTTTGGTTCATAATTCATGTGCTTTTTGCAATCTTGGATTCAACAATGCACACTCTTGCAGACCCTCCTCTTTCTCGAAAGTTGGACACCTGGGGCCTGGCTGAGGATCTCTGCATCCACTTCCATCAGTCATTGGGTGATCCTTGGGTCTTTCCTAGGGTCCCATTTTCTAGGTAGCCTCCCTGAAGTTGTGTAGCAGTCTAGTCATCTTTGTTTTATATCTAGTATCCTACTATGAGTGGGTACATACCAAGTTTGTCCTTCTGAGTCTGGGTTACCTCACTCAGGATGATTTTTTCTAGATCCATCCATTTGTCTGCAAACCTCATGATGTCATTGTTTTTCTCTGCTGAGTAGTACTCCATTGTGTATATGTACTATATTTTCTTTATCCATTCTTCAGTTGAAGGGCATCTAGGTTGTTTTCAGCTTCTGGCTATTACAAAGAAAGCTGATACGAACATAGCTGAGCAAATGACCTTGTGATATGATTGAGCATTCCTTGGGTATATGCCCAAGAGTGCTATAGCTGGGTCTTGGGGGAGATGGATTTCCAATTTTCTAAGGAAGTGCCATATTGATTTCCAAAGTGGCTGTACAAGCTTGCATTCCCACCAGCAGTGGAGGAGAGTTCCCCTTGCTCCACACCCTCTCCAGCATAAGCTGTCTTCTGTGTTTTTGATCTTAGCCATTCTGACAGATGTAAGGTGGTATCTCAGAGTCGTTCTGATTTGCATTTCCTGGATAATTAGGGATGTTGAGCTTAACCTTAAATGTCTTTCAATCATTTGAGTTTCCTCTGTTGAGAATTCTCTGTTCAGTTCTATAGCCCATTTCTTAATTGGACTGTTGGGCATTTTGATGTCTAATTTCCTGAGTTCTTTATATATTCTGGATATCAGCCCTCTGTCAGATGTGGGGTTGGTGAAGACCTTTTCCCATTCTGTAGGCTGTGGCTTTGTCTTGTTGATCATGTCCTTTGCTCTACAAAAGCCTCTCAGTTTCAACAGGTCCCATTGATTGATTGTTTCTCTCAGTGTCTGTGCTACTGGTGTTATATTTAGAAAGTGATCTCCAGTGCCAATGCATTCAAGAGTACTTCCTACTTTCTCTACTATCAGGTTCAGAGTAGCTGGATTTATGTTGAGGTCTTTGATCCACTTGGACTTAAGTTTTGTTCATGGTGACAGATATGGATCTATTTGCAGCCTTCTACACATTGACATCCAGTTATGCCAGCACCATTTGTTGAAGATGCTTTCTTTTTTCCATTGTACATTTTTGGCTTCTTTGTCAAAAATTATATGTTCATAGGTATGCAGGTTAATGTCAGGGTCTTCAATTCGATTCCATTGGTCCACATGTCGGTTTTTCTGCCAGGACCAAGCTGTTTTTATTACAGTAGCTCTATAGTAGAACTTGAGGTCAGGGATTGTGATGCCTCCAGAGGTTGTTTTATTGTACAGGATTCTTTTGGCTATCCTGGGTTTTTTGTTTTTCCATATGAAGTTGAGTATTATTCTTTCCAGATCTGTGAAGAATTGTGTTAGTAATTTCATGGGAATTGCGTTGAATCTGTAGATTGCTTTTGGCAAGATCGCCATTTTTACTGTGTTAATCCTGCCTATCCATGAGCATGGGAGATCTTTCCATTTTTTGACATCTTCTGCAATTTCTTTTTTCAGGGACTTAAAGTTCTTATCATATAGGTCCTTCACATGCTTAGTTATAGTAACCCCAAGGTATGTTATATCATTTGTGGCTATTGAAAAGGGTGATGTATCTCTGATTTCCTTCTCAGCCTGTTTGTCTACTGTATATAGAAGGGCTACTGATTTTTTGAGTTGATCTTGTATCCTGCAATGGTGCTGAAGGTTTTTATTAGCTGTATCAGTTCCTTGGTTGAATTTTTGGGGTCACTCATGTAAACTAACATGTCATCTGCAAATAGGGACAGCTTGACTTCTTCCTTTCCAATTTCTATCCCCTTAATCACTTTATGTTTTCTTACAGCTCTGGCCAGAACTTCAAGTACTATATTGAATAAGTAGGGGGAGAGGGGGCAGCCTTGCCTTGTTCCTGATTTTAGTGGTATTGCTTTGAGTTTCTCTCCATTTAACTTGACGTTGGCTGTCAGCTTGCTGTAGATTGCCTTTATTATGTTTAGGTATGTTCCCTCTATTCCTGATCACTCCAAGACCTTCATCATGAAGGGTTGTTGGATTTTGTCAAATGCCTTTTCTGCATCTAGTGAGATGATCATGGGGTTTTTTTCTTTGAGTTTGTTTATATGGTGTATTACATTGACAGACTTTCATATGTTGAACCACCCTTGCATCCCTGGGATGAAGCCTACTTGATCCTGGTGGATAATTGTTTTGATGTGTTCTTGGAGTCTGTTCGCCAGAATTTTATTGAGTATTTTTGCATCAATGTTCATGAGGGAGATTGGTCTGTAGTTCTCTTTCTTTGTTGCATCTTTGTTTTAGGAATCAGGGTAATGATAGCCTCATAGAAGGAGTTTGGTAATATGCCTTCTTCTTCTATTGTGTGGAACAATTTCAAGAGTATTGGTATTAAGTGTTCTTTGAAGATCTGGTAGAATTCTGCAGTGAAATCATCTGGTCCTGGGCTTTTTTTGGTTGGGAGACTTTTAATGACTGATTGTATTTCCTTAGGGGTTATTGGACTATTTAAATGGTTTATCTGGTCTTGATTTAACTTAGGTATGTAGTACCTATCCAGAAAATTATCCATTTCTTTTGGATTTTCCAGTTTTGTGTAGTAGAGGTTTTTGAAGTATGACCTGATGATTCTCTGGATTTCCTCATTGTCTGTTGTTTTCATTTCTGATTTTGTTAATTTGGATGCTCTCTGTCTTTTGGTTAGTTTGGATAAGGGCTTATCTATCGTGTTGATCTTCTCAAAGAACCAACTCTTTGTTTCATTAATCCTTTGTATTGTTCTCTTTATTTCTATTTTATTGATTTTAGCTCTCAATTTGATAATTTCCTGGCATCTGTTCCTCCTGGGAGACTTTGCTTCTTCCTGTTCACAGGCTTTCAGGTGGGCTGTCAAGTCACTGGCATGAAATTTCTCCAGCTTCTTTATGTGGGCATTTAGTGCTATGAATTTCCCTCTTAGCACTGCTTTCATAGTGTCCCATAAGTTTGGGTATGTGGTATATTCATTTTCATTGATCTCTAGGAAGTCTTTAATTTCTTTCTTTTTTTCTTCCTTAACCCATTGGTGACTCAGTTGAGCATTATTCAGTTTCCATGAGATTGTAGGATTTCTGTAGTTTTTTCTGTTGTTGAAATCTAACTTTAAACCATGGTGGTCTGATAGAACAGAGGGTGTTATTCCAATTGTTTTATATCTGTTGATATTTGCTTTGTGGCCAAGTATGTGATTGATTTTAGAGAAGGTTCCTTGGGGTGCTGAGAAGAACGTGTAGTTAGAGTTTTCCTGCCTTGCCCAGTCAGGACAAATCTCTCTTACCCACCAGTCCCACAGTCGCTCAGACCTAACCAAGAAAGCACACAGAAACTTACATTGTTTAGAAACTGTATGGCTGTGGCAGGCTTCTTGTTATCTACTTTTTCTATCTTAAATTAACCCATTTCTGCTTATCTATACTTTGCCACATGGCTTGTGGCCTACCAGTGTCTTTACACGTTGCTTCTCATGGCGGCTGGTGGTGTCTCTCCCCAGCCTTCTACTTCCCAGAATTCTCTTCTCTCTTGTCCCGCCTATACTTCCTGCCTGGCCACTGGCCAATCAGAACTTTATTTACACAGAGCAATATCCACAGCACTTCCCCTTTTCATTTTTTTTTTTAAGGAAGGTTTTAACTTTTACATAGTAAAATTACATATAACAAAACAATTATCAAGCAAGAATTACAGGTACAATATTAAAGAAGATATCCTATCTATCTTATATTTGTAATTTTAAAGTTTTATATCTAACTTATCTTTTATCATAACTGAGGAAAATATAACTATCTAGTCTTCAACCACATCAAAGATCTCAGAAGGATATAATATTACCTGAGAACTGGGAGAAGGATGCAAGCAACTTTCGGGAGTCTTGCAGGGTAGACAGAGACAGCTGGCAGCCTGAACAGTCACCTAATGTTCCTTTGTAATGTTGGGGCATTTGTCTTCAGCCCACAAGGCTAGAGTCTCTCAGTCACTTCTCTCAGTGTCCTGTGCAATGTCAACTCACATTTTTTTTTGAAGCTGCTTGCATGCACTTCTTGTTTTTATTTTTTATTAGGTAGTATTATTTCCTTCTTGGGTCTCTGAGGGAGTTGAAGATCAGTTAGTTATAGTTATAATTATCTTTGTTAAGGATTTCAGAAAAACTCACTAAGAGCTGTAAGTGTATAAATTTTGAAGACGTTATAAGACAGTTCCGTTAGCTATATAAGTTGGGATAAAAAGTGAATCAGGTACATTCTGGACTTACCAAAATAGGATAGATAATGGAATTTTTTCTCTGAATTTGTGAAATACAAATGGACTAGACATTGTTTAGGTATTTATTGTTTGTATATATGGTATATATAGTTATTGTACTTTTGTATATACTTTTTCTTATATTAGTTATAACTTTTTTCCTTTTTTTTCTTTTTATTAAAATAGAAAAGGGGAAATTTAGTGATATTTTAATTGTATTGAAATGTGATTTTATTTGTATGTCAATAAAGTTGCCTTGAGGTCAGAGCAAGCCAGAGCAGAAGCCGAGCAGTAGTGGGGCCCGCCTTTAATCCCAGCACTTGGGAGGCAGAGCTAGGCAGATCTCTGTGTGTTCAAGGACACAGCCAGCATGGCAGACACACGCCTTTAATCTCAATACCAACCATAGACGACCTGGAGGTCTGTACAAACAGGCAGTGACAAGGAGGTCATGTGGCTGGGTTTACAACCAATGAGAAAATAGAACAGAAAGTCTTTAAATAGACAGGACGCACATAAGTAAGTCTCTGGCGGAGAGGAGGAGTGAGCCAATTCCATTTCCAAAGCCAGCTTGATAATTTTGGGAATATGGGCGTAGTTACTCTTACTACTTCATGCTGGAGGGAGGTGCTGTATCTTATGGGGATACAAAGAAAATTTTAGGATTATAGAGTAGTCCATTAGGGTGAACCTCTGAGCCCATTGCCTTGAAACCATTCTGGATGTCAGATCATTTGGGCCATGGTGTCATTGGAGACCTTTCAGGTGGTCTTGGCTGATCAAACCTGATATATCTTAATCTGGAACAAATCCACAGCCTCTGGCTTTCTGTGGAAACAAAAGCAGAGACTCTTTTTCAAAGCAACATATCCTTATATCCAAATTTTGAAGTCAAGGTACCTTTAAAATTCACATATTTGTTTAACTCAACAGCTTTTACAATCAAATCTTCTTTTGTAGTTAAAAATTCCAAAGACAACATAAACCAGATTCTCTGTGTAATATCCATCTTTGTAAGACTGAAACACTGCTGTGGCTGCCGGCTCCGCCCACCTCAGCTTCCCAACATGAAGGTGGTACAGTTTACCACCAGCTCTGGGTCTGGAGCCATGTGTACCATCAACTATCAGAAGCAGTTCTGTCAAAGCAGTGCATAGCCCAGAATTTTTTTTTTAAACTAGCAAAGGCTAAATCTACCATGCAGCAGAGTAAAGTGCCGCTTGTAGATTCCTCATTCCTGCCATACTGCAGGTCAGATGCACATGCCAGGAACCCGCCATAGTAGTTCAAACCGGCATGCTGATGCTACCTTGAGAAAGACAACTAGGAAGCTGTTTTTAGCTCCGTTTTTGAATCTTTTTGCTCAGGTTTTAGGTGGAAATTCTTGCCAACATGGCTGGCACCATTTGTAGTTAGAGTTTTCCTGTCTGGCCCAGTCAGGACAAATCTCTCTTACCCACCAGTCCCACAGTCGCTCAGACCTAACCAAGAAAGCACACAGAAACTTACATTGTTTAGAAACTGTATGGCCATGGCAGGCTTCTTGTTATTTACTTTTTCTATCTTAAATTAACCCATTTCTGCTTATCTATACTTTGCCACATGGCTTGTGGCTTACCAGTGTCTTTACACGTTGCTTCTCATGGTGGCGGCTGGTGGTGTCTCTCCCCAGCCTTCTACTTCCCAGAATTCTCTTCTCTCTTGTCCCGCCTATACTTCCTGCCTGGCCACTGGCCAATCAGAACTTTATTTACACAGAGCGATATCCACAGCAAGAAGGTATATTCTTTTTTGTTTGGGTGGAATGTTCTGTAGATATAGATTAAGTCCTTGTGAACCATAACATCAGTTAAGTCCATTATGTCTCTGTTAAGTTTCAATTTGGCCGATCTGTCCAGAGGTGAAAGAGTGGTGTTGAAGTCTCCCACTATTAATGTGTGGGGTTTTATATGTGATTTAAGTTTTAGTAATGTTTCTTTTACATATGTGGGTGCCCTTGTTTTTGGGGCATGAATGTTCCGAATTGAAACTTCATCTTGGTGGATCTTTCCTGCAATGAGCCTGTAATGTCCTTCCTCATCTCTTTCGATTGATTTTAGTTTGAAGTCTATTTTGCTGGATATTAGGATGGCTACACCAGCTTGTTTCTTAAGACCATTTGATTGGAAAGTCTTTTCCCAGCCTTTTATTCTTAGGAGGTGTCTGTCTTTGAATTTGAGGTGTGTTTCTTGTATGCAGCAGAAAGATGGGTCCTATTTTCATATCCATTCTGTTAGTCTGTGTCTTTTTATAGATGAATTAATTCCATTGATATTAAGGGATATTAATGAGCAGTGATTGTTCGTTCCTGTTGTTATTTTTATTTTTTGGTGGTAGTGTGTGTGTACTTCTCTTCTTTGGGGTTTACTGCTGTGGTGTTATCTATTGCCTGTGTTTTCATGGGTGTATCTGCCTTCCTTAGGTTGGAATTTTCCTTCTAGTGCTTTCTGTAGGGCTGGGTTTGTGGATAAGTATTGTTTAAATCTTGTTTTCTCTTGGAACGTCTTGTTCACTCCATGTATGATGATTGAAAGTTTTGCTGGGTATATTAGTCTAGGCTGGCATCCATGGTCTCTTAGTGTCTGCATCATATCTGTCCAGGTCCTTCTGGCTTTCAAAGTCTCCATCGAGAAATCGGGTGTTATTCTGATGGGTTTGCCTTTATAAGTCACTTGGCCTTTTTTCTTTTGCTGCCCTTAATATTCTTTCTTTCTTCTGTATATTTAGTTGTTTAATTATTATGTGCCGAGGGGACTTTTTGGGGGGTCTAGTCTGTTTGGTGTTCTATAGGCTTCTTGTATTTTCATAGGCATTTTTTTCTTTAAGTTGGGAAAGTTTTCTTCTATGATCTTGTTAAATATATTTTCTGTGCCTTTGAGTTGGTATTCTTCTCCTTCCTCTATCCCCATTATTCATAGGTTTGGTCTTTTCATGGTGTCCCAAATTTCTTGGACATTTTGGGTCATGACTTTGTTGGTTTTAGTGTTTTCTTTGACTGATGAATCTATTTCTTCTACAGTATCTTCAACACCAGAGATCCTCTCTTCTATCTCTTGTATTCTGTTGGTTATACTTGCCTCTGAAGTTCCTGTTTATTTACTCAGATTTCCTATTTCCAACATTCCTTCTGCTAGTGTCTTCTTCATTTTTTCTATTTCTCTCTTCAGGTCTTCGATTGTCTCCCTTGCTTTTTCATGATTTTCATTCAAGGATTTATTGTTTTCTTCTGCTTTAATTGTCCTTTCCTCTAGTTTTTTTTATAGCGTTCTTCCCATTTTTTGTTTGTCTGTTCCTGCACTTTATTTTTGATTTCTTCTATATAAGGTTCTAGCCTCTTCATGATGTTACTTATAAGGTTGTTTTCTTCTTCTTCTTCCATTCCGTGATGTTCAGGTCTAGCTGTTGGAGAAGGGCTAGGTTCTGGTGATGCTGTATTGCTGTTTATTTTGTTGTAAGTACTTCTGCCTTGACGTCTGCCCATCTCCTCTTGTGTTCATTCTTGGTCTTATCAGTGTACTTGGTCCAGAGAGAGTTGACAGATTTAGGGAGCGTCTCTCTGTTCCAGATGGAAGCTGTGGTCCAGATGAGAGTGCTGGACTGATAGGAGCTGGGGGGCTGGACTCTGAGTCTCGGGAAGTCCCTGATTTCTCCTTATTTTGTCCAGATTGGAGCTCCTCTTGTCCAGATGGGAGTTCCTCTGGTCTCTGGTCCAGATGGGATTTCCAGGCCAGGCTTGGGGCTGGTCTCTGATTCTGGGGAAGTGGCTGGGGTCTCCAACAGATGGGTGTGGGGGCAGGGTGTGGAGACTGCAGTGTCTGCCTGCAGTCTTGGAAAAGGGGAGCCTTCCTGCAGGGCCGGCTGATTGGCAGGAAACTGGGGCCAAGTTGGTCAGGTTCTCCCGGGGTGGCCTGTGTCCACAGGTGTGACCCAGGCGCAGTTGCCTCTCTGACTATAACCCAGGCACTCCAAAAAAAGTATTCTTATATAGCCAGAAGGATCTACACTCCTATCAGAGTTTGATGTGTTATACCTTTTGCTAGTTTGTTTGGTATTGTTTTGAATCTTATAGTCCCCTATGTTTACACAAAAGTGAAAAACTATAGTAGTAAAAAAGGCTATGAACACAAATGTTGAGGACAACAGAAATGTAGTAGCAATGTTAGAGCCTTTTCAGTTTTCAGATTCACATATTGTAGATTGAGGAGCTAAGAGAGGTGATGCTATGCATTGTCCCTCCAGGAGGCCTATCCCATAACTGAAATCTGTATCCTGCTGAGCTTTGCTTTTTAGGCTGTGTGATACAAGCTCTCAACATCAGTTTGTCTGTGAGTCAGTGAAGAATGCTGAAATACTTAAGAGCTAAGATTTTCTGAATAGTAATAATCTTGAAAACAAGTCAACACCTTGTTTCTCATTACACATGGAGCTGAAGTATTTCTTTTGATGTTAAGTGCTTTAATAATCTACAGTGTGATTCTAGAGAGGTTTTGATTTAAGGCTTGTCAGCCCATTTCCGTCACTGTGGTATTTTTTAAATCAATAAATTATTTCCTTGCATAACACAGGGCTGTACCTGTATGCTCTACTATTAAGGGAAGGCTAAAGGCCCTTAATACAACAACAGATTGTAAGTTAAACAGAAATCATTTAAAACTTTATACAAGATGGACCAGAAAATAGGATATAATAGTAACTGAAAAAGCAATTATAGCTCCATAAGTCTACATGGGCTAAGATTGTCTTGGCACATGTTATTATGTTTTTACTAACTTTGAACCTTTCAAATGGAACTTTTACTTGTTATTTTTAAAACTTTTGCATTTGGAGATTTATGAAAAACAGTGAGAAAATTAAAGAGTTGACTGAACTAAGTCACATCAGTTAGTGCTCATTAGCCAGAAGCCTGCTGGTCTGCTGTTAATTTTCAACAGTTCCATGTGCCACCAGGCAACAAATACTGCTACATCAGACCCAACAGAGGAGCTAGACATTTTGAACTATAAGCAAGGTCAGTCAAGAAATACTTTAGAGTCCAGAAAAAAATGGTTTAGCAGATACATATCAGTGCTTGCTACCATGCCTAAAGATCTGTGTTCAATCCCCAGGTGCCACATTGTGGAATGTATCAGGAATCTTAAAGAGTTCTTATTAATAAAATAATAAGAGAGCCAGGTATTGAGGTAAATGTTAGAAGATCAGAGACACAGAATAAGACACAGCTTCCTCACCTCGCCAGTTCCTCAGCTGGTCTTGTTTCCTCAGACTGCAAGTTTCTGTGTCTTCATCCAAATCGATCTCAGCTGAACTTTGCTGCTCCAAAGCCTAAAAGCTTAACCAGCCAAATGCTGCTAGTTTCTGGTCTTCACGCCTTATATATCTTTCTCTTTCTGCTGTTACTCCCTGGGATTAAAGGCTTGCTTTCTGAGATTAAAGGCGTGTATCACCAAGCCTGGCTGTTTCTAATCTGGCCTTGAACTCAGAGATCCAGAGGTATTTCTGTCTCTGGAATGCTAGGATTAAAGGCATGTGCTACCACTGCCTATCATGTTTAATATTGTGGCTGTCCTGTTCTCTGACCCCAGATAAGTTTATTAGCCTGCACAATATCTTGGGGAATACAATACCACCACAGTGGAAAAAGAAAATTGACTTCTGAAAGTTGTCCTCTGACCTACATGTGTTCATGTGTACAACATTGCATATCCTTCATGAAATAAGTGTAATATTTTTTAAAGGAAACATCATCTTAGAAAACACCTATTATGTGCACTAGCACTATGTTAGACATTGTGAGGGTCACTGAACTGGGAATTATCATCTGTCAAACTGGAAGAGATTAAATAAGATATTACTAGGTCTACAGTCAAGTGTGACTTGGAAAAGGCATAGTCTTTGGAGTTAAGCAGAACTGCCTTCAGATCTTACCTTTGCACTGTCATAGCCCTAAAGCCACATAAGACATTTTGATTCTCTGAACCTTGTTTTTCTCATCCGTTAGTTGGACTTAGTAACAGTGGCCACCATGATAGGGTTGGCATGAGACTGTATTCAACTACTCCATGGCAGCTTTTGTCTTTCCCCCACCTTCTGTTAAGTGAGCACACCATACTGGTTGGCTTAAGGTGCTGAGTGCTACAAGACTGAAAACGCTTTCTATATCATCACTTCAAAAATGTGTTGAGTTGGACTGGCTAGATAAGGCTTCTGGCAGAAGGCCTTAGCCTGAATGCTTGGACCTGTGCCTTGCACAGATGCAAATATGCAGGACTCCTCCTCAGCTTGCATATGTTTTTGTTGGTTTGTTTTTAGATTTATTTATTTGTTTGTTTGTTTTGTGAGGCAGCATCTCTCTATGTAGCCTTGGCTGTCCTGGAACTCACTATGTAGAACAAGATGACCTTGAACTCACAGAAATCTCCCTAACTCTGCCTCCTGAGTGTTGTGATTAAAGGTGTGCACCATCATGCCTGACCAGATTTATTTTTATTTTAGTGTACTCTGTTTTGTCTGCATGCATATCTGTGTACTATATGTGTGCAGTACCTGAGGAGGCCAGAAGGTGGAAGCACAGACTATAGAACTAGAGTTAAGGTTGGTTGGTAACCACCATGTGGGTGTTGAAAATCAAAAGAGCAGCCAGTGCTATTAACTTCTGAGCCATCTTCCCAGACCCTCCTACGTTCTTTGCAAGCTGTGGTCACTGGGCCCAGGTAATTCATTTCCAACACTTTTCAATTAGTGTTACTGTTGGCTATGGTGATCTTCTTCAATTAGAAACAACACAACAGCTAAATTTCTAAACTAGTATCATATCTGTGTTAGTCAGTGATCTATTGTTGTGAAGAAACACCATGACCAACTCTTATGAAGAGTTGGCAGGAAGCATGATGGCACATAGGCAACTGAGAGCTACATCCTAATCAGTAGGCAGAGAGAAGAAGCATGATACTGAATCTGGCTTGGAATTCTGAAACCTCAAGGCCCACTCCAGTGACACACTTCTTTCAACAAGGCCACACCTCTGAATTATTTGAATCTCTCGTAAGTGAGCATTCAAATATGTGAGCCTGTGGGGGCCATTCACATTCAAACAACCACAATACTTTCACAAAAGAAGTAAGAGGAAGGGAACTCTGACTCTTTCTGTAACAGAAATGACTCAGGAAGCTAGGGTGCTCAGTGAGATAAGCCAGGAAAGTACTATATGAATTTATTTCTAAAAGTACCCAAAGAGACAGTAATATATTAAGAATTCCACGGGACTGTGTGGAAGAAATAACAGCAAATTCATGCTGAACAGGTATGGGATGATGAACAGACTCTGGAGAGCATTGGAGGTGATGGTTTATAACAGTGTGGACCTCTATAATTAAAGGTGGTTGCTTGTCCTTAATAGAAGAGGAGACGCCTAGTCTCACTGCAACTTCATATACCATGGCTGGCTGATCCACAAGAGGCCCATTCATATCTGAGAAACAGTGGAGAGCAAGTGGTTAGGGCTGTGTGAGGAAAAACTGGGAGGAGAGGAATGATAAGAATCTTTTGTTGGGATGTAAAAACAAACAAAGAATTCTTAAATAAAAAAATTTAAAGGGTTGCTGCTGGTGCTGAGGGCATAATTCACTGGTACAGTACTTGTCTATGAGGAATGGGGCTTTTTTTTTTTTCAAGGGGAAGTCAGAGACAAGGAAAAAAGGTGGCTCTGCATGTGGCAGGTCAGGATGGACAGAGCCAGTGTGCTAAACACTTCCAACCTCATACTCTGGAACCCAAGCAGGAAAACATGATAGCATAGGATTCATAATGCTCCTGTCATTATTAAAAGGAATTTCCCATCAGGTCTTGGGGTTTAATTTCCTTGCCTGACACCTTCTCTTCTTCAGTCTCTTCTCAGGTACTCCGTGTTTTCCATATTCTCATGCTGGTCCCGGTTGTTCACACTTTATTTCTGCCTGGCTCATCACCTCAAGGTGGTCCTTGATCCTAAATTAATTTATTCTTTCCCACATATTTTCTTTCCTCAGTCAGAAGGTGAGTAGCTTCAGGAATCCAGCAGAAGTTAATAGAATGATCATGGCTATGAGGTGACTGAAGCCTTTGTGAATGTGTTTGTTTTTTTAATTTTATTTTAAGGAGAGGCTGTGTGTGTGTGTGTGTGTGTGTGTGTGTGTGTGTGTGTGTGTGTGTGTCTGTGTGTGTGTGTGTGTGTCCAGTCTAGTTTCTACATACTTCTTCCCGCTTCTCCTATCCTAGATTTAGTTTCCAGAATTTTGGAGTTTTCCTGCCTGGCCCAGTCAGGACAAATCTCTCTCACCCGCCAGGCCCATAGATGCTCAGAACCAACCAAGTAAACACACAGAAACTTATGTTGCTTACAAACTGTATGGCCGTGGCAGGCTTTTTGTTATCTAGTTCTTCTATCTTAAATTAATCCATTTCTATTAGTCTATACTTTGACACATGGTTTGTGGCTTACCAGTACCTTACATTTTCCTTGTCCTGGCAGTGGCTGGCAGCGTCTCTCCTCCCCCAGCTTCCACTTTCCAGAATTCTCTTCTCTCTTGTCCTGCCTATACTTCCTGCCTGGCCTCTGGCCAAACAGCATTTTGTTTATACAGAGCAATATTCACAGCACTTCCCCTTTTCTTTTCTGTTTTTTTTAAAGGAAGGTTTTAACTTTTACATAGTAAAATTACAAATGACAAAACAATTATCAAGCAAGAATTATAGTTACAATATTAAAGAAGATATCCTATCTATCTTATATTTGTGAGTCTAAGGTTTTATATCTAACTTATCTTTTATCATAACTGAGAAAATTATAACTATCTAGTCTTTAACCACATCAAAGACCTCACTCAGAAGGATATAATTCTACCTGAGAACCAGGAGAAGCAACTTTCGTGAGTCTTGCCGGGTAGACAGAGACAGCTGGGCAGCCTGGACAGTCACCTAATGTTCCTTTGTAAAGTTGGGGCATTTGTCTTCAGCCCACAGGGCTAGAGTCTCTTGGTCACTTCTCTCAGTGTCCTGTAAAAGGTCTGGCAGTTTCCTCTGCGAAGCAGGAACCTGAAGGACCATTTTATCAAGCAAAGTTCAGTGGTCACCTTTCTATGGTTCCTGCATGTCCAGTTGATCAAGCAGTCCAGGCAAGAACAGTTTCTTGCCCAAATGGCTATTTTTGCCAAGTTGAAGATAAGATATGAAGTGTCTTCAATGCCCATCCTCCTCTCTGAAGTAAATCGGTGCTGCCAGGAGCAGACATGTCTCACTGTCCAGAAAGTCTAAATTTTAAAAATATTTTAAATGCCATATTCTGTAGACCTTTGAAGTGTTTGAAGGTTACCTGTCTATCTGAAATATCTCTGTGTATACCTAGAAGACTTAACTAACATGGCTATGAGTATGATTATCATAGATGATTAATTATTAATCTATTTTTAATTATCCATTACAATTTTAAATGAGCTATATAAACATAATACCTTAAACAAGAGTAGAGATATACAGTATAACAAAATTAACTAAGTTTGTATCAATAGACTAAAATCTATAACAATGTAAAACATTTTAAACAAGTTGTTGTTCTTTAAAAGTACGTTCATTAATCTACCCTTTCATCCTATTGTATCTATATCATATGTACTTTTTTTTCTTTAGAAAGAGATCACATTTATAATCAACCTGATTTAAATAAAAATATTGGTTTTTCTCTGTCCCACACCAGAGGGCTCTTCTGATTTGGGACACAAGAATCTCTTAACCTTTTCTTTTAACAATATGCCTGGGTTTAAAGAAGGAGTGAGCCAATTCCATCTCCAAAGCCAGCTTGATAATTTTGGAAAATTGGGTGTAGTTTCTCTTACTACTTTCTGCTGGATAGGGGTGCTGTATCTTATGAAGACACAAAGAAAATTTTAGGATTATGGAATAGTCTGTGAGGGTAAACCTCTGAGCCAGTTGCCTTGAAACCATTCTGGATGTTGGATCATCTGGGCCATGGTGTCATTGGAGACATTTCACGTGGTCTTGGCTGATCAAACCTGATGTATCTTAATCTGGAACAAACTGAAAGCCTCTGGCTTTCTGTGGAAAAAAAAGCAGAGACTCCTTTTCAAAGCAACATATCCTTATATCCAAATTTTGAAGTCATGGTACCTTTAAAATTTACATATTTGTTTAACTCAACAGGTTTTATGATCAAATCTTTTTCTGCAGTTAAAAATCCCAAAGACAAGACAAACCAGATTCTCTGTGTAATATCCGTCTTTGTAAGACTGAAATGCTACTTTGGCTGCTGGCTCTGCCCACCTCAGCTTCCCAACATGGCAGTGGTATAGTTTACCACCAGCTCTGGGTCTGGAGCCATGTTTACCATCAACTATCAGAAGCCGTTCTATCAAAGCAGTGCATAGCCCAGAAACTTTTTTTAACTGGCAAAGGCTAAATCTACCATGCAGCAGAGTAAAGTGCCGCTTGTAGACTCCTCATTCCCGCCACACTGCAGGTAAGGAACATGCCATAGTAGCTCAAACCGGCAGGCTGTCGCTAACTTGAGGGAGAAAACTAGGAAGCTGTATTTAGCTCAGTTTCAGAATCTTTTTTCTCAGGTTTTAGGTGTAAACTCTTGCCAACACATTGGGCGCCATTTGTTGTTAGAGTTCTCCTGCCTGGCCCACAGTCAGGACAAATCTCTCTCACCTGCCCAGGCCCGTAGACGCTCAGAACCAACCAAGTAAACACACAGAAACTTATATTGCTTACAAACTGTATGGCCGTGGCAGGCTTTTTGTTATCTAGTTCTTCTATCTTAAATTAATCCATTTCTATTAGTCTATACTTTGCCATGTGGTTTGTGGCTTACCAGTACCTCATATTTTCCTTGTCCTGGTGGTGGCTGGCAGCGTCTCTCCTCCCCCAGGTTCCACTTTCCAGAATTCTCTTCTCTCTTGTCCTGCCTATACTTCCTGCCTGGCCTCTGGCCAAACAGCATTTTATTTATACAGAGCAATATCCACAGCAGAGATTCACCTGCCTCTGCCTCCTGAGTGCTGGGATTAAATGTGTGTGCACCACTGCACCTGGATACCTACCTACGTTTTTTTGTTAAACATTTGATTAATTAATTAACTAATTAATTTAGTGTGTGTGTGTGTGTGTGTGTGTGTGTGTGTGTGTGTGTAAGAAATGGGGGGGCACTTATGCCATGGAACAAATGTAGATATAAGAAGACAACTTACGAGGGTTGATGTTTTTCCTTTCACCATGTGGTCCTAAGGATTAAATTCGGGTTGTCAGGTTTGGTAGCAAGGTATTTTACCTACCCATCAATGTTGTAGTTTTAGGTTGATGGCTTAATTCAGAAGAAGGTAGAGATATATACTATAAGTATTCTGTCTCTAAACATAAGCACCCTGTCTCTAAACATCCTCAGACTCCCACAATATGAACATCCCTCACCTGAGTGGCACATTTCTTACAAATGGATTCTTTCTTTATTATGCAACTTGTCCACCATGTCAGTGGCCAAATACTGTGATGCAGCCAATGCTCATGTAGCTGTTGACAGCTTAAGGTATTATGCAATGTAATTGAAGACCCATCCACTCACACACCGATGACTGTATTCTAAATCTGTCACAAGGTAATTATTATTCTGAATTTAGTGGTTTTCTTTCCCATGTCTTTTCCAACCCATTTACTCAATATTTATGTGTAGGAGGATTCTTAAAAGGTCTTATTAATAAAAACAAACCTGGAGCCAGGTATTGGGGTGAAGGCTAGAAGATCAGCAAAGCAGAACAAGCCACAGCTACCTCAATTCCTCAGCTGAGCCTGTTTCCTCAGACTGGAAGAATCTGTGTCCTTATCCAAATGGATCTCAGCTGAACTGCTTCTCAAAAGCCTAAAAGCTTAACAAGGCTCTAGTTCCTGGTTTTTACATGCCTTATATACCTTTCTGCTTTCTGCTATCACTTCCTGGGATTAAAGACATGAGTCACCATGCCTGGCTGTTTCCAGTGTGGCCTTAAACTCACAGAGATTTGATGAATCTCTGCCTTTGGAATGCTAGGATTAAAGATGTGTGTGCCACTATTTTCTGTTCTCTATGTCTAGTGGCTGTTCTGTTCTCTGACTACAGATAAGTTTATTAGGGTGCACAATATTTTGGGGAACACAATACCACCACATTTATGTGTCCATAAATATGTACTATTGTGCTGCATGTTTTCAAGCCTCACAAAGTGGTACTACATATAAATTACCCTTTTGCAATTGCTTAATTCATTAATTCATTAATTATCTGTTCTTAAAAAACTTCCATGCTGGAGCATCTTCCTGTGGTTATCCACTGCCTTTTGATGGACATTTTGGTGTTTACAATTTTTTGATTTTACAAACAAGTATTGTTCTTAACATTCTTGTATATTACTGTAATAATTTCTCTTGGGCACACTTTGATATTCTTTTGACATTAAAATAATTATGCTAATGGAGATCTCATCCATTTCCCCTTTCCAGGGTGATACATGCATCCTTCTTTGGGGCCGCTTGTTAGCTAGCTTCTCTGGAGTTGTGGGTTATTGTCTGGTTATCCTTTGCTTTACGTCTATTATCCACTTATGAGTGAGTACATACCATGTTTGTCCTTCTGAGTCTGGGTTACCTCACTCAGGATGATATTTTTTAGTTCCATCCATTTACCTGCAAATTTCATGATGTCATTGTGTTTTCTGTTGAGTAGTACTCCATTGTGTATATGTACCACATTTTCTTTATCCATTCTTCAGTTGAAGGGCATCTAGGTTGTTTCCAGGTTCTGGCTATTACAAATAATGCTGCTGTGAACATAGTTGAGCATGTGTCCTTGTGGTATGATTAAGCACTCCTTGGGTATATGCCCAAGAGTGGTATAGCTAGAACTTGAGGTAGATTGATTCCCAATTTTCTGAGAAACCACCATACTGATTTCCAAAGTGGCTGTACAAGTTTGCACTCCCACCAACAGTGTAGGAGTGTTCCCAATGCTCCACATCCTCTCCAACATAAGCTGTCATCAGTGTTTTTGATTATAGCCATTCTGACAGGTATAAGATGGTATCTCAGAGTCATTTTGATTTGCATTTCCCTGATGACTAAGGATTTTGAGCAATTCCTTAAATGTCTTTCTGCCACTTGAGATTCTTCTGTTGAGAATTCTCTGTTAAGGTCTGTAGCCCATTTTTAATTGGATTCTTCATTATTTTGATGTCTAGTTTCTTGAGTTCTTTATATATTCCAGATACTAGCCCTCTGTCAAATGCAGGGTTGTTTAAGACCTTTTATCATTTTGTAGGCTGCTATTTTGTCCTATTTACTGTGTTCTTTGCTTTACAGAAGATTCTCAGTTTCAGGAGGTCCCATTTATTAATTGTTGCTCTCAGTGTCTGTGCTACTGGTGTTATATTTAGGAAGTAGTTTCCTGTGCCAATGCATTTTTAAATCACTTTCCTTAAGTGGCTCATGTAACAAATGTTTTCAGTGTCTAGCTGTGTTTAGTTCTCATTGCCAATTGAACTAAAAAGAAAGGCCAACTTTCACAATCATGGCCTCAAAGGAATAACACTTGTTAGATTCTTTTTGCTGAAAACAAAAGGTTCTTGCTACTTTAATATAAAGAAAGTTGAATTCATAGATCCACCAGGAGGAAAAAGTTTATGATGAGATTTGAAACTAGAATAAAAATTATCCACTTTTATGTCTCATGTGTTATTTTTCCTGCATTCTGTTCTTCCTCAGCACCTAATTTTACCTCTTCTTGGCTTCCTTTCTACACTTTAGAGTCTACCTTCACTTGCTTGTACTATTTACAAAGATACATGTACTTGTAGGCTAAGATCACACATGCAGGTGAAACTTTATGTTTTTCTTTCTCAGTTTGAGTTATGTCTGTTAATACATTTTCCAGGTCCATCAATTCTCCTACAAATTTCATTTTTATTTACAGTTGAATAGTAGTCCATTTTGTGTGTGTACCATCTGTTCATCTGTTGATGGACACCTAGACTAATCTCATTCCCTAGCAATTGTATTACAGCAATACACACTTATTTCCAAGTGTCTGTGTGGTAGGGTATGGAGTCCTTTGGAGATAGGCACAGAAATGGAACATCTGGGTCATATGGTCTTTCTATTTTTATTCTTTTAAGGACTGTCCAAACTGATTTTCATAATGGTTGTTTTAATTAGGGCTCCCATCATCAGTAAATAAGGGATCCTCTTTTCCCACATCCTCTCCAACTTTTGTTGTCAATATTCTTGATGATAGCCATTCTGGAGTGAGATGGTATCTCAAGTTCATTTTAATTTGCATTTCCTCAATGAATAAATATGTTGAAAACTTTTAAAAATTAGTTATTGGTCATTTGTGTTTATTCTTCTGAGGTCTGTTAATTTCATCAGTCCATTTGTTGATTGGCAGATGAGTTTTGGAGTTCAATTTTTGGCATTCTTTGTAACTTCTGCCTGAAGTACAGCTGGTAAGGATGTTTTCCCATTCTATGTGCTTGATGTTCTGCTGACAGTTTCTTACCTGTTGCACTGTTAGACTTTGTCAATTTGACATTACTCCGAGTCACATGGGAGGAGGGGACCTTGATTATGGAAATGCCTCCATCAGATTGGCCCATAGACACATCTGGGTAGCATTTTCTTAATTGTTGCTTGATGTGGGAGGGCCCAGGGCACTATGGGTGGTGCCACCCCAGACAGGTGATCCTGGGTTGTATAAGAAAATAAGCTGAGCAAGCCATTGAAAACCAGCAAGTAAGAAGCTCTCCTTCATGGTTCTTGCCTCAGCTTCTGCTGTAATGATGGACCGTGATCCAGACATGTAAGCCAAAGAAACTCTCTCCTCCCCAACTTGTTTTTATCATGGTATTTCGTTACAGCAAAAGAGAACAAACTAGGACATCTATGAAGAAGCATTTAATTTCATGCAATCTCATCTGTTGATTCTTGGGGCTGGTTCCTGTGCTGTTAAGAGTTTTATTCAGAAAGTTCTTGCTGAAACCTGTATCTTGAAGTGCATGTCTTATGTTTTCAACTAGCAGTTTCAGCAATCAGGTTTTCGATTAAGATTTCAATCCAGTTTGTTGATTTTTGTTCAGGGCAAAAGATAAGGATCTAATTTCATTTTTCTACTGATAGATACCCAGTTTTGTCAGTACTGTTTATTGAATAGGCATTTCCCCCCCTATTTCATGTTTTTGCCACCTTTGTCAAAAAAGTAGGTGATTGATTAGAGAGATGTCTCAGCAGTTAAGAACACTTCCTGATCTTACAGATAAGTCTGTTTTTGGTTTCCAGTTCCCACATAGAGGCTCACAATTGCCTGTAACAATAGTTCCAAGGGATCCAATGCCTTCTTCTCCCACCATGGATACTAGGCCTGGAGCACAGATGCATGCACACACACACACACACACACACACACACACACACACACACACGAGAGAGAGAGAAAGAGAGAGAGAGAGAGAGATACATGCACTCACAAATAGGCAAAAACATTCCTAAACATAAAATTAAAAATCTTTAAAAATAATGATATAGCCACAACTTTGTCAGTTTATTTCAGAGTTCTATTCTGTTACATTGGTCTGTCTGTTCCTTGTGCCAGTACTAGACTATATTTCTCACTAGAACTCTGTAGTATAGTTTAAGATCAGGTGTTGTACTCACAACTGCATTCTTACTTGTTAGAATCACTATGACTATTTTTGCTCTTTTGTAGTTCCATGTGATTTTTTGGATTATTTTTCCTGTGTCTGTGAATTTTAATGGTTATTGTATTCAATCTGCAGATTTGTTTTGGTAATATAATATTTAATCTGTAGATTGCTTTTTCATGATATTAATTTTGCCAATATGTAGTATGGCAACTCTAGTGTCTTGTTTGATTTTCTTTTTAAATGCCTTAAAGTTTTCATTATAGAGGCTGTTGAATTGTTTGATTAGGTATAGTTGTTGTTGTTGTTGTTGTTGTTATTATTATTATTATTATTATTATATTGGGACTATATGGATTTCGATATTTTTCCTAATTTCTTTCCCTGAGAGTTCATTGTTTCTATACTGATTTTATAACTACAACTTTGTTGTATTAGACTGAAGTTTTCTAGTAGATTTTACAGAACGTTTTAAATATGTGATCTGCAAATAAATACAATTTGACTTCTTTTCCTGTTTTTTATTTCCTTTATTTCTCTGCTGTCTTTTCTAGAGAGTGATCATCTTACTTTCCTTCCGAATTTTAGCATAATGTTGGCTATATACCACTAGGTTTTTTTTTTTAAGTATGCTTCATCTATTCATTATTTTGAAGAGTGCTTCATCAATTCCTAACATCGCCAGGACTTTTATAATAAAGGCATGTTGAACTTTGCTAAATACTATTTTTTAATAGTTTTTTTTATCTTTCTTAAATTATATTTGTCTTTTAATTTTACATATCAGCCATGGGTTCCCCCGTCCTCCCCCTCCTGCCACCCTTCCTCTCTGCCCCTCCCCACCATTCCCATGTCCTCCATGACAAAGACTCCCCTGTGGATTCAGCTCAATCTGGTAGATTCAGTCCAGGCAGGTCCAGTCCCCTCCTTCCAGACTGACCAAAGTGTCCCGGCATATGCCCCAAGCTCCAAATAGCCAGCTCATGCACTAAGAACAGGTCCCATTCCCACCGCCTGGGTGCCTCCCAAACAGTTCAAGCTATTCAATTGGCTCATTATCCAGAGGGCCTGATCCAGTTGGCAGCTCCACAGCTTTTGGTTCATAATTCATGTGTTTCATATTTGTTTGGCTATTTGTCCCAGAGCTTTTTGCAATCTTGGTCTCAACAATTCACACTCTTACAGTCCCTCCTCTTTCTTGATAATTGGACTCCTGGAGCTCCACCTAGGGCCTGGCCAAGGGTCTTTGGATCCACTTCCATCATGTTATTGCATGAGAGTTCCAGCATGACAGTTAGGGTGTTTGGCCATCTGATCACCAGACTAGGTCAGTTCAGGCTTTCTTTTGACCATTGCCAGTAGTCTACAGTGGATATATCATTGTGGATTTCTGGGGACCTCTATAGCACTTGGTTTCTTCCTGTTCTCATGTGGTCTTCATTTATCATGGTCTGTTATTCCTTGTTCTCCCTTTCTGTTCTTGATCCAGCTGGGATCACCTAATCCCCTAAGCTCTCTTTCCCTCAAACCTTGTCCTTCATTACTCCCACTGTCCAAGTAGTTCATGTAGATATCATCTATTTCTCTGTCATTGGGCTATCCCTGTGTCTTTCTTAGGGTCCTGTTTTTTGGGTAGCCTCCCTAGAGTTTTGAGTAGCAGTCTAGTCATCTTTGTTTTACATTTAGTATCCTACTATGAGTACATAACATGTTTGTCTTTGTAAGTCTGGGTTACCTCACTCAGAATGAATTTTTCTAGATCCATCCATTTGTCTGCAAACCTCATGATGTCATTGTTTTTCTCTGCTGAGTAGTACTCCATTGTGTATATGTACCCTATTTTCTTTATCCACTCTTCAGTTGAAGGGCATCTAGGTTGTTTTCAGCTTCTGGCTAATAAAAAAAAAATGCTGACATGAACATAGCTGAGCAAATGACCTTGTGGTATGATTGAGCATTCCTTGGGTATATGCCCAAGAGTGCTATAGCTGGGTCTTGGGGGAGATGGATTCCCAATTTTCTAAGGAAGTGCCATATTGATTTCCAAAGTGGCTGTACAAGCTTGCATTCCCACCAGCAATGGAGGAGAGTTCCCCTTGCTCCACATCCTCTCCAGCGTAAGATGTCTTCTGTGTTTTTGATCTTAGCCATTCTGACAGATGTAAGGTGGTATCTCAGAGTCGTTCTGATTTGCATTTCCTGGATAATTAGGGATGTTGAGCTTAACCTTAAATGTCTTTCAATCATTTGAGTTTCCTCTGTTGAGAATTCTCTGTTCAGTTCTATAGCCCATTTCTTAATTGGACTGTTGGGCATTTTGATGTCTAATTTCCTGAGTTCTTTATATATTCTGGATATCAGCCCTCTGTCAGATGTGGGGTTGGTGAAGACCTTTTCCCATTCTGTAGGCTGTGGCTTTGTCTTGTTGATCATGTCCTTTGCTCTACAAAAGCCTCTCAGTTTCAACAGGTCCCATTGATTGATTGTTTCTCTGAGTGTCTGCACTAATAGTATTATATTTAGGAAGTGATCTCCTGTGCCAATGTGTTCAAGACTACTTCCTACTTTTTCTTCTATCAGGTTCAGAGTAACTGGATTTATGTTGAGGTCTTTGATCCACTCGGATTTAAGTTTTGTGCATGGTGACAGATATAAATCTATTTGCAGCCTTCTACACATTGACATGCAGTTATGCCAGCACCATGATCATATGTTGTTTTTTCCTTTGAGTTTGTTTATATGGTGTATTACATTGACAGACTTTCATATGTTAAACCACCCTTACCTTGCTGGGATGAAGCCAGCTTGATCATGGTGGATAATTGTTTTGATGTGTTCTTAGAGTCTGTTTGCCAATATTTTATTGAGTATTTTTGCATCAATGTTCATGAGGGAGATCGGTTGGTAGTTCTCTTTCTTTGTTGCATTTTTGTTTGGTTTAAGAATCAAGGTAATTATAGCCTCATAGAAGGAGTTTCGTAATATACCTTCTGCTTCTATTGTGTGGAAAAATTTCAAGAGTTTTGGTATTAAGTCTTCTTTGAAGATCTGGTAGAATTCTGCAGTGAAACCATCAGGTCCAGGGCTTTTTTTGGTTGGGAGAATTTTAATGACTGATTCTATTTCCTTAGGGGTTATTGGACTATTTAAATGGTTTATCTGGTCTTGATTTAACTTAGGTATGTGGTACCTATCCAGAAAATTATCCATTTCTTTTAGATTTTCCAGTTTTATGGAGTAGAGGTTTTTGAAGTATGACCTGATGATTCTCTAGATTTCCTCATTGTCTGTTGTTATGTCCCCCTTTTCATTTCTGATTTTGTTAATTTGGATGCTCTCTGTCTTTTTGTTAGTTTGGATAAGGGCTTGTCTATCTTGCTGATTTTCTCAAAGAACCAGATCTTTGTTTCATTATTTTTTTTGTATTCTTTTTATTTCTATTTTATTGATTTCAGCTCACAATTTGATAATTTCCTGGCGTCTGTTCCTCCTGGGAGACTTTGCTTCTTCCTGTTCAAGGGCTTTCAGGTGTGCTGTCAAGTCACTAGCGTGAGATTTCTCCAGCTTCTTTATGTGGGCATTTAGTGCTATGAATTTCCCTCTTAGCACTGCTTTCATAGTTTCACATAAGTTTGGGTATATGGTGTATTCATTTTCATTGATCTCTAGGAAGTCTTTAATTTCTTTATTTCTTCCTTAACCCATTGGTGATTTAGTTGAGCATTTTTCAGTTTCCATGAGATTGTAGGATTTCTGTAGTTTTTGTTGTTATTGAAATCTAACTTTAAACAATGGTGATCTGATAGAACACAGGAGGTTATTCCAATTGTTTTGTATCTGTTGAAATTTACTTTGTGGCCAGGTATGTGGTCGATTTTAGAGAAGGTTCCATGGGGTGCTGAGAAGAAGGTATATTCTTTTTTGTTCGGGTGGAATGTTCTATAGATATCGATTAAGTCCATTTGAGTCATAACATCAGTTAAATCCATTATTTCTCTGTTAAGTTTCAATATAGCAGACCTATCCAGAGGTGATTGTGCTGGTTGAAGTCTCCCAGTATTAATGTGTGGGATTTTATATGTGATTTAAACCTTAGTAATGTTTCTTTTACATATGTGGTTGGCCTTGTGTTAGGGGCATAAATGTTCAGAATTGAAACTCCATCTTGGGGGATCTTTCCTGCAATGAGTATGTAATGTCCTCCATCGTCTCTTTTGATTGATTTTAGTTTGAAGTCTATTTTGCTGGATATTAGGATAGCTACATCCACTTGTTTCTTAAGACCATTTGATTGGAAAATCTTTTCCCAGCCTTTTATTCTTAGGTAGTGTCTATCTTTGAATTTGAGGTGTCTTTCTTGTATGCAACAGAAAGATGGGTCCTGCTTTCGTATCCATTCTGTTAGTCTTTGTCTTTTTATAGGTGAATTAAGTCCACTGATATTAAGGGATATTAATGACCAGTGATTGTTCATTCCTGTTGTTGTTTTTTGGGGGGTCTGGTCTGTTTTGTGTTCTTTATGCTTCTTGTAACTTCATAGGCATTTCCTTCTTTAAGTTGGGAAAGTTTTCTTCTATGATCTAGTTAAATATATTCTCTGTGCCTTTGAGTTGGTATTCTTCTCCTTCCTCTCTCCCTATTATTTGTAGGTTTGGTCATTTCATGGTGTCCCAAATTTATTAAACATTTTTGGGTCATGATTTTGTTGGCTTTAGTGCTTTCTTTGACTGATGAGTCTATTTCTTCTACTGTATTTTCAACACCAGATATCCTCTTACATTCTGTTGGTTATACTTGTATCTGAAGTTCCTATTTGTTTACTCAGATTTTCTATTTCCAGCATTCCCTCTGCTTGTGTCTTCTTCATTTTTTCTATTTCCCTTTTCAGGTCTTGGACTGTTTCCCTCATCTGTTTCATTTCTTTTCTTTCAGGGACTTATTGTTTTCTTCTGCTTTATTTGTCCTTTCCTCTAGTTTTTTATAGCATTCTTCCCATTTTTTGTTTGTCTGTTCCTCCACTTCATTTTTGATTTCCTCTATATAAGGCTCTAGCCTCTTTATGATGTTATTTATAAGGTTGTTTTCTTCTTCTGCTTCCATTCTGTGATGTTCAGGTCTAGTTGTTGGAGGAGGGCTAGGTTCTGGTGATGCTGTGTTGATCTTTGTTTTGTTGTATGTTCTTCTGCCTTGACATCTGCCCATCTCCTTGTGGATTCATTCTTTGTCTTATCAGTGCACTTGGTCCAGACAGAGCTGACAGATTTAGGGAGCCTCTCTCTGGTCCAGATGGTAGCTCTGGGCCTGATGGGAGCTGTGGTCTAGATGGTAGTGCTGGCCTGATGGGAGCTGGGAGCTTGTCTCTGAGTCTCAGGAAGTCATTGGGTTCTCTGTATCTTGTCCAGATGGGAGTTATGGGCAAGGATGGAAGCTGGGGTCTGTTTTCTAAGTCTCAGGAAGTAGCTGGGGTTTCTGTATCTTGTCCAGATGGGAGCTCCAAGGCAAGATGGAATCTCTGGTCCAGATGGGACCTGGGTGCTGGTCTCTGAGTCTCAGGAAGTAGCTGGGGTCTCGGGCTGCTGTGGATATTGCTCTGTGTAAATAAAGTTCTGATTGGCCAGTGGCCAGGCAGGAAGTATAGGCGGGATAAGAGAGAAGAGAATTCTGGGAAGTAGAAGGCTGGAGAGACACCACCAGTCACCGCCATGAGAAGCAACGTGTAAAGACACTGGTAAGCCACAAGCCATGTGGCAAAGTATAGACTAACAGAAATGGGTTAATTTAAGATAGAAGAAGGAGATAACAAGAAGCCTGCCACAGCCATACAGTTTGTAAACAATGTAAGTTTCTGTGTGCTTTCTTGGTTGGGTCTGAGCAACTGTGGGACTGGCGGGTAAGTGAGATTTGTCCTGACTGTGCCAGGCAGGAAAGGCAGGGTGTGGAGATTACAGGGTCTTTGAAAAGGGGAACCTTCCCACAGGTCCTGCCAAATGGCCAGAAACTGGGGCCAAGTTGGGCAGGTCTTCCCAGCAATTGCTGATGCCCAGGGCTGGAACCTAAGTGTGGGCCTCTCTGGGTGTGAGTCCAGGCTCTCACCTCTGGTCCAGGTGGGAGTTCTGGCATGGATGGAAGCTGGGGGCTGGTCTTTGAGTCTCAGGAAGTGCCTTGGCCAGTGGGGTTTCAACGGGGGTGACCCACCTGGCGGAGAGAATGAAAGGGACAGGCGACACAAAGGATGACAACAAGACAGGATTCTGATCAAGTTGCAGATTTTATTTTCCTCAGCAAGGCTTATATAGCAGAGGAGGGGGAAAGGGCAGGAAGGAGGGAAGGAGGCAGGGACATTCAGAATGTGGAAGGAGTGCAGGACATGGGAGATGTGCAGATTGTCAGGGCCCATTTGTTCTGTTGCTAGGCTACCTGACCATGGAATATTCTTTACGTTTGGTTGTCATGGTACCTAACTCTGGAATGTTCTCTTATCTTTGAGGGCCTCTGGTTAGTAAACAGGTGTCAGTGTTAAAATCTTGTTGGCATTTTTTTACTATGACTAGAATCCACAGATCATTTTTGGAAAAATTTGATTTTTTTACAATATTGTCTGTCATGCTGCAGAGTTGGTATATTAATTTAATTAGATCTTTTCATTTATTTCATCAATATTGTATATTTTTATGCCTATGGACCCTGTATAGATTCTTAGGAACTAAACATAAATAATTAAACTTTTAATGCTTTTATAAATAGTATATAAAAATTTCAAATTCCAATAATCTATTCCTAGTACATAGAAGGACAATTAATGTTTATATGCAGTTTATTTAACAATAATCTTTTAAAATTCAGTAATTCTAAGAAAAATTTTGATATATTTATTGGGATTGTCTCTGTAGACAGATGTGTGATTTGTAAGTAGAGACCATTTTTATTTTTTCCATTTAAATCTGTTTTACCTAGAATCATAGAATGACTGTATAAAATTGAGAATGAGAATATATAAAATCTAAATGGTTTTTCATACTGAAGGTAACTATCAGCAGAGGGAACATATAAGCTACAGATTGGGAGAAAATCTCAGGCAGAAGGCTGTTATCTAGAATATACAAGGAATTATAAAAATCAAACATTGAAACACATAACTGCCAATAAACAAATAGGCTTATAAAATGAACAGATGTTAATTTTAAAAAGTTTTCTTCATCTTTGCTTTGGCCATCACAGTATTAAAATTAAAACTACTTTGAGATTCCATCTCTTTCTAGTCATAAAACTGTTGCCAAGAAAACTGTTGATGACAAATGCTGGTGAGGATGTGGGGAAAGAGGAGCCCTTATCCATTTTTGGTGGGAGAGGAAACTAAGTGCAGATACTTTGTGTGGACACTTTGGGATATCAGTATGATTCCTCAAAAATTTATAACAAAAACTGCTATATGCCCAGTTCTAACCACTCCTGAGAAAATACCCAAAGAACTTGACATCCTACCTGAGATATCTGCTCATCCATGTTTATTGCTGCTCTCTCTATTCATAATAGCCAGCAAATGGAAACATTCTAGATATCCATCAACAGAAGAATGGCTAATGAAATGTGGCATATATACACAACAGAGTATTCTGCTTCAGCCTCCAGAGTGTTCCTGTACTTGGTTCATTCAGGTCTTAATTTATTCCATCCAGCTTTGTGATTTTCTATATAGAAGCCTGACATTTGTTTTGACAAATATATTTCTAAGTGTTTCCTATTGTTGACACTATTCTTTAGTTGTTTGTCATCTTTTTTACTATTTTTTCCTTCTGTCATATCAATTATGTTCATTCTTATAATTTTTGCCTCACTAGATTTTCAGCTCTATTTTTGCCTCACTATATTTTAAGCTTTATCAGGGATATAGGCAGTCAATTCCTTTGAACACCAACCAACTTTTTATTTTACTTTGTTTACCTTTATTTGTGAAGTATTGCTGCATCCATTCCACTGTACTATTCGTAAAATTGATTAGATAATAACTTGAATGATAGAGAAACTTGAGTTTTATTCACAGTACCTAGAAGAACCTGGGGTAATCCTAAGCAGTTTTGATTTGGAAGGAAGAGACAGACAGGACTAAGGCTCTGTAATCATCCATAGGGGAAGATAAATACTTTTAAATTCCTGATCTAGGGGACCAATGACATGGTTCAGATGGTAGAGGCATTTATGAAGGTACTTGCATGTGGGCCAGATGATTTTAGTTCAATACCCAAATTTCATAAGGTGGTAGGAGAAAACAACTCTGATTTCTACATGTCTACCATGCAAACACACACACACACACACACACACACACACACACACACACACACACACACACACTTCAAACAGAATAGTTGCTATTCCACACTAAAACGACCAACTTAATATTAATATATCCCTACCTTGTTTTTCATCCATTCCCTCTAACATACCTACACATACTCACACTGTCTGATCCACCCCAAATTGATGTTTTCTAAAATACAATAGACAGAAATCTCTAGAATAAACATTAAAAGTATACTTGACAAAGTATAAGCATGTTTTTGTTTGTTTGGTAAAATAAAGTATAAAAAACAACTCTGTCAAAGTTCTGTAGAGGTATAACTGCTTTTTCTCAACTTTTAATCTTGGCTTATTGTGTGGAAAAAAAGCTCTGAGTGTACTGGAAATGGTCTGTGGACTACACCTGACTGAGTTACCTCTGGGGTCTACAGTGTAGATTTTCTGCTTATAAACATCTCACCACAAAGAGCTGGATAGCTGAAAACAGACCAAAGCACACCAATAGAGTGCCAAGGAACTCAAATAATCAACAGATTGAAGATACTGTAAAGAGTTATGCATCTGGGAAGGAAGTAGAACTCACATATTAACATTATAGATTTAAAATATTTTCTTTATTCTTTGACAATTACATAATACATACATATATATATATATATATATATATATATATATATTATATTTTAACCATACACATACACAATACTGTCTGTTATCTCCCTCTCATTCTCCTTGAACTTTCTAAATGATTTATGAGGTGTTTTTTGCTCCCTTTCCTCCTACACTAAGTCCTTGAAACTCAGTGTACTTTTTTCATGTTTTCTTGAAGATGGTCTTATGTATCCCAGTCTGGCCTCAACTGTGTGGCCAAGAGTGACTTTGAACTCCTGAACCTTCTGTCTCTACCTTCTAAATGCTGTGATTACAAGTGTGTATCACCAAGCTTATGGGATGATGGAAATGTACACTTGGCAAGCACTCTTCAAACTAAACTACATCTCTAACCTACCTTTGTTTAGTATCAAGACAGGGTCTTACTAGGTAGTCCTGGCTGGCCTGGAACTCACTATGTATACTTGGCTGGCCTTGAACCCAGAAATCTACATTTTGCCTCTATAGTTCTGGAGTTGAAGGTGTGTGCCATCATTATAGCTTGAGCCATATTTTTTTGAGACAAGGTCTTATTTTGTAGTCCAGGCTAGCATGGGACTCATGAGGGAGCCTAGCCTGGCCTCAAGGAGGGAGCAATATGCCTGACTCTGCCTTTCTGGTGCTGGGGTTACAGGTTTGAGATACCATACCTAGCTTTGCATTTTTGCTCAGAATAATATAAAACTAGTTTATAGTATGTTCACATGCTTCATAGGACTAAAATTCAAATAGAATAGTCTCTATTCCACAGTAAAACTACCCACTTAATATGTCCTGACCTCACTTTTCATCCATTCCCTACATTAAGCAGTAGAGTTCAAGATCAGTTAGTGTGATATTATTCTTACAGGATAAATTTCTTTTTTTGCTTTTTTGTTCTTCTTGGTTAATGGAAATTCTGATCTTTATTACAGAATATACTTGCAGCATCAAGAATGAGATGCAATCATAAACACACAACAAAAGACTTTTTAAAATGCACCACATTTATAGGTTTGAAGCACAGGAAAAAAGATATGCTTTATTCCTGGGTGTACAATCATCCTTCCTCAAACAGATGAGGCAGTAAAGAAATGGCTTTATAGAATCCAGATGCTGCTCTTAGTTTTCTTACAAGGTAGGCAGAGCTCTTTATTTTGATTCCAAGTGCTAGTCCCTGGACACAATGACCAATCTTGACCACTACTGTCAAATGTAAAATGAAAAACTCCAATAGACTGATTGTCTTAATAGGGAAAGAAATGGAAAACAAAGCAGTCATCCAAAGTTCATGCCAGTATAGGTATAAATGCATCCTTAGAGAATAGAATGTTCCTTGAATATGTTCGTGGGTGTGTGTGTGTGTGTATGTGTGTGTGTGTGTGTGTGTGTGTGTGTGTGTGTGTGTGTGTGTGTATTCAGAGCTCTGTTCTATGTAAAACATAAGCCACTTTGGACTTGATACCAAATGGAAACTGGAAATTTCTGTGAAGATCATTTTTTGTGAGTATTGTGCAATGGTAACCACCCAGCCTTTTCTAGTTTTCTCTAAGTAATTTGGTTCTGTTTGCTTCTGTGAGTTTTGTTTAGATAGCAGATACAGAGTTGCCTTTTCTAAGGTCAGACCTGTAGATTCCATCTTTGCACTTGCTGAAATAAGTCATTGTCATTTTAGACAGTGAAGAATTCTATTCCTAGCATCTAATTAGTCAGCCACAGGTCTCTCTCTGTCTCTCTGTCTCTCTGTCTCTCTGTCTCTCTGTCTGTCTGTCTGTCTCTGTCTCTGTCTCTGTCTCTCTGTCTCTCTCTCTCTCTGTCTCTCTCTCTCTCTCACACACACACACACACACACACACACACACACACACACACACACACACACACATGAGAACCCTTTAAAACATTGCACTAAATGATGCATTTATCACCATTCCATCTCCAATCTCTTCTGCTCTTTTGACCCCTGTAGTATTGATGTTGCTATTTGTTCTGCAGGAACTCACTCTCTCTCCCTCCAGCTGTACCCTCCCTCAATCCTAGTGATGCATGGAAATATTCATCCATTCTTTTTTTTCTTTTTTTGATGTTATAGATGGGATCTTGGCCCTATGTGTGCTAAGCAGGTTCTCTGCCACAGAACCCTGTCCTCAGCCCCAATTCTCCCATTATTTAAGGCCAAGTTCCTATCCATTCTCCTTGGGGAGGCAATATTGAGACTTTATTCTGAAACATTCTCTCACTCCCTCCATTGACCTTAAATAATATGAATAGAGATGCAATACAAAGTAATTCAATATTTACATACTATTATTTCTCGTTTATACATTCCTTTAGTGATGTGAAGAGAAGGACCAGGTCAAAGTCATCAATGTTTCTCTTCCACTCTCAATGCTGAATCTCATCTCAGGCTATTTTGCAGTGACCTATTCAGAATGGGCAATCAAAAAATATTTGCCTAGAGAGAAAACCAGAACTCAGGACAAATGAAATTTTGCTGTCTGCAATAAAACAAACTTCAAAGCAGAAGGGAATTAATCAGTTTATAATTCCAAGAGTTCATTTAATTACAGGTGAGACATACAATCCCTGGGTAAAGGCAACAACAGCCTTGCATTGTCAATTACAGAAAAAAAAACATACATATGGAAGTAGTATTCATACCTTATTTGATTTGAGGCATGAATTATCTGCCACTCATATTTATGTGAGATTAGGTATCTCCACTTAAACACTAAACAAGCTTAACAGGAAGAGATATTTCAAATAAATGAGATTCTTTCAAATGATATTCTTTAATATTTTCATTAAAACTAAAATCTACCTGGGCTTTTTATTGCAGACACTGATGGCTCTATACATTTTTATGAGACAAGACTGTATGCTTAGTAAGAAATTTATAGATGCAGCATGGTTTACAAAGGTGTGAGTCAGTACCTGAAAAGGTCTGGGTTTATTTCATCTCTGCTACTACATTGCTCAAGCACCTCCTCCTTCCTGGCCCTGACTTTTCATATTTACAAATAACTGACTTGAGTTTTTATTTTTCTGAAATGAGCCAAAGCTACTTAAGATGCAGTTCTCTATAGAAGAAATCTAAACAGTCGGTAAATAAAAAACACAGAGCCAAATACAGAGGTAATAGTCAAAGAGATCAGAGCAACAGCCATGACTAGCTTTAGCTTATTACCACAAGCAGTAGCTTCCCAAGAGAGTTTCTTCATGTCTAACCTGCACCATTTTTGCCTTCCTGTTTTGCCTTCTTGTTGGGTCTAAGCCCAGCCACACAACTTCCTTGTCACTGCTTGTCTATACAGACCTCCAGGTCTCTATGGTACTGGGATTAAAGGCCCATGTCACCATGCTTGGCTGTGTCCTTGACCGCACAGAGACTCTGCCTGCCATGTTTATCAGATTAAGGGTGTGGGTTACCATCTCCTGACTTCTGTTCCTGGCGCACTATGACCTCTGATCTCCAGGCAAACTTTATTTATTAACATAAAAATAAAATCACACTTCAGCACAATTAAAATATCACCACAGTTTTCCTTCTGTTTTGTGTTATTCAACATTTAGTATACTTTCAATTACAATCTGTAATTTTTAAAAATACTGACAATCTAAAAGTTTGCCAAGGAATCAATATTTTTTTAAATGTCTCTGGCATTTTCCCACTTTGGATGCATTAACCTTCACATTATTCCAATGAGTCAACATTAAAGTCAAAAAAATAAATGTCAGCTTTCTCTGACTCTTTATTTGCATTTTTTACCATACATAAAAGCATTGAAAGCATTGTGTTACAGGAATATCCTTTAATTTCCTCATCCTTCTTCCTGTATCTTGAATCAATAGTTCAAACTTGCCTCTGCCACAGTTCACAGTGCTCAAAGCTGCTGTAGATAATTCAGGCTAGGCACACACTCTGCAACTGACCTCCACATTAGAAGTCCCTCTGTTGAGTTAAATTATGGCTCAAAATATACTTCACCAGAGCTGGAGAGAAGATGCATCAGTTAAGAACAACAGAAAATCTGGATTTGATTTTCAGCCACCCACTTGTCAGCTCACAACCATCTGCAATGCGAGCCCCAGGAGCTCTGACACCCTCTTCTGAACTCTGTGAGTAGAGCATGCAAGCAAAGCACCTGTACACATTTTTTAAAAATGGAAACCAGGATGCCAGGACAGTACATTATTATTTCAACAGCTTTCCCTCTGCATGTGTTCCTCCACTCCCTCAGTGCATGTGTGGGACAAACACACCTAGTTCAGGAGGTATTTTGATGATAACCTGACATTCAGAGGGGTTGAAAGTTCCACCAGCATGTTCCTGGACCCTAAGATCATGTATGTCAGTGTGTTAGTGTTGATAGTGACTGCCATGCCAGTGAGCATACTAAGTGGCTTTTCATACAGTATGCAAACTGTGACTTGTGATGACATAATCGGGCTGTCTGGTAAGGGGACCTTATTATGTACACAAACAGTACTACTAGAGAAAGCTCTTCAAGGATGAAGGTGGAAAGGCTTTATTCAAGGGCACATCATCTGATGTCCTGTGTAGCATGGGCAGGGCCTTCGTGCTGGTCCTCTATATAGATTCAGAAGTGACTTAACTAATATGCACAAGGCCCAGAATTTGCTCTGGTTTCAAAAAAAAATCACCTAAGTTTCCCTCAGCAAAGATAGTCCCTCAGATGGTCCTTATTTTTAATTATCACTCCACATATTCCCTCCCTTACAGTTTCCCATACCCCACTTCACTTAATCATCCTCCATTCCCCCCTTGTCTCTCTATAACAATATGTTTTCCTTTCCTTAGGAGATCATTTTGTCCTCCATAGTCCCTTATTAGGTGGATATGCAGATTGTGGCAATACATACCAAAGGCTTAAAAGGTAACATCCAGGTATAAGAGAAAACAAAACAATGTTCTGCCTCTGGGTTACCTCACTTGGGATGATTTTTTTCTAGCCCCATTCATTCACATTGGAATTTCATGAATTCAGTTTTTTAACAGCTGAGTATTAGTCCATTGTGTAAATGTACCACATTGTCATTATCTATTCTTCAGCAGATAGACATGTAGGCTGTTTCCAATTTCTGGCTATTGTGACTAGAACAGCAATGAATATAGATGAACAAGCATCTCTTTAGTGGGGTGTAGAGTCCTTGGAGTATATGCCCAAGAATGGTAGAGCTAGATATTGACATAGACCAATCCCCAACTTCCTGAGGAACTGCTATACTGATTCCATAGTGGCTGTAGAAGTTTGCACTTCTACGAACAATGACTAAGTGCTTCCCTTTTCCCCACTTCTCACTAGTATGACCTGTCATTTTTGGATGTCATGTTTTATTGATCTTGCCATTCTGACTGGTGAATATAAGTATGTGTGAACTCTCAAAGTAGTTTTGATTTGCATTTCCCTGATGACTAAGGATGTTGGGCATTTCTTTATTTCTCAGTCATTCATGTTTCCTTCTTTGAGAATTCTGTTTAGAGCTGTACTCCATTTTAATTGGGTTGTTTTCTTGATATTCAGGTTTTTTTTTTTTTTTTAGTTCTCTGTATATTTTAGGTACTAGCCATCTATCAGGTGTATATTTGATAAATATTCTTTTTCCTATCCTAAAGCCTGCCACTTTGTAAAAATGATAGTGCCCTTTGACATACAGAAGCTTTTCAGTTTCATGAGATCCCATTTATTAACTGGTATTCATAGTGCATGTCTTAGTTAGGGTTTCTATTGCTGCAATGAAACATGATGGCCAAAAAGCAGCTTGGGAAATAATTTTTTTTTTTTTTACAGAACCCAGGACCAACAGTCCAGGGTTGATCCTACCCACAATGGGCTGGGCCTTCCCTTATGAATCACTAATTAAGAAAAATGCATGAGACTGACCTTGGCCTTCTGCATATATGTGAGTTGTAGCTTGATCTTCTTGTGGGACACAAGGTCTCTTAACTGTGGGCTCCTGTAAAATCAAAAGTGAGTGCTTTCTTACTTCAAACAAAGAACCAGGGCACAATCACAATCTGAACAAATAAAGCCAAACTCCAAAAGTGTAAATAACTCAACATCCAATGTCTGGGATTCGCTCACCACCAACCTTCTGTGCTACTGAGGATCACTTCCCTAGCTCCACCCTCTGCAGCACACATAGTTTGTTTTCTCTGCAGGCTCCACTCCACAGCTTCTGTTGTTCTTGGTGGTCATCCCATGGTACTGGCATCTCTAAAATACTGTGATCTTCTACTGCAACTGGGCTGCACTTTCCTCAATAGCCTCTCCTGGGTCCCAACTGCCACTGAGGCTGCACCTTCACAAATGGCCTCTCCTGGCCTCTCACAGTGCCAAGCCCCTCAGATGCTCACCATGACCCCCTCATGACTTCAAGACCAGTACCTCTTGGTTTACACTATCAAGTTTGGCTGCCGGTGTGAGGTACAACCTTGGCCACCTCTGGAATATAGCTTCTATGTGCTGACTCTCAGGAGACCACTTCCCAGAAGATTTAACCTTAATGATTCTACTCTCTTCTTAATCACTGTTAATTTTTCAGCTTCAGAGACTAGCATCAAGTCTCCCTTTGCTTTGCTAATCACAGCTGATTCCAGAACCCAGAATCTTAATTGATAATAACAATCTGCCCCACAGATTCTTTAAATTTCTCTCTGAAACTTCACAAGCCAGGCTTCTGTCTTCTGCATTGTCCACAAAGTTCTTATTTTCTAAGCTCCTACAGAACAGTTCACCAAGCACTGAACACTTAATGGCTTTTCTTGTACACAGTTCCAAAGTCCTTCCACAATCCTTCCCAAAACAACGTGGCAACAATCCTCTACCAACTTTTTTTTAGTTATGGTTCTATTCCTTTGATGAAACACCATGGCAAAAAAAAAAAAATTGGGAAGAAACAGGGTTTATTTGGCTTACACTTCCTTAATAGTGTTCATTATCAAAGAAAGTCAGGACAGGAACTCAAACAGGGCAGGAACCTGGAGGCAGGAGCTTATGCACAGATTTTAATGGAAATGCTTTTGAGTTTCTCTCTGTTTAGGCTGATGTTGCCTGTGGGTTTGCTGTATGTCTTAGTGTTCTATTGCTTTGACAAGACACCATGGCCAACTCTTATTAAAGAAAGCATTTAATTGGGGCTTGCTTGCAGTTTCAGGGGTTTAGTCCATTATCTTCATGGTGAAAAGCATAATGGCATGCAAGCAGATATGGTGCTGAGATGAGAGTTCTATATCTGAATCTGCAAGCAGCAGAAAAAGAGACTCTGGGCTTGGAATGGGCTTTTTGAAACCTCAGAGCCCAACCCAACTGACATGCTTCCTCCAACAATGCCCCACCCCCTAATCCATTCACATAGTAACACTCCCTGACAACCAAGTATTCAAGTCTATGAACCTATGAGGGCCATTGTCATTCAAACCACTTTACTGTAAATCATCCTTATTGTGCTGAGGTATATCCCTTGGACTTTTATTCTCTCCAGAACTTTTATTATGAAGGAATGTCACATTTTTTTTTTATCAAAGGCTGTTTCTGATCTTTATTGATGATCATGTGGTTGATGAGTTTATTGTTTTATGTGTGTTGAACCATCCCTACTCTGGGATGAAACCCGCTAGATCATGGTGGATTATCTTTTTGATGTGTTCTTGCATTTGGTTTGCAAGTATTTTATTGATTTTTTTTTATCTGTTTGTAATTGGTCTGTAATTTTCTTTTTTGGTCTTTGTGTATTGTAGGTATCAGGGTAATTTTATTACCCTCAAAGAATGAATTGGAAAAATTAATTAAGTTTATATTTTGTAGAATAAATTTGAGGAGTGCTGGCATTAATTCTTTGAAGGTCATGTAGAATTCTGCTCTGAATAGATCTAGCCTTGGGCTTTTTTTGACTGGGAGATTTAATATGCTGCTTCTATTTCACTAGAGCTTATGAGTTTGTTTAAATTGCTTATCTGATATAGATTTAACTTTGGTAAGTCATATATGTCAAGAAATTCATCCATTTATTTTATATTTTCCAATTTGGTGAAGTACAGATTTTTCAAAGTATGTGACCCAATTCATCTCTAATTTTATTAATTTGAACCTTCTCTGTCTTTTAGTTAATTTGGCTAAGATATTTATAATCTTACTGATTTTCTTGAAGAACTATCTCTTTTTATTGATTATTTGTATTTTTTATGTCCTATTCTATTGAATATAGCCCTGAGTTTGATTATTTCTTGCTGTCTACTCCTTTTGGATGTTATTTCTTCTTTTTGTTCTAGAGCTGTCAGGTGTACCATTAAGTTGCTAAAATGAGATTCTTCTATTTTTGTAGTGTACATATTTAGTGCTATGAACTTGCCTCTTGGAACTGACTTCATTCTGCCCAATAGTGTAATAATTATCTAAATTATTCTATTATTAGTAAAAACTCAGGAGGCAGATATGGGGTAAAAACCTGGTTGATCAAAGAAGCAGGGAGAAAATGACCAATGACTACCTCTCTCTCTCCTTCCTCCATCCAAAAGGCAGGACATCTTGATAAGCCCCTCCCTACTACTTCCTGTGTCTCTCTATATGTCCTCAGTCCTCTAAAACCTCTATGTCTAATTTTGGTCAACTAGTAGCTAACTCTGTTCTCTGGTTTAAGGTAAACTCTATTGGCACAGCAGAGTAGCAATGTGGACAATTCTCTCACAACACAAGTTTTGGGTATGTTGTTGTTTTCATTTTCATTAAATTCTAAAAAGTTTTTAATTTCCTTCTAGATTTCTGTCTTGGTAAAGTTTTCATTTAGCAATGAATTGTTCAGTTCTCATGAGTTTACATAGTTTCTGCTATTGTTACTATCCAGTTTTATTTAAATCCATGGTGGTCAGATAGGATGCAGGATGTCATTTTGGTTTTCTTGTATCTGTTGAGATTTGCTTTGTATCCAAATATGTTGTCAATTTTGGAGAAAGTTCCATGAACTGCTCAGAAGGCATATTCTTTTATGTTGGGTGAAATGTTCTATAGATATTGGCTAGATTAATTTAATTAATGATATCATTTAACTCCAGGATTTTTCTGTTCTTTTTTTTGTTGTTGTTGGAATGACCCATCAATTGGCAAGAGTAGGGTATATAAAACACTATCAGTGTATGATGATCAATATGTGATTTAAGGTAAAGATGTGTTTCTTATGTATACTTGGGCACCCTTAGGATTTTTGCAGAAATGTTTGGAATTATACGTCCTTGGTGCAGTTTTCTTTTGAAGAGTATGTATTGTTCCTCTATATCTTTCTGATTAGTTTTGGTTTGAAACCTGTTTTATCAGATATTAAAATAGCTACATCAGCTTGTTTCTTTGGCCCATTTACTTGAAATAACACTGTATATCCTTTTAACCTGAGATGATATCTATCCTTGATGGCAAGGTGTGTTTCTTGGATGCAGCAGGATGGTTCCTGTTTTCTAATCCAATCTGTTAGCCTATGTAATTTTATTGGGGAGATCAAGACCATTAACATTAAGAGTTATCAATTATGTGTTTAATTTTTACTGTTATTTTGTTGTTATGTTGTGGGGGGGGGTTGCCCCTTTTAAATTGAGTATTCTGGAAATATTTATTCCTTATGTCTCCTTGGGTGTGGTTAACCTCTTTAGAAGGGGTGGGCTTTGGTGATGCAGCTGTATTTGAGTTATTTATGCTCATATAAGTAACCCTTCACCCATATTCTTTTAAGTAATGCCAATAAACTCATTGGTTCATCAGCTGGACTTTGGTGGTATCTGTATTTTGGTATGTCATGGGATCCCTATCTAGGGTGAGTTGATGTGTGTGTTGCATCTCCTCGGGAAAAGTTTTGTTATACAACAGTCACTTCACTAGGGATGTTTTTTTTTAGTTTCGTCCTGAAAACTTCATGAATTAATTTTCTTAACAGCTGAGTAATATTCCATTGTGTTTATGTACCATATATTCTTTAAAAAAAAACCTAAAATTCATTTTACATACCAACTACAGATCCCCTCTCATCCCACCTCCTGTTCCTTCCTGCATTCCCCCCATCCCCTCCTCCAACAGGGCAAGTTTTCCCATGGGGGGACAGCTAAGCCTGGTACATGCAGTTGAAGCAGGACCAAGTTGAGGGGTGAGAAAGGTGTTTGACAATAGGTAATGGGATCCTGAAAGCCAGCACATGTACCAGGAATAGATCCTGGTCGCACTGCCAGGGGCCACTCAAACAGATCCAGCTACGCAACTGTCTTCTGTATGCAGAGGGTCTAGTTCAATCCCATGTAGGTTCCACAGCTGTCAGTTTAAAGTCCATGAATCCCTTTGAGCTTGATCAGTTGTCTCTGTAGATTTATTCAACATGATATTGACCCCCCCAGCTCATATAATCTCTCTTTCCTCTCTTTGACTGGACTCTCAGAGTTCAGCCTGGTTCTTGGTTATAGATCTCTGCATCTGCTTCCATCAGTTACTGGATGAAGGATATATGATGACAGTTAGGGTCTTCACTAATCTGATTACCAGTGTAGGCCACTTCAGGTACTCTCACCACTATTGCTAGTAGTCTAATCTGGGGTTGCTCTATGGATTCCTGGGAATTTCTCTAGCACCAGGTTTCTCCCTTACCCCATAATGTCTCCCTCTATCAAGATATCTCTTTCATTGCTCTCCCACTCCATCTCTCCCCCATATCATTCATCCCCTTTCCCATGTTCTCATACGCCATCTCCTACCCTCTGTGCCCCCACCTCCATGCCCAGTTTACACATTTGGAACTTCTCTCTTTCCCCTTCCCAAGGTGATCCATACATCCCTCTTAGGGTCCTCCTTCTTAGCTAGCTTCTCTGGAGCTGTAGGTTGTGGTCTGGTTATCCTTTGATTTACATCAAGTATCCATTTATGAGTGAGTATATACCATGTTTGTCCTTCTGAATCTGGGTTACCTCACTCAGGAGGATATTTTCCAGTTCCATCCATTTTCCTGCAAACTTCATGATGTCGTTTTTTAAACTGCTGGGTAGTACTCCATTGTGTATATGTACCACATTTTCTTTATCCATTCTTTAGTTGAGTGACATCTAGTTTTTTTCCGTATTCTGGCTATTACAAATAATGCTGCTATGAATATAGTTGAGCATGTGTCCTTGTGGTATGCTTGAGCATCCCTGGGGAATATGCCCAAGAGTGGTATAGGTGGGTCTTGAGGAAGATTGATTCCCAATTTTCTGAGAAACTGTCATATTGATTTCCAAAGTGGCTGTACAAGTTTGCACTCACACCAACAGTGGAGGAGTGTTCCCCTTGCTCCACACCCTCTCCAACATAAGCTGTCTTCAGTGTTTTTGATCATAGCCATTCTGACAGGTATAGATGGTATCTCAGAGTTGTTTTCATTTGCATTTCCCTGATGACACAGGATGTTGAGAAATTCCTCAAATGTCTTCATCCATTTGGGATTCTTCTATTGAGAACTCTCTGTTTAGCTCTGTAGCCCATTTTTTAATTAGATTATTTGGTATTTTGAGGTTTAGTTTCTTGAGTTCTTTCTATATCTTGGAGATCAGACCACTGTCAGATGTGGGGTTGGTGAAGATCTTTTCCCATTCTGTAGGCTGTCATTTTATCTTATTTACTATGTCCTTTGCCTTACTGAAACTTCTCAGTTTCAGGAGGTCCCATTTATTAATTGTTGCTCTCAGTGTCTGTGATACTGGTGTTATATTTAGAAAGTGGTCTCCTGTGCCAATGTGTTCAAGGCTACTTCCTACTTTCTCCTCAATTAGGTTCAGTGTAGCTGGATTTATGCTGAAGTCTTTGATCCACTTGGATTTGAGTTTTGTGCATGGTGATAGATATGGATCTATTTGTAATCATGTACATGTTGACATCTGGTTATGCCAGCACCATTTGTTGAAGATGCTTCCTTTTTTCTATTGTACAGCATTGACTTCTTTGCCAAAAACCAGGTGTTCATAGGTGTACACATTAATGTCAGGTTCTTCAATTTGATTCAGTTGTTCCACATGTTGGTTTTTATGACAATACCAAGCTATTTTTATTACTATAGCTCTATAGTAGAGCTTGAAGTCAGGGATTGTGATACTTCAGGAGTTGCTTTATTGTAAAGGATTATTTCAGATATCCTAGTTTTTCTGTATTTCCATATGAAGTTGAGTATTGTTCTTTCCAGGTCTGTAAAAAATTGTGTTGGAATTTTGATGGGAAATGCATTGAATCTGTAGATTGCTTTTGGTAAGATTGCCATTTTTATGATGTTGGTTCTACCTATCCATGAGCATGGAAGATCTTTCCATTTTCTGATATCTTCTTCAATTTCTTTCTTCAAGGACATAAAGTTATTGTCATATAGGTCTTTCATCTATTTGGTTAGTTACCCCAAGGTATTTTATATTATTTGTGGCTATTATAAAGGGTGATGTTTCTCTGATTTCTTTCTCTGTCCATCTATCATTTGTGTATAGGAGAGATACTGCTTGAAATACAAACTATCAGGAAATCTAAATAGTTCTATTGAAAAGTTAAGTGACTGAACTGACCAATTTTATTAACTTCCTCCAATGAATAGAATGTATCCATATTGATTCATAACTGAATTCTACTAAATGTTTTCAGGATTTATGCTAATACTTATTTATAGAAGCTCCTTAAATAGGCAGGGGAACACTCCAATGCATTCTATGAGGCCAGTATTAACTTGATACCCAAACCAGACAAAACCATAATAAAAAAGTGAAACACCAATTATCCTCATGAATATTAATATAAAACTCATTCATAAGGGCTGGAGACATAACTTAGGTGGTAGACTGCTTGCCTAGCATGCTCAACGTTCTAGGTCTAAGCTACTCCAATATTAAAAACGTAAATAAACAAAAACATAAAGTATCACCAGGGCTAGGACTGTAGCTCAATTGGTAGAGTAGTTCCTTAATGTGCATGAAGCCCTAGTTTCCATCTGCAGTGCCCTAGCCAGCGGGATTTCAACGGGGGCGACCCACCTGTGGGAGAGAATGAAAGGAACAGAGGACACAAGGTACGGCAGCAAGACAGGATTCTGATCAAGCTGCAGATTTTATTTTCCTCAGCAAGGCTTATATAGCATAGGAGGGGAGGGGGCAGGAACTAGGGAAGGGGGCAGGAAGGAGGGAAGGTGAAGGGACATGGAAGGGTTGCAGAACGTGGGAGATGTGCAGATCGTGCAACTGCAAGATGTCAGCTAAGGTCACTGGTCAGGGGCCATTTGTTCTGTTGCTAGGCTACCTGACCATGGAATGCTCTTTACATTTGGTTGTCATGGCACCTGACTGTGGAATGTTCTTGTCTTTGGGAGCCTCTGGTTAGTAGACAGGTTTTACTGCTCTGGAGAAGGGCAGTGGGCTTATAACTTGTTCTCTGGCCTAGCTAGTACTTTTCCATGGTTCATGTTTGGTTCCTGACATCTTGGTCCCTAACATTGCAGCATCCAATAAACTAGGTGTAGGAGCACACATTTGTGATCTTAGCACTCTTGAGGAGAAGGCAAGAGGATCAGAAGTTCAAGGTTTGAGGCCAGCCAGGACTATATGAGACCCTGGCTCAAAACATAGATCACTAACAAAATGGTAGCAAAGAGAATCCTACAATAAACAAGAGGAATCACACAGCATGACCAAGTGGAATGTCACCTAGAGATATAATACTGAAATATATACACATTTGTCCATCCACACAGAGACAGGAGGTTTAGTTCTAGACCATTGCAATAAAGAAAATATTGCAATAAAGTGAGTCACCCAAACTTTTTTGCCTCAGTGCATGTGAAAGTTATGTTTATAGTGTACCATAGTCTATTAAGCATGCAATAGCACTACACCTAAAATGTACAGTCTTTAACTAAAACATACAGAAGAACCAGGGATGGGAAATTGTAACATATTGACTGTTATTTTTGTGAAAGACTGATTGATCTTTAGCATGAGAAGCTGCTTTGTACCACTTCTCCCCTAGTAGACTAGTTTTCAAAACAAGATTCAAGAGCATACCAGTAGCAGTAGCACTCTGGAGATGGAGGCAGAAGCATCAGTTCATGGCTATTTAGAGAGTCTGAGGCCATGAGATGGTGTTTTAAAAATATCAAATCAAACCAAAAAAAGTAAAGTCAATAATCTAGGTGTAGTGGCATATGCCTATAACTCCTAGATACTAGGAACCTGAGAAGAGAAAGTCACTTGAGGAAAGAGTTCAAGGCCAGCCTGAAATACACAGCAGGCCCATACTTCAAAAACAAAAGAGAAAATGAAATTTCTGCGAAGTTTGATTTTCTGCCCTATTTTATATTGCAATAAATGTATCAGAGTGGTGATGAGGATATCATTCTCTTCTATTTCCTTTATTACCTTGTTACTGAAACAGGGGCATTTTTTCTATAGTCACAGAAGTATATTCTGAAAAAGAGAAACAAAGGCTTAGAAATTTGAAACTCAAGTCTCAAATTTGCCTCCCTGTGAGAACTTAGGGCTATTAATTGGACAAAAAAGCAAGGAACAGTAGTGCACACTTATAATCCAAGCATTTTGGAGGCTGAGGCAAGAGAATTAAGAGTTAAAGGTTATCCCAGACACACAATGACACTGTCTGCAAAATCTCAAGTATCTATTTTCAACAGAGACTGTCTTTATTTACTTCTTTAGACATATATCAAAGGCTTCATGTTGATTCTTGTTTGTTTTATGCGGGACAAGTAGAGAAGAGAATTCTGGAAACAGGAAGGCAGAGAGTCAGGAGACGCTGCCAACCACCACCATGAGTACCATCATGTAAGATACTGGTAAGCCACGAGCCATGTGGCAAGGTATAGATTTATAGAAATGGGTTAATTTAAGATATAAGAACAGCTAGCTAGAAGCTTGAGCCATTAGGACAAACAGTTTAAATAATATAAACATCTGTGTGATTATTTTATAAGTGAGCTACAGCCTGCCGGGTCTTGGTGGGACCCAGAGAGAAACTCTCCAGCTCCAGGCCACACTGGGAACACAGCCAGGCATTGGTGGCACACATCTTTATTTCCAGTGTTTGGGAATCACAGGCCTTTAATCCCAGCACCGGTGATCTCATGCCTTTGCTTGGGAAGCACACACGCCTTTAATCCCAGAAAGTGTTGTCTGGGCAGAGAAAGGTACATAGGGTGTGAGGAAACAGGAACTCACACTTTTTAGATTAAGGATTTTCTAGGGGTAAACTAGTGGTAGCAGCAGTTCAACTGAGACCCTCAGGGGTGAGGACTCAGAGGCTTTCAGTCTGAGGAAACAAGATCAGCTGAGGAGTTGAGATGAGGTTGGCTGTGTCTTGTTCTGTTTCTCTGATCTTTCAGCTTTCACCCCAATGTCTGGCTCTGTTTTTTTTTTATTAAAAGACCATCTAATATTTGTGTTATATATTTTTATTTTTTATTTTTATGTGTATGAATTTATTGCCTGCATGTATGCAAGATCACAAATATGTCTAATGCTCACAGAGTCCAGAAGTGGGCACTGAATCTCCTTGAACAGTTCATTGTGAGCCATCATGTGGATCCTGGAAATCTAGCCCATGCCCCATGCAAGAACAACATATGCTTGTAGGAACTACTGAGCCATCTTTTCAACCCCTGAAAGGACTTTTTTCTTATTCTTTCAATTTTGAAGTTGCTAATTATTTCTTCATTAAAATAGGAAATGGGTAATGTTTGATTATTCCAGTGTGAGTGAAGACTTTACATGCACGCAGAATACTTTTGTGAAATTTCTTGCTTCTTCATATTTTTTTAAATGTGTACAAGTCAAACACATGAAGAGAAAAATACACATACCATAAGCTATAGCTCAAAAGTGTGTCAGAATGTGATGAGATATGCAAATTATTACCCTAGATGCAGTTTCTACACTCTCAGTGATGTGTCATAACTTCTAACCCAACATAAAAGTTATAATTGTTTTTTTACTATTGGCACAAGTACAAATAAGCAAGGTAACTTATGAAACTAAGCTTGTGGAGATCTGGAGATGGCTCAGCAGTTAAGAGCTAGTACAGCTCTTGCAGAGGACGTGTGTTCAGTTCCTAGCAACAAAGTCAGGTGGCTTATATGAACTAGTAACTCTAGATCCAGGATATCTGAAAACTCTTCTAGCTTCCATGGGCACTTGCATTCACATGTGCACACACACACACACACACACACACACACACACACACACACACTTTAAAATAATAACAACCCTGGCAGCAGAGACAGGACTTATCCCAGGTGCATGAACTGACATTTTGAAACCCATTCCCTGTGGTGGGATACCTTGCTCAGCTTTGATACAATGGAGAGGGGCTAGGCTCTCCTTCAACTTGGTATGTCAGACTTTGTTGACTACCATGGGAGGCCTCACCCACTCTGAGGAGTGGATGGAGATAGAGTGGGAGGGAGGTGAGGAGGCAGGAGAAGGGGAGGGAGGAGGAACTGGGGTTAAAATGTAAAATGAAAAAAATTTAATAAATAAATATATTAAAAAATAATCCACAATGATACATCCTCTGCAGACTGCTGGCAATGGTCGAGAGAAAGCCTGATCTGACCTAGTCTGATGATCAGATGGCCAAACACCCTAATGGTCATGCTGGAACTCTCATCCAATAACTGATGGAAGTGGATGCAGATATCCTCAGCCAGGCCCCAGGTGGAGCTCCAGGAGTCCAATTGTTGTGAAAGAGGAGGGACTATAAGAGCGTGAATTGTTGAGACCAAGATTGGAGAGGCACAAGGACAAATAGCCAATGAATGGAAGCACATGAATTATAAACCAAAGGCTGTGGAGCCCCCAGCTGGATCAGGCCCTCTGGATAAGTGAGACAATTGAATAGCTTGAACTGTTTGGGAGGCACCCAGGCAATGGGACCCAGACCTGTCCTTAGTGCATGAGCTGGCTGTTTGGAACCTTGGGCTTACACAGGGACACTTTGCTCAGCCTGGAAGGAGGGGACTGGTCCTGCCTGTACTGAATCCACCAGGTTTAAATGAATCCCCAGGGGAGTCTTGTGCCTGGAGGAGATGGGAATGGAGGGGAGGGGTTGGGGGTAAAGTAGAGGTGAGGACAGGATAGGGGAGGATAGGGGAACCCATGGCTGATGTGTAAAATTAAAGCACAAATATAATTTTAAAAAAGAAAAAGAAAAAAAATAATAATAACAAAATCTAAATTAAGAAAAGCCTAAACGTTTTATCTTGAGATTGTAGATTTTCATGCAGCTGTTGGAGATAATTCAGTTCTTTATATCCTGTTTTCCTGAGTTTCTCCCAATAGAAACAGGTTGCAAAGCTCCAGCTTCAGTTAAACAATTTGGCAATGTGTATTGAGGGCTGTAAGATTATCCTTCATCTTATAGTTTCATTTCTTTGATGCTTAGAAAATGGTTTTATGCATGCTGTTTCTTGCCAATGCTGGAAAGTTTTATGCACCAAGATGATCCCATTACAGTAGAACAATGTAAATGTGTCTAAAAGTAGATTTCTAAATTAATTATGGTATCTATCTAATAGTGAAGTATGCAACTTCTCTAGTCAAACTGTCCAAGTTTGCTTTCTTTTGTTGTTATATAACAGTGACCAAAAGCAACTTTGGGAAGGAAAGTATTTATCTTACTTTCTCTTCAAGGTCACAATCCATTATTGAAAACATCAGGGTAGGAGCTCAGCAGGAATCTGGAGTAGAAGCCATAAAGTAAAGCTGCATATTGGCCTGCTCAGCTTGTTTTCTTGTTCATTTTAGGACTACTTGTCCAGAGGTATCACTATGCACATTGGGTTGGGCCCTCTCACATCAACTATTATGCAAAAAAAAAAAAATGGCCAGCATAGAGGCTCACAGGCCAATAAGATGAAGAACATTATTTAATGTAGGGTCCTTCTTCTCAGGTGACTCTAGTTTGTGTTGATTTGTTTAAATCTGACCAACACACACCCTGTAGATTTTTCTGTAATGACATGAAGATTATTATAATAACTTTAACATATAAAATCAGAATATAAGACTGTGTGTACAATATTATTTCAATTATGTAACAGATTATATAGAAGAAATGTCCTAAGGTAGTATACCTTATTAAAAATATTCTTGTTCTTCAAATTTTGTATTTTACCTTCAATAGATGAACATTAATTTTGTAATAATAAAAGAGACAAAGATGTATGTTCAATTGTTGCAAAATTATTAGAAGGGAGTACTTGAATAATAATAGTGAAAAAGCTCTTCTGCTTTTTGTATGTAATAGGGAAATCATTCTTATCAATTCATGTTTTCCAGAACAATGTATATTCTTTGCATAATTATTTGTACAATGTTGGAGTAAGATTCATTACAAGCCCAGCAATATGACCCCAGATACATCTCTGTTGATGAACTGGCCCCTTGAAGTCACTGCATGAAAGAATCTTCCATGTCCTCTAATTTCATACAATGAGTGTCATTTAAATATATACATTTATGAAATTTTCAATTCTGTTTGAAGTGGTATTCTATAAATATGCTGAATATCCAATTTCAAGTTCAAGATAATGGATAGTACTTCTTTAGGGATACAGTGTTCTACATGCAGACAAAGACAATATGTTGCTTTTCACAGGCTTTAATTGGCAAGGACCTTTTTGCATTGAAAGATTACCCTCATTTGAATTCTCTTTATATTTGAGTTACACTGGATGCTTTATATGCTCAAGAATTAGCTGATAGATCACCTGTGCCTGTTTAATAGATATGTATTTCAGGTGCAGATCTATCTCTTTTGAAATGAACAAAAGGCCAATGGGTTATTTTGAAGCTACTCCACAGGAGATGGAATGGGGCTGGATGCTTCGAGGGCCCTTCATGCATCAAGTTGATGCTGAATCCCAGGCAGTGGATACATTTTGTTCAACCATGTGGGTAAATGTAGATCCTTTCTGCTTGCATATTCTCTTCTCAAATAGGTTTTGTGATCAAAGAGGTCCATTTATTTATTTATTTTATATATTCTCTTGTAGTGCTAAGGATGGAACCAAGGGTCTTGTACAAACTAGGCAAGCATTCTGAGAGCTACAAAACTCTCTCCAGCCCAAGATATGGGTTTCCAAGGCACTGGATCTGTAGCCTGTGGGAGTGATAATTGGCTAGATGTAGCACATCTCTCTTCTTGTATCCCAGTCTCACAGCAGGTATTGCTAAACATGAATTTGAATTCTTGAGCTTCTTGCCTTTATCTCCTAAGTGCTGAGATTACAAGCCTTGGATTTATTTGGTGCTGAGAATGGAGCTTCAGGCTTCAAGCATGCTAGGCAAGCACTATACTAACTGAGATATACCTCTATCCCCTTTTAATTTTTTTACTCCTTACCTACCTGCATCATCTCCTAGCTTGGGATTCCATTCAAGCCTTCTAGCTCTCTGTGTATGTTACATTTTCTTTCTGAAACTCATGTCCAGACTCTAACCTGATTCTGGTTTTATTCTGCTTTCAGTCCATGGAAGCTGATGCTGATTCTGTTGTGATTCTGACCTCCAGCCCTCCCCCCTCCCCCTATCCACAAAAGGCTCTAGCTGGATTCCAACATCTGCTGAAATTAACCTAGTTCAAACAAACAAATAATTAGAGTTGAAAAGAGATACATGGATGCTCAACAACAAACTAACAAGCAACATTATCCAGAGAGGCCATCTAAATTAGAGCTTATTTCCCACATCAGTAAGGAAATACATAATTTGGAAACATTTAGAGGATATCAGTTTCCTCTCTTCTATTGGACATTGAACATTATCCTGCTGTACAATGTCACACAATTTGCCCATTTCTTACTATTAAGTGTGAATAAATAGTGCATTTGTGTGAAAGACAAAACTTAGCATCCAATAAATTGAAGTTGGTTGTATCCCATTGAAATTTTAGGAAACCAGGCTGCAAAAGAGTCTTGGACACCATGGTTAAGGCATGTTACTCTTCAGTACTTACTAATACTGAATTTTCTCCTTGTTTTAGATCACTGTTGTTAATAACTGGTTAGGTCCAGAAATACTAAAACAGCAGGGCTGCATGCTTCTTCCTCTCCCAAGGCCTGTGTGTGGCTGGGGATTCAGCAAATGTTCCTGTAACAGTAAGTGTTAGCATGTTACTCACCACTTTCTTTTAGCCCCACAAAACTAAGAAGCTAATTGTGCATTTACCAGGGAAGGTGGCCCTTGCTCTTTGGTTCTTCATGATTGAAGTAACTGCAGCTTGTTTGTGTTTTCCAGCCAGAGGCCACTTCTGTTAATGCTTTCAATATGGAAGCATTCTGGTTAAAGCATTGAGTCAAATTGAAGGGAATTATCGAGTCTTCAGAAATAAACTATAATCATAGGGCAATTTTCATAATTTTTAAGCCCTTCTTCCTGGCTCTGAAGTCTTTCCCTGAGGCTGATATTAGGCAGGACTCAATCATTTTCCTTGAGGCACCAAGTTAAGCTACCCAGGAACTAAGCTTTTGTCTTGGCCCATCCTGAGTGTCCTCTTAGGTAATCATTTCAAATTTCCAATTTTGGTTTTCTAAGTTTATGATTAGTTGAACTATAGCATACTGTAGTTTAGTATTTGGTAGCAATCAAGGTGACTATCACAAAGTAATGTTTGTGAATGAGTTTGAGGTGGTGGAAAAAGCAAAAGACAGGGGACATAACCAAGGTGTCCAAGCACATTTAAGATCATTCATGTCTAAATTTGTGGCATGTGCTTTCCTGCCTACCCAGCTCTTCCTTGGCACAGAGTTAGGTCATTGTTTCTCTACCTTAAGTTGCATTTGTAGGGATGGAAATAAAAGAACACCCAGGCTGTGGGACCAGGACCTGTCCTTAGTGCATGAGCTGGCTGTTTGGAACCTTGGGCTTATACAGGGACACATGCTCAGCCTGGAAGGAGGGGACTGGTCCTGCCTGTACTGAATCCACCAGGTTTAAATGAATCCCCAGGGGTGTCTTGGTCCTGGAGGACTTGGGAATGGAGGGGAGGGGCTGGGGAGAAGGTAGGGGTGAGGGCGGGAGGGGGGAGGACAGGGGAACCCATGGCTGATGTATAAAATTAAAACACATAATAATAATAATAATAATAATAAGAAGAAGAAGAAGAAGAAGAAGAAGAAGAAGAAAAAGAAGAAGAAGAAGAACAAAATATTTGGTTAAATCCAAAAAAAAAAGAACTGCCTATTTGAAATATACTTTCAAATAGTTCATAACAATTCAAAGCTTCTGCTAGAATTTCATTCCATTTTTTTCCTGGTGTTCGGGCTAAAACCCAAAGTGTTGCATAGATGGGTTAAGCAGCAACATTACTGCTGAGGAATATACCCTGCCCTTGACCACAGTAGTAAAGAACTGATCATGAGATTTTTAGAATTTGAAGGGCTTAGTATATATTTACGAATATTGATATGTTTACTGTTAATTTATAGATTATACTGTAGCTTAGTAAGCACCATGTCTACCTTTGCTTTTTACAACATGTCCAATAGTAAAAAAATCATCAAAATAGGAGCCCTAGTCTTCTTTTATTCAGATTACATTTTTTATCAAAATTGAAAGAGAGGAAATAATAGGAAATGTTATACATAGATAATTTAATACAGAACTATCTATGACAAAAAGTAATTGTTAAAGATAGTCAGATAAGCATAAAAAGTCTATGACAGTTTCTCTTTCTCTGTCTTCTCTTGAGCCTAGGTCTTCATGTACCATAGGCAAGCACTCTACCACTCACCCGTACCAGAAGCCCTCAAAGAGTTTCTTTTTACTAAGAAGTGCAAGTGGAAAATAGGTAAAGAATGGTACATTTGAAAAAAAAAAACTTGATACATCTCATTTGATTGATGTGTAGATTCAACTTACCTCATACATGCCATTATATGTAAAATAGTAATTTTGATGTTAACAACACATATACCCCTCCTTCTTTTTTGAAGTTGGGACTTATTATCTATGCACTTCCAGTCACCTTCAAACTCCTGATCCTCATGCTCTAGTCCTGGGATTGAAAACATTCCCCACTGCACCTGGCTAAATATTCTTTTTTAAGTATCTCTGAAATATTGCTGCATAAATAATTTTGATGCACTATTTCTAATAAAATATGCTCTACTTAGTGTAGTACATATTTTATAGAATTAAACTGAGTTGAAATTTAAAACTGCTAACTTAATTTATATAGTTACAAATAGACTAATGGAGAAGAAAGTAACTTGTTTTTACAAGTATTTGGTAAGTAATGAATACAAATCTGTGGATATGGGTACAGCTTTTGATTTTCAGTTAAAACAGATAACATAGTGAGATTTAAAAACAATTGACTTCCATTTGGCATGTGAGCTGTGTGGAAAATATACCAGGGTTTAAAAGATTACCTGCCTTTAATCACAGCACTCAGGAGGCAGAGGCAGGCAGGTCTCTGTGAGTTCTAGGCCAGCCTGGGCTACAGAGTGAGTTCCAGGAAAGTCACAAAGCTACACAGAGAAACCTTGTCTCAACAAACAAACAAACAAAAAACCTGAAAGAAATCCTGAAAAGAAAATGTTAAAAATATATTCACTTTATTTCACTCAAAATATGGTACTAGATTGATGGACGAATGTTTCCAAAATTTATTGATCAGAAACAATGAAATAATCACAATGAATAGTTATCCAACAGAGGTTTCATCACTAACCAAAATATTTAGTAACTCTTGTTTTTCCTACATGAGTGTGGAAGAAAATTTGATATGAGAAATGAGAAATCTCACAGTTGGCCTTATTTTCTGGAAACACTATGAGAATTTCCATCTCTTCTCTCACTGTTATAGAATCTGTCAGCTATAACAAAAAATACAGTCCTAAGCTCTGTCTCATCTGCTCAAAATGGTTCACTGAAATTCTAATTAGATTTCATTCCCCATGGTTTCTAAAATCTTATATTTACTCTTTTAAATTTCAAACTATTCTTAATTTAAAAAGATGGAATCTATTTTGAATATAAATCAAATTCAGAAGTTGCTACATCTTCAATTAGGTAATTATAAGCACAATTAGCTCCTGGCTGTTTATTCTGAAATAACAACTGCTTGCCTGTGTCAGTAATTATTTATACATAAAATTTTGTACTTTTGAATTCTGGCAATTAATTAAATCATGCAGTTAAATTATTCATGATAATTGGGCATGAGAAAACAAAATACAAATAGATAAATCAGAATGGGAATCTCTTATAAAGGATGTCTTTTCAGGGAATTGGTACAGTTAAGGTGAGAGATTTGTTGCTGAGAAATTTCTTTGCCTATATTGTTGTTCCCAGAAATCCTTGTGATGCATGGCACATTTTAGGGTCTTTGAGTCTCCATAGATTACTCTCTGGCTGAAAATTATTAATCACAGGGGTCTTATGGGCTACACCCTTGACTATGCCCATCTTCAGGGAGACTTAATTTAAAATTTCTGGTGACAGAAGAGGAGCATTTTGAATGTTTTTCCTTCTCTATTAGTTGTCTACTGCTATAATCCTCATAATCAAATACAAAATGCAAACTTCCCATAGATCTGCCTATAGTTGATCTCTGGGCATTGGTCGTGTAGACTATGATTGCCTTACATTTCTAGTTCTAGTAGATTCATTTATAGAGTCCATAAGAAATTTAAAATTTACATTTATTATTCTGTGTGTATTTGTGTGCACATATGAACACACATATGCACATCAAGGTATGACTTTGGAGGTCATAGGATAATATGAGGGAGTTGATTCTCTCTTTCTACCATGTGAGTTTCAGGGATTGAATTGAGGTCACCAGTTTTGGCAGGAAATGCCTTTAGTCATTGAGCCAGTGTTGAGCTTGGAACTTTCTGAGACAAAGTCTCTTCTTGCCTCCAAGGCTCTGAGAATGACCTTGTGCTCCTTACAGATCCTCTTGCATCTTCTTCCTAAGTGTTTGGGCATGCCTGGTTTATACAGCACTAAGAGTGGATGGACTGTATGCCAGCTGAGCTATATTATAAGCCCAATTCCATAAGATTTTCTGTGTTTCTATTTGTGCCACTACAAATTGTTTTAGTTCCCAAATCCAAATTTACTGTCATATTATCTTCAGTGATAACACTGAAAATGACCTCTTTCAAATAGTGCTAAGTAAAATGTTGAGAGAGGGCACTTTTTATAAATCAATGTATTTATTTATTTTATATCCCAGCCACAGTTTCCCCTCCCTCCTCTCCTTCCAGACTCCCTGCCACAAGACCCCACTGTTTCCACCCCTTAATCCACTCCTCCTCCATTTCTGTTTAGAAAAGAGCAGATCTCCCATGGATATCAACAAAACATGGCATATCAAGTTGCAGTAAGACTAAGCACCTCCCCATGTTTTAAGGCTGGGCGAAGCAATCTAGTATGAGGAGTAGAGTCCTAAAAGCCTGTAAAAGAGTCGGAGACAGCCCCTGTTGACACTGTTAGGAGTCCTAGAAGAGGACCAAGCTACCGAACTGTCACAAAGTGACTAGTAGGTCAGTCCCATGCAGGCTCCCTGGTTGTTGGTTCAGTCTCTGTGAGCCCCTATGAGCCCAGGTTAGTTGATTCTGAGTTTTCTTGTGGTGTTCTTGACCCTTCTGGCTCCGAAAATCATTTCTCTCCATCTTCAGCAGGATTCCTTGAACTTTGCCTGATGTTTGGCTGTGGGTCTGCATCTGTTTCCATCAGTTGCTCAATGAAGCCTCTCTGATGACAATTGGGCTAGACACCAATCTGGTCACAAGAGAGGTTCACTTACCTGCTATTGCTTGGATTCTAAGCTGGGGTCTTCCCCATGGAGATTCCCCTGTGCTACGCTTCTTTTTCTCTTTCCCAGAGAGATCCAGACATCCCCCCATGAACCCTCTTGTTACCTAATCAGAGAAAGGACATGTTTTACTTGCTTCTTATCATGGGAAAACACACACACACACACACACACACACACACACACACACACACACACACACACACACATTGTCATTAGCTGCTTTCATGAAAGTGACACCAAAAGAGAAGAAACGATTGGTTGAGAAGGTCAGACTTACATGAGGGTCAGTGGACAGTGGCACCTTGTTTTTCTGGTCTTTGCCACTGTGGCTGAGGGTCTTAGAAATGTTACATGAGTATTATAGTGTCTTAAATATAAGCCACTGAATATGTATGAAAGTCATAGGGCAACTCTCGGATTCTCTCCTCTCACCATGTGCCTTCTCTGTCTCAGCTTGCTTATTGCTTTTAAAACTTAATATCCTTTTTAGACACAGCTACTAATCATGGTGTTCTCTTTGCAATGCACACAATAAGCCCCACAAGAAACAAAGTTGCTGAGCTTGTTTTAACATTAAAGCCTATTTAGTGACTACCCTGATTGTCTGACAGGGTGACCTTCACATTGTTGTGAAAAAAGTTTTGTATTAATGATGAAACATTAGTGCTTACTTCTTCCATCCTGAGCTACATGATGTTTTTGAATTCAAGTTGGTTCTTCACCTGAAAATGCTGCAGTACTGTTCAGCTCAGTGCAAAACCGTAATTCGAGCTCTACCCATAACACTCAGCTAGTGCCTCAATATCTAGAAAATGCAGAGTGCCTAGGAGAGCTAACAGAAAGGTGTTTTTATCTCTAATCCATTTAGAGGAGCATTTTTTTAGCTTACCCTCTCCATCACCTGACAATGTGGGTGGAGGAGTTATCTACCTTAATTTGTATTTTGGGAGGCTGTTGAGTTCATAAACCTCAAAAGGCTTCAACCAGCATTGTTGGTGCTTGTCTGAGACTAGCCAGAGTTTGCTGCTTGTTTATAGAGTAAACTGAAAAGCCTAAGTGGTCCATACTGAGCCTTCAAACTGCTACTCTGAAGTAGAAGGCGCCATCCAGGCCCTCCTTCTGGGTTAGAACTGGTGGTGCTTATGTTGGTAATCCCTTGGATTTGGAGACCTGCATATTGGCAAGATGGGTTATTTAGAGACACTATCTTACCCTTATGGAAATTTTGGAGTTTCTTGGCCTCTAGGTTTTGGAGTTTCTTGTCATCTAAGTAAAGAAAACTATAGAAATGTTCTGGGGAGCACAAGAAATAGCTACATTAGATGTGATTAGAGCTGGATGTGGGGTGGGCAGGTGGCTCTCTTAATGCATTCAAAGTCTGTACCATAGCTGACTGAGTGAGCTGAGGGTCTTGCAGAAGAATGTGGCTCTTAGTTGGATATGTGGTGTATTAAATTTAGGAGATAACTTGGGAAAATACAAGGATTTATTTGAGACATTTGCCTGTCTGTAGTATATGTGAGGAAAGTCTGAATGGGGTTTTCTGAAGTAAACAGTCACATCTCTTTGTAAAAGGTTTTATGGTCAGTAGAATAACGTGTTTTTTGATGAACACATCTAAAATGGGTCCCAAAGAGGTGAACATGCTGTTTTGAACTTTTAATCAATGTAGAAAGGAACTTCATGTTCTGAACCTGATTGAAGGGGCCTTTGCTGAAGGCAATGAATTTGGATTCTATGTTGAGGAAACAAAAGCTTTCATTTAATAACTGGACTATATAAATTGTCAGTGTAGCTAGAAAAATCAAGTGGTATTTCATGTTTGTTATTTTTATTTCTGTCCTGAAACTTACCCTGTAAATTCTTACTTCATTTGCAAGTAGTGACATAGTTTGTAGTTATGATGACTATAAAGCTATGTGCAAGGACTTTGTAATCTAACTAAAAAATGATAAAGCATCAGTGAAGGACAAAGACTTCCAGATATGAAAAGAATTTTCTATTCATTTTACATACCAACCACAGATTCCCTAGTCCTCACTCCTCCCACCTCCAGTATTCCCCTAACCCACCCCTATTTCCACCTCCTCCAGGGCAAGGTCTCCCATGGGGAGTCAGCAGAGCCTGATACATTTAGTAGAGGCAGGTCCAAGCCCCTCCTCCCTGCACCAAAGCTGTGCAAAGTGTCTCACCATAGGCACTAGGCTTCAAAAATCCAGCTCATGCACCAGGGACAGGTCCTAATCCTACTGCCTGGAGGCCCCCTAAACAGTTCAAACTAAACAACTGTCTCACTTATCCAGATGGTCTAGTCCAGTACTATGGGGGCTCCTCGGCTATTGGTCCACAGTTCATGTGTTTCCACTAGTTTGGCTACTTTTCTCTGTACTCTTTCCAATCATGGTCTCAATATTCCTTGCTCATAGAATACCTCCTCTCTCATCGATTGGGCTCCTGAAGCTCTGTGTGGGACCTGGCTGTGGATTTCTGCATCTGCTCTCTTCAGTCACTAGATGAGGGTTCTATGATGACAGTTAGGGTATTCAGCCATCTGATCACCAGAGTAGGCCAGAACAGGCATCCTCTTGATTATTGCCAGTAGTCTATGGTGGGGTCATCCTTATGGATTCCTGGGGACCTCCCTAATACTCTGCTTCTCCCTATTCCCATGGTTTCTACATTTATCTCTTTCCTTGTTCTCCCACCCTGTTCCAACTCCAGCTTGAAGCTCCCACTTCTCTGAGCTCTCATCCCCTGACCCTTACTCTCCATTACTCCCTCTCACCCCATTTTTTCAAATAGATCTCATCTATTTCTCCATTGTTGGGTGATCCATATACCCTTCCTAGGGTCCTGCTTACTAGCTAACCTCCCTGGAGCTGTGAGTTGCAGTCTAGTTATCCTTTGCTTTTTATCTATTATCCACTTATGAGTAAGTACATACCATGTTTGTCCTTCTGAATCTGGGTTATCTCACTCAAGAGGATATTTTCTAGTTCCATCCATTTTCCTGCAAACCTCATGATGTCATTGTTTTTCTCTGCTGAGTAGTACTCCATTGTGTATATGTGACATATTTTCTTTATCCATTCTTCAGTTGAGGGGAATCTAGGCTGTTTCCAGTTTCTGGCTATTAGAAATAATGCTGCTATGAATATAGTTGAGCATGTGTCCTTGTGGTATGATTGAGCATTCCTTGGGTATATGGCCAAGAGTGGTATAGGTGGGTCTTGAGGAAGATTGATTCCCAATTTTCTAAGAAAGCACCATACTGATTTCCAAAGTTGCTGTATAAGTTTGCACTCCCACCAACAGTGAAGGATTGTTCCCCTTGCTCCACACTCTTTCCAACATAAGCTGTCTTCTGTGTTTTTTTATCATAGCCATTCTGATGGGTGTAATTTGGTATCTCAGAGTCATTTTGATTTGCATTTCCCTGATGACTAAGGATGTTGAACAATTCCTTAAATGTCTTTCTGCCATTTGAACTTCCTCTGTTGAAAATTCTGTTTAGCTCTGTAGCCCATTTTTTAATTGGATTGTTTGGTATTTTGATGTCTGAAATATAGGAGATTGAGGAGCAAGAGAAGGAGAAGGAGAGAAGGACTCCAGGGACTAGCCACCCAGCTTTACAGCAAGCCATGGAGTAAGAAATATAAGAAAGGTATATAGGAGAGAGAAAGCTAAAAGCCCAGAGGCAAAAGGTAGATGTGATAATTTAAGAAAAGCTGGCTAGTAATAATCAAGCTAAGGATGGACATTTATATAGAATAAGAATAAGATTCTATATATTTCTTTGGGAGCTGGGTGGTGGGTCCCCCCAAAGAAGAAAGAGCCAAAGAGTTAAAACAACAACTAATGCTCAGCATGTGGCTTTGCACTGCTGAGAATCTGTATTATGCAGAGACCTGTGCTTTAGTCCATGATTTAGTAATCCTTGTATGGCAGATAATTCAGTAACCAAATTATTTAGATTAAAGAGGATAAAGATTTAGATTTCTATTTAATTTTTCAGATTAATTTATTTTATTTTACATGTATTAATGTTCTGCCTGCATTATACCATACATGCCTTTGGTATCAGAAGAGGGCAATGGATCCTCTAGAACTAGGGTTCCTGGTGATTGTGAAATACCTCATGGGTACTGGGAAAGACTCAGTACTGTGTGAGAGCAACAAGTGCACTTAACCAATAAGCAAACTCTCCAGCCCTCATTGGGATTTTATTTTTTAAGACAAGATTTTTACTCTGTAGCCCAGCCTATCCTAGAATTCATGAGCCTCCAGATTCTACCTCATATGTGCTGATATTCTAAGTATGGGACATTGTATTAGTCATATATATAGCATTATATATAATATGTATTATTTATATGTAATTTATTGGAATGACTTACAGGCTGCAGTTCGACATGACTAGCTGTGAATAGGAAGTCCAAGAATCTAGTAGTTGCTTCGGGCTGGGTGTCTCAGCTGTTTTTCTGTATATGCTGGAATCCTAAAGAAGTAAGCTCCAATGAAGTGAAGGAATGGATGTACTGATAGGACAAGGGCAAGGAGGTGAAGAATGAATGAGCTTTTCCTTTTTCCATGTCCTTTAGGCTTCCAGCAGAAGGTGTGTTCCAGATTAAAGGTACCTTCCCACCTCAAGATCTGGATTAAAGGTGTTTGTCTTCTTGCCTCAAGATCCTTATCAAAAGCATGTGTCATCCTGTTGGAGAACCCTGCTATTAAGGCTGTAGTCCACCATGTCCATATATCTCTCTGTGCTCAGGATAAAATGGAGAACTCCCTTTCTCTTGAGCCCCCTGAGCTCAGCATAAAATGGAGGCTTCCTCTTCCCTACTAACCTTATTTGGAAATTGTCTCTAAGCTCAGTTGCCTGACCTTATTTGGAGGATGATCATGCACAGAGCTCCTTGCAAACACTGTGTAACTCAGCCCATAAGTCCCACTCTTTCCTCTGGCTCACATGATAATTAGGTACTATGTTATGACCAATTACCCCTTTCCCTCCCATAACCCTAAGAACCCTTATATACCTTACACCTGGGACAATAAAATGAGCTATCTCTCTGAAGCTGACTCCCAGATGTTCTTTCCATCATGTTCATGGCTGTTTGAACTCTGCTCACTGCTTCTGGTCCCTTTGACCTTGTGGGCCAGTGGCCAACAACCCACAAGGAAAAGAAGACCCACATTATCCCACGTCAAGATCCACATCAAAAACCTATCTTCCAGCCTCAAGATCCAGATCAGGGTTCGGTATTTAGCTCAATGGTAGAGCACTTGCCTAGCAAGTGCAAGGCCCTGAGATCCATCCTCAGTTCAAAAAAAAAAAAAAGATCCAGGAGTGCCTGGGGTTATAGCCAGAGAGGCAACTGCCCCAGGGTCCCACCACTGGACACAGGACATCCCGGGAGGACCTGACCAACTTGGCCCATTTCCTGCCAATCAGCAGGCCCTGCAGGAAGGCTATCCTTTTCCAAGACTGCAAGCAGACACTGCAGTCTCCACACACTGCTCCTACACCCACTTGCCCTAGGCTCCAGCCACTTCCTGAGATTCAGAGACCAACCCCCAGCTCCCACCTAGACCAGAGGTGAATGCCTGTGGTTATAGTCAGAGAGGCAACTGCCCCTGGGTCCCACTGCTGGACACAGACCATCCCAGGAGGACCTGCCCAACTTGGCCCCAGTTTCCAGCCAATTGGTGGGCCCTGCGGGAAGGCTCCCCTTTTCCAAGACTGCAGGCAGATACTGCAGTCTCCACACCTGGCCCACACACATTTGCCGGAGACCCCAGCCACTTCCTGAGACTCAGAGACCAACCCCCAGCTCCTGTCTGCCCTGGAATTCCCATCTGGACCAGGGGTGAGTGCCTGGGGTTATAGCCAGAGAGGCAACTGCTGCAGGGTCCCACCACTGGACACAGGCCATCCTGGGAGGACCTGACCAACTTGGACCCAGTTTCCGGCCAATCGGCGGACCCTGAGGGAAGGTTCCCCTTTTCCAAGACTGCAGGCAGACCCTGCAGTCTCCAAACCATGCCCCCACACCCACCTGCCAGAGACCCCAGCCACTTCCTGAGAATAAGAGACCAGCCCCCAGCTTCCATCCTGCCCTGGAACTCCCAGCTGGATCAGAGACCAGAGGAACTCCCATCTGGACAAGAGGAGCTCCCATCTGGACAAAGTAAGGAGACCCCCAGTAACTTCCTGAGACTCAGAGTCCAGCCCCCCCAGCTCCTATCCGGCCAGCACTCTCATCTGGACCAGCGCTCCCATATGGCCCAGAGCTTCCATCTGGACCAGAGAGAGGCTCTGTAAATCTGTCAGCTCTCTCTGGACCAAGTACACTGATAAGACCAAGAATGAATCCACAAGGAGATGGGCAGATGCCAAGGCAGAAGTAGATACAACAAAATAAAGAGCAAACCAGCATCACCAGAACCTATCCCTTCTCCAACAGCTAGACCTGAACATCACAGAATGGAAGAAGAAGAAGAAGAAGAAGAAGAAGAAGAAGAAGAAGAAGAAGAGAAGGAGAAGGAGAAGGAGAAGGAGAAGGAGAAGGAGAAGGAGAAGGAGAAGGAGAAGGAGAAGGAGAAGGAGAAGGAGAAGGAGAAGGAGAAGGAGAAGGAGAAGGAGAAGGAGAAGGAGAGGAAGGAGAAAACAACCTTATAAGTAACATCATGAAGAGGCTAGAGTCTTATATAGAAGAAATCAAAAATAAAGTAGAGGAACAGACAAACAAAAAATGGGAAGAACGCTATAAAAAACTAGAGGAAAGGACAATTAAAGCAGAAGAAAACAATAAATCCTTGAATGAAAAAGCAATGGTGACAGTCCAAGACCTGAAGAGGAAAATAGAAAAAATGAAGAAGACGCTAGCAGAAGGAACGCTGGAAATAGAAAATCTGAGTAAACAAACAGGAACTTCACAGGCAAGTATAACCAACAGAATGCAAGAGATGGAAGAGATAATCTCTGGTGTTGAAGATACAATAGAAGAAACAGATTCATCAGTCAAAGAAAACACTAAAACTAACAAATTCATGACCCAAAATGTCCAAGAAATTTGGGACACCAAACCTACAAATAATAGGGATAGAGGAAGGAGAAGAATACCAACTCAAAGACACAGAAAATATATTTAACAAGATCATAGAAGAAAACTTTCCCAACTTAAAGAGGGAAATGCCTATGAAGATACAAGAAGCATATAGAACACCAAACACACTAGACCCCCCAAAAAGTCGCCTTGCCACATAATAATTAAACAACTAAACATTCAGAATAAAGAAAGAATATTAAGGGCAGCAAAGGAAAAAGGCCAAGTGACTTATAAAGGCAAACCCATCAGAATAACACCCGATTTCTCAATGGAGACTTTGAAAGCCCGAAGGACAGGACAGATATAATGCATACACTAAGAGACCAAGGATGCCAGCCTAGACTAATATAACCAGCAAAACTTTCAATAATCATTAATGGAGTAAACAAGACCTTCCAAGTCAAAACCAGATTTAAACAATACTTATCCACAAACCCAGCCCTACAGAAAGCACTAGAAGGAAAATTCCAACCTATGGAAGGCAGATACACCCATGAAAACACAGGCAATAGATAACACCACAGCAGTAAACCCCAAAGAAGAGAAGTACACACACACTACCACCAATAAAATAAAAATAACAACAGGAATGAACAATAACTGGTCATTAATATCCCTTAATAGCAATGGACTTAATTCATCTATAAAAAGACACAGACTAACAGAATGGATATGAAAACAGGACCCATCTTTCTGCTGCATATAAGACACACACCTCAAATTCAAAGACAGACACCTCCTAAGAATAAATGGCTGGGAAAAGACTTTCCAATCAAATGGTCTTAAGAAGCTAGCTGGTGTAGCCATCCTAATATCCAGCAAAATAGACTTCAAACTAAAATCAATCAAAAGAGATGATGAAGGACATTACATACTCATTGCAAAAAAGATCCACCAATATGAAGTCTCAATTCTGAACATTTATGCCCCAAACACAAGGGCACCCACATATGTAAAAGAAACATTACTAAAGCTTAAATCACATATAAATCCCCACACATTAATAGTGGGAGACTTTAACACCCCACTTTCACCTGTGGACAGATCGGCCAAATTGAAACTTAACAGAGACATAATGGTTTTAACTGATGTTATGGCTCAAATGGACTTAATCGATATCTATAGAACATTCCACCCAAACAAAAAAGAATATACCTTCTTCTCAGCACCCCATGGAACCTTCTCTAAAATCAATCACATACTTGGCCACAAAGCAAATCTCAACAGATACAAAACAATTGAAATAACCCCCTCTGTTCTATCAGATCACCATGGTTTAAAGTTAGATTTCAACAAAAGAAAAAGCTACAGAAATCCTACAATCTCATGGAAACTGAATAATGCTCAACTGAATCACCAATGGGTTAAGGAAGATACAAAGAAAGAAATTAAAGACTTCCTAGAGATCAATGAAAATGAATACACCACATACCCAAACTTATGGGATACTATGAAAGCAGTGCTAAGAGGGAAATTCATAGCACTGAATGCCCACATAAAGAAGCTGGAGAAATCTCATGCTAGCGACTTGACAGCACACCTGAAAGCCCTTGAACAGGAAGAAGCAAAGTCTCCCGGGAGGAACAGATGCCAGGAAATTATCAAATTGAGAGCTGAAATCAATAAAATAGAAATAAAGAGAACAATACAAACAATTAATGAAACAAAGAGTTGGTTCTTTGAGATCAACAAGATAGACAAGCCCTTATCCAAACTAACCAAAAGACAGAGAGAGAGCATCCAAATTAACAAAATCAGATATGAAAAGGGGGACACAACAACAGACAATGAGGAAATCCAGAGAATCATCAGGTCATACTTCAAAAACCTCTACTCCACAAAACTAGAAAATCTAAAAGAAATGGATAATTTTCTGGTTAGGGCCACATACCTAAGTTAAATCAAAACCAGACAAACCATTTAAATAGTCCAATAACCCCTAAGGAAATAGAATCAGTCATTAAAAGTCTCCCAACCAACAAAAGCCCTGGACCTGATCGTTTCACTGCAGAATTCTACCAGATCTTCAAAGAAGACTTAATACCAACACTCTTGAAATTGTTCCACAAAATATAAGAAGAAGGTATATTACCAAACTCCTTCTATGAGGCTACAATTACCCTGATTCCTAAACCAAACAAAGATGCAACAAAGAAAGAGAACTACAGACCAATCTCCCTCATGAACATTGATGCAAAAATACTCAATAAAATTCTGGAGAACAGACTCCAAGAACACATCAAAACAATTATCCACCATGATCATGTAGGCTTCATCCCAGGGATGCAAGGGTGGTTCAACATATGAAAGTCCATCGATGTAATATACCATATAAACAAACTCAAAGAAAAAAAAACCACATGATCATCTCACTAGAAGCAGAAAAGGCATTTGACAAAATCCAACACCCCTTCATGATAAAGGTCTTGGAGCGATCAGGAATACAGGGAACATACCTAAACATAATAAAGGCAATCTACAGCAAGCCAACAGCCAACATCAAATTAAATGGAGAGAAACTCAAAGCAATACCACTAAAATCAGGAACAAGGCAAGGCTGTCCCCTCTCCCCATACTTATTCAATATAGTACTTGAAGTTCTAGCCAGATCTATAAGACAACATAAAGAGATTAAGGGGATACAAATTGGAAAGGAAGAATTCAAGCTCTCCCTATTTGCAGATGACATGTTAGTATACATGAGTGACCCCAAAAATCCAACCAAGGAACTGATACAGCTAATAAAAACCTTCAGCAACATAGCAGAATACAAGATCAACTCAAAACAATCCGTAGCCCTCCTATATACAATAGACAAACTGGCTGAGAAGGAAATCAGAGATACATCACCCTTTACAATAGCCACAAATGATATAAAATCCCTGTTCTTTGACCAAAAGCCCCCTAAACACAGAGGCCAATTAAGCCATCTGGGCAGATAGGCTTTGTGCAGAAGTGGATGGGCTCAATGAGTTAGAAAATGGTGGTCAAAATGATTTTGTAAAAGCTAGCACTGGTAAATAATGACAAAACCTCTGGTATATCCATGTTCTGTTGAAACTATTCCTTGATATAATACAAAATAAATTTCAATTTTGTCTTTTGTTCTTTACAATCCAGACCTTCCCGTGTTCTAGGCTCTTTTCTGTCTCATTGTTACTGTCTGCACTTGTAGGTTTCCAAGGCATTTTCTTCCTCTGTTCATCCTCTCGAAGCCCTCCTACCACTACTATAGTTTGAATATTCTCTGAGAACACATTTCTTAAGAGTCATAGAATTGCTCAGCATCCTTAGTCATCAGGGAGATGCAAATCAAAATGACTCTGAGATACCATCTTACACCCGTCAGAATGGCTATGATAAAAAACACAGAACACTGCTTGTGTTGGAGAGGATGTGGAGCAAGGGGAACTGTCCTCCACTGTTGGTGGGAGTGCAAACTTATACAGCAACTTTGGAAATCAATATGGCAGTTTCACAGAAAATTGGGAATCAATCTTCCTCAAGACCCAGCTATACCACTGTTGAGCATATACCTAAGGAATGCTCAGTCTTACCACAAGGACACATGCTCAACTATATTCATAGCAGAATTATTTCTAATAGCCAGAAACTGGACACAACCAGATGCCCCTCAACTGAAGAATGGATAAAGAAAATATGTCACATATACACAATAGAGTACTACTCAGCAGAGAAAAACAATGACATCATGAGGTTTGCAGGAAAATGGATGGAACTAGAACAAATCATCCTGAGTGAGGTAACCCAGTCTCAGAAGGACAAGCATGATATGTACCTACTCATTAGTGGATACTAGATATAAAGCAAAGCATAATCAGGCAGCAACTCCAGAGAAGCTAACTAACAGGGAGCATCCAAAGAGGGATGCAAAGATCGCCCTTGGAAGGGTAAATAGATGAGATCTCCATGAGTAAACTGGGGATTAGGGGTGGGCAATGGAGGGTAGGGGACAGGGGATGAGAACATAAGGGAATGTTATGGTTGAGCTGGAACAGGGAGGGAGTGGGAATGCAATGAAAGATATACTATGATAGAGAGAAACATCATGAGGCTAGAGGGAAAGCCAGTTCTAGAGAAGTTGCCAGGAATCCCCAAGGATGACCCCAGCCTGGACTACTAGCAATAGTGGATAGGGTGCCTGAACTGAACTGGATTGCCCCAGAAATCAGGCCAGTGAATACTTTAACTGTCATCACAAAGCTTTTCTCCAATGACTGATGGAAGCAGATGCAGAGATCCACAGCCAATCACTAGACAGAGCTCTTGGAGGAAGAGGGATTATATGAGCAAGTTCATTAGGATCATGATGGAGAAACATGCAGGGACAACCAAACAAAACTAGAGGGAACTCATGAAAGTTGGATCAGTGGCTGTGGAGCCTGCATGGGAGCGGGACTAGGCCCTCTACATTACAAGACAGTTGTGTAGCTTGATCTGCTTGGGGGCCCCTTGCAGTAGAATCAGAATATATCCTTGATGGATGAGCTGTCTTTGTGGAGCCCACTGCCTGTGATGGAACACCTCCTGCAGCCTTGAGGCAGGGAGAAGTTGAATGTGCCTCCCCATGGGAGTCCCTGCCTTCTTGTGGGTAGGAGTGGGGGGTGAGTTAGGAGGGGGAGGCTAGGGAGGAAGGAGGATGGAAGAGAGGGATCTTTGACTGATAGGTAAAATGAATGAAAAAAAAACTTCTTAATGAAAAATGAGTCATGGATGTTTCAGGCTGAGAGTGATCTCAAGTCAATCATCTAGTCAATTCATGTCTACATGGTCAAAGGCATAATTCTTGTAAAACAGGGCCTGGTGAGTTTTTTGTTTGTTTGTTAGTTTGTTTCTTTTTTTTTCTGGACTGGGATAGATTCCAGCTTCACGCATGTTAAACACACATTCTATCACTGTACTACATTGCACACTCCAGGGTGGATTTTCTTGCATGGTTCATCAATGTCTATAGTGGACATGGTTACAAAGTTGTATTTTTGCTGACACCATTCCAGGTTTAACTAGAATCTGATTTCCTTGATGGAGAATCCCATGGAAAATGACATAACCCTATTCTAGGAATCTAAGATTAGGATGTCTGAGCTAATTTAGCTTTGTTAAAACTGCTTGATTTATGGAACCCCCCTTCCAGCTAATTACTTTTTTTTTTTGAGCTGAGGCTCGAACCCAGGGACTTGCGCTTGCTAGGCAAACGCTCTACCTCTGAGCTAAATCCCCTAATTACTTTTTATTATTATATTTTTATTTTTTTTATTTTTCTCTCATAAATTACATCCCAATCACAGTTTTCTTCCTCCACTTCTCTTAGCTCCTCTTACATCCCCACTTCCCTAGATCCACCTCTTTCTCCATTTCCTGCTCAAAACAGCAGGCCTCCAAGAGATGACAGACAAACAGAATAAAACAAAGTGGAATAAGACAAGGCAAAAGCCCTCCCATTGAGGCAGCATAAGGCAACCCAGTAGGAGGAAAAGATTTGCAAGAGCAGGCAAAAGAGTCAGAAATATGCCTACTTCCACCCTTAAGAGTTCCACAAGAACACCACGCTATCAGCCATAACATATATGCAGAGGACCAGCTAACTGCTTACCTTAGCTTCTGTTAAAACTCCTTACTTCAAACTGTGTACTTTGTGAAAACCCCTACTCCTGCAGCTGCTGAGCAAGATGCCAGGACAAGGTTTCTAACTTTTAAAACCCTGTGTTCTGGACACTCAGGGTCACACCTAAAAGCCTGGGTAGAACAAACTTTCCTGTCCATCCAACCCAATTTAAACTCTAATACCAATGAAGATTAGGGGTTGTTGGACATTTTTCACCGAACTTTGTTAGGGGAACTAAGAGCAGCAGCCAGAAAACCTACCAACTTGTTCAAAGTAAGTCAGACAATTCAAAGGCCTGATGAATCACCTGCTGGGTTTCTGGAAAGACTCTGAGCCATACTAGGTATTTACTCCCATAGACCCAAGTGTTCCTAAAAACCAGTGAGCCACTAATATTGCCTTTGTCATGCAGTTGGCCCCAGACTTAAGCTCAAGAAATTAGAGGCATTTTAAGGGGCAAATATTTCTCAACTTTTAAAGATTGCTCAGAAAGTTTACAATGGCCAAGATTCAGTTGAAGACAGATGGGGAAAGAAACTCTCCCATGCAGTAATTGCTGCCCTTAGTGAAATGGGTAAGAGACAAAATAGAGAAAGTAGACCAGGTGTAGCTGCCTGGCCCACAGTCAGGACAAATCTCTCTCACCCACCAGGCCCATGGACACTCAGAACCAACCAAGTAAACACACAGAAACTTGCATTGTTTAGAAACTGTATGGCCATGACAGGCTTCTTGTTATCTACTTCTTCTATCTTAAATTAACCCATTTCTATTAATCTATACTTTGCCACATGACTTGTGGCTTACCGGTTTTCTTTGCATGTTGCTTCTCATGGTGGTGGCTGTCAGTCTCTTGTCCCAGCCTTCCTGTTCCCAGACTTCTCCTCTTCCTTTTCCTGCCTACCTTATCCTTCCTGCCTGGCTACTGGCCAATCAGCACTTTATTTATACAGAGTGATATCCACAGCAACCAGGAGAAAGAAAAAAAAATGTCTGGAAGAAAACCAACGTGCCTGTTGTAAAAAGAAGGGTCACTGGAAGACAGAATGTCCAAACAGAAAAGGAAAAGGAAAGAACTGCCCCATTCTCCAGCAAGCCAAAACTTAATGGCCCAGGCCTCCATATGAATTAGGCTCTAGGAACCCAAGATGACAGTGAAAATATAGGGGGAGCCTGTTAACTTTCTAATAGACACTGGAGCAACCCAATCTGCCTTGACAGAACCCCTTGGAGCCTGGACTTCCAGGAAGACAGCAGTCCAATGAGAAACATGCCAAACTGCCTACTTTCCATGGACAACATTCTGGACCATAGATCTTGGACAAGGAACTGTGATATGCTCTTTCTGGTTATGATGGACTGCCCATACCCAATGATCAAAATGGTTATTTAAAAAAAAAACAAAAACAAAAAACCTCAGAGCCGCTATCTCTTTTATGAGGGAAGTCAGCTAGTCTAAATCTGGACTCAGGCCAAGCATCTACCAATATTGTGGTCACTTCTCTATTTGAAGAATACCTCTTACAAGAGGACTCAGCCACCAGGAAGGAAGAACTATCTTTAGGCTACCTACAGTAGCTCAAAGCAAGGGACCTTGATGTTTGGGCTGATGGGAACCCATTGGACCTAGCAGATTACTGGCTACCCATCATAGTTCAGTTATTAAATACTATAAAACCAGTGTGACTCAAACAATGTACCATGGGATGGAGGGTGAGGCAAGGGATTTCCAAACACATTAACTGATTGAAGGAGGCAAGATTAATTTTTTGTCTCCTGCAGCTCCCAATGGAACACTCCTTTGTTCCCTGTCCTGAAGCCCAACTTTTGAGACTTCTGACTGGTACAGGATTTGAGGGAAGCCAAAAAATGGGTGTAAATCATCCATTCAACAGTACTGAACTCATATCCTCCTAAGCTTGTTGTGCCCCAAAAGGAATCTCAGTATGGTCCTGGACCTAAAAGAAGCTTTCTTCTGCCTCCTGATGGCTCCAGTCAGCCAACCCATATTTGCAATTGAATGGTTATACAAAGGTTATACATACCAGCCAACTAACAGTTGCTGCTGGGGTTCAAAAACTCACTGGCATTTGTTTTATGAAGGCCTGAGTATAGCACTTTTGGAATTTAGACAGAAATATTCACAAAAACTCTGCTCCAATGTGTAGATGACCTCCTCATAGTTTCAACCACTGAGGAGAAATGTAGACAGGCAACAGAAGGCTTTTGGAAATCCTCCCAAACCCTGGGGTCCAGAGTCTCAGCTAAAAGGCCAAGCTGTGCATCTCTCAGGTCTCATACCTTGGCTACAACCCAAAAGAAGGAAAGCAGATGATTTTCGACAACCGTATTTCAGCCATTCTGTGAATCCCTACTCCCACATCAAAAAGACAGGTATGAGAATTCCTAGGGGCAGTTGGATATTGCTGTCATAGCCAAGCCCCTCTATGCTAGCACCAGGGATATGTAACCTTTGGAATTGACTGAGACTTAGGAGAGGGCCTTTGGAACCTTGAAAAAGTCACTAGTGTCTACCTCAGCCCTGGACTTCTCAGATATTACTAAGCCATTCCATTTGAATATGAATAAGGCCTGAGGCATTGCCAAGGAAGTCCTTATGAAAACCCTGGGACCTTGGAAAGGCAAGTGGCATATCTATCCAAGAGACTTGACCCAGTCACAGGTAAATGGCCAACATATATAAGGGCCATAGCTGCCACTGTCCTGGTGGTAAAAGAAGCTGGAAAATTAACTTTAGGGCATGAATTGTTCCTGATGGACCCACACTTTGTTGAGGCCCTATTGAGTGGGACACCTAAGAGATTGATGTCTAACTCCTGGGTGACTCAATACTAAGTCCTGCTTCTAGATCAACCCTGCATTCAGTTCTATAAGACAAAAGCCCTCAACCCCACCAGGCTCCTGCCAGACAATAATCCAAGGAACCTCTGTATGACTGTCTGGAGGTGACTGATCTGATCCAGTTCATCAGGCCTGATCTGACTGATAGCCCACTGTTGAAACCAGATGAAGTATTGTTCACAGATGGGAACAATTTTGTCCAAGATAGGATTAGGTGTACAGGGACAGTGGTGGTGACTCAAGATAGGGCTATTAGAGCACAATCTTTGATCAGGGGAACATCTGCCTGCATGCTACCATGCCCTCCATCATGATCATAATGATCGGAACCTCTGAAAATATAGGTGAGCCACCCTAATTAAATGTTTTCTTTATAAGAGTTGCTGTGGTCATGGTATCTTTTCACAGCAATTAAAAAAAAAGACAGGCAACAGAGTGGTTGACTTGACAGCTGGGAAAATGGCTGGAGAGCTAGTTCATTCAAGCTTAGTAAGTCTGTTAGAGCCCAGCTTATTGAAACACCCAGAATACAGACCAGTTAGGATAAACAGGGTAAAATGAGAACTGGCCACACAGGGTAAACAAGGATGGTAGATGCTACCATATGGCAGACCCATCCTTCCTGTTAGTCTGAAGAGGTGACTTGTAGTTAGATTTTTCCTGCCTGGCCCACAGTCATGACAAATCTCTCTTACCTGCCAGTCCCACAGTCGCTCAGACCCAACCAAGAAAGCACACAGACACTTATATTGCTTATAAACTGTATTGCTGTGGTAGGCTTCTTGTTATCTACTTCTTTCATCTTAAATTAACCCATTTCCGTTAGTCTATACTTTGCCACATGGCTTGTGGCTTACCAGTGTCTTTATATGTTGCTTCTCATGGCAGCGGCTGGCAGTTTCCTCTCCCAGCCTTCTTGTTTCCAGCCTTCTCTTCCTTTTTGTCCCACCTACCCTATCTTTTTTGCCTGGCTACTGGCCAATCAGCACTTTATTTATTTTAACCAATAAGAGTAACACATTTGGCATACAGAACATTCTACAGCATTTCCCCATTTTCTTTTTTTTTTTATTTTTAAAGTAAGATTTTAACTTTTATATAGTAAAATTTTAGATAATAAAACAATTATCAAGCAAGAATCACAGCTACAATATTAAAGAAGATATCCTATCTATCTTATATTTGTGAGTCTAAGGTTTTATATCTAACTTATCTTTTATCATAACTGAGTAAATTATAACTATCTAGTCTTTAACCATATCAAAGGCCTCAGAAGGATATAATATTACCTGAGAACTGGGAGAAGTATGTAAGCATTTTTGGGGAGTCTTGTAAGAGTAGACAGAGACAGCTGGCAGCCTGGACAGTCACCTAATGTTCCTTTGTAAAGTTGGGGCATCTGTCTTCAGCCCACAGGGCAAGAGTCTCTCGGTCATTTTTCTCAGTGTCCTGTAGAATGTCTGGCAGTTTCCTCTGCAAAGCAGGAACCTGAAGGACCATTTTGTCAAGCAAAGTTTACTGGTCACCTTTCTATGGGTCCTGCACATCCAGTCTATCAAGCAGTCCAGACAAGAACAGTTTCTTGCCCAAATGGCTATTTTTGACAAGGTGAAGATAAACTCCATATGAAGTGTCTATAATGTCCATCCTCCTCTCTGAAGTAAATTGGTGCTGCCAGGAGCAGACATGTCTCACTGTCTAGAAAGTCTAAATTTCAAAAATATTTTAAATGCCATATTTTGTAGACCTTTGAAGTGTTTGAAGATTACCTGTCTATCTGAAATATCTCTGTGTATACCTAGAAGACTTAACTAACATGGCTATGAATATGATTATCATAGATGACCAGTTATTAATCTATTTTTAATTATCCATTACAATTTTAAATGAGCTGTACAAACATAATATCTTAAACAAGAGTAGAAAGATACACACAGTATAACAAAATTAACTTTAAACTTGTATCAATAGACTAAAATCTATACCAATGTAAAACATTTTAAATGAGTTGTTGCTCTTTAGAAGTAAGTTCATTAATCCACACTTTCATCCTATCATATCTATATCATATCCCCTTTTTTATCATTAGAAAGAGATTGTATTTATAATCAACCTGTTTTAAATAAAATAGTGGGGTTTTTTTCTGTCCCACACCAGAGGGCTCTTTTGATTTGGGATATAAGAAGCTCTTAACCTTTTCTTTTAACAATGTGCTTGGGTTTAGAGAAGGTGTGAGCCAATTTTATCTCCAAAGCCAGCTGGGAATTTGGGCGTAGTTTTGTTTTTACTACTTCCTGCTGGAGGGAGGTGCTGTATCTTATGGGGATACAAAGAAAATTTTAGGATTATGGAGTAGTCCGTGAGGGTGAACCTCTGAGCCAGTTGCCTTGAAACCATTCTGGATGTTGGATCATCTGGGCCATGGTGTCATCAGAGACCTTTCAGGTGGTCTTGGCTGATCAAACCTGATGTATCTTAATCTGGAACAAATCCACAGCCTCTGGCTTTCTGTGGAAACAAAAGCAGAGACTCTTTTTCAAAGCAACATATCCTTATATCCAAATTTTGAAGTCAAGGTACCTTTAAAATTTACATATTTGTTTAACTCAACAGCTCTTATGATCAAATCTTTTTCTGCAGTTAAAAATCCCAAAGACAAGACAAACCAGATTCTCTGTGTAATATCCATCTTGTAAGACTGTAACACCACTGTGGCTGCTGGCTCCACCCACCTCAGCTTCCCAACATGGCAGTGGTACAGTTTACTGCCAGCTCTGGCTCTGGAGCCATGTGTACCATCAACTATCAGAAGCCGTTCTATCAAAGCAGCACATAGCCCAGAAATCCCTCCCTTTTTTTTTTTTTTAAACTCGCAAAGGCTAAATCCACCATGTTGCAGAGTAAAGTGCTGCTTGTAGATTCCTCATTCCTGCCACACTGCAGGTCAGATGCACAGGCCAGGAACCCACCGTAGTAGCTCAAACAGGCAGGCTGCCGCTAACTTGAGAGAGACAACTAGGAAGCTGTTTTTAGCTCTGTTTTAGAATCTTTTTTCTCAGGTTTTAGGTGGAAACTCTTGCCAACACATTGGGCGCCATTTGGAGTTAGATTTTTCCTGCCTGGCCCACAGTCAGGACAAATCTCTCTCACCCACCAGTCCCACAGTCACTCAGTCCCAACCACCTAGGGACCATAAAAACTGCTGAACCTCTCAGACCCAGGTGTTGTCTTCTAAATTTGGAAAGCCCAATTAAAGACACCACTTTTAGACATGCCACCTATGCTCATGTAAACCCCAAAGGGAGAAGGAAGATCCCACAAGGGATCCAAGGCTAGAAGAAATAGGACTGGGGAACACTGGGAGTTGGACTTTACTAAAATCTAACCTACTAATTTTTTGTTATAAATATTTTCTGGTATTTGTGGACCCCTTCTTGGGTTGGGTAGAGGCCTACCCCACCCAAACTGAGATTGCTCCAATAGTTATCAAGAAACTTCTTCAATAAATAATTCCTAGATTTGGACTGCTCATAGCTTTGGGGTCAGACTATGGCCTGGCCTTCACAGCCAAGTTATCTCAAAATTTGACAAAGGTATCAAATATTAAAGGAAAGTACATTATGTGTATAAGCACAGAGCTCAGGTCAGACAAAAAGGATGAATGAATATAACTCTTAAGGAGGCTTACCAATTTGGTCCTAGAAACTGGTGAAAACTGGGCCAACCTCCTCCCCTTTCCCTGTTCAGAGCTTGATGTATTTCTCGCCAAGAGGAGCTTACTCCTTTGAAGTTACATTTGGGAAACCATCTACTATCCTTCTCAAATTCCAAGACATTCCCCAGACAGAAATTTCTTATCACTCCCTTCTCAAGTCCTTGCAGGCTTTGCAGGAAACTTGACAGGCCATTAATTAGACTGTGAAGGGAATCCTGCTATCCCTCATCTCCAAACCCACCCTTCAGTTCCAGTCAGGAGGCTTGATTTAGATAAAGAGGAATGCTACCTGGACTCTGGAACCTGCCTGGAAAGGACCCTACCCAATTAACCTTACAACCCCAACTGCTGTAAAAGTGGCTGGCACCATTCCTTGGATCCATCACTCCCAATTAGAGAGGGGTGCTGAGGATGGTAACAGATAGACCATGGCTTAGACTTCAGACACCTTAAAGATAAGACTGACCTGAGATTGTTAACCCAGAACACTATGCTCATCTTTTTCTTTTCTCTGTATATAGGGATGTGAACCCACAACCTTCACTGTCCTCCAATCTGGACTTGGAAATTAAGAATAACCAACATAAGGAAGTTGATAGTCAATCTAACCCCAATTCCATATGGACCTTTGTTCTTTTCTGCCCAGCTTTGGAGCTTGGTTAGACTACAAGAGGGATGGTTGTAAAGACTTAGCTTCTGATAGAGGGAAACAGGAGTCAAGTGTGGTGATATTTTATTTGTGATATAACAAATAAAATTTGCCTGAAGATCAGAGTGTGGAAGTAAGCCACTAGTTAGCCTTAGAGGCCAGGCAGTGGTAGCACACACCTTTAATCCCATCACATAGTAGCTCATGCCTTTAACCCCAGCAGTAGGGAGGTGGAGACAGGAAGTGATCTAAATGGGTAGAGAAACATTATTGTCATGGTGGGACGCATGGCAGCACATAGGCAGAGATCATATGCCTGTGTAGTTTAGAGTCAACATCCAGATTGGCAGGCAGCAGGAAGAGAGTGAGACACTGAACCTGGCTTGAGCATCTGAAACTTCAAAGCCCACCCCCAGTGACACACTTCCTCAAAAAGAGCCACCCCTACTCCAACAAGGTCACACTTCCTAATAGTGCCACTCCCTATGGGTCTATTGTGGCCATTTTAATTTAAACTACCACACTGACCATTGCTCTTTCCCAATGAGATTGGCCACAAATAGAATCATAATTGTTACTGCCCTAGGGCACATTGGTGCTACAGCCAGGAATCCTTCTATATTCTCTACCCTTGATTTGATAAGGTTCACTGTTTGCCTAATCATTTCCAATCAGGAATTGGTCAGGATTGCTGGTTGTTTCTGAATCCCGGACCCCCTTACTACACAGAGGTAATGATCAATCAGACCATTGGTCTACCAGCAAGTAAAAGCAACTGTAACTGGAAACAGCCTAAGCTAATATTGGGGAACCTATAGAAAGTTGGAACATGCTTGGTATCTAAGACTTTTGACCTAGAAGCCTTAGTTTACTCCAATGATTGCTATTCCACTCTCCAGGTCAATTCTTATCAGACTACTTGGTACCTAAATGTACCTCCTCCAAGGCATTGAAAATAAGTGTCTCCTATGTGTCCTAGTACACATCCTGCCCCAGGTGTGCTTATATAAAGGAGAAGAAGAAAGAGCATAGTTTAACATGAAACTCAGGTTTCAATGGGAAAAGCAAGCCACAGCCATCCTTGTTCCACTACTGATTGTAGCTGGTATTGCTGGGGCAACCACCATCGGTCCTCATAATCAATGATAAAAACTTTATAGAATTGATTGAACAAGTGGACCAAAACTAAGGGATATCATATTCAGACTAGAGAAGCAAGTAGACTCCTTAGCAGAAGTGGTTCTGCAAAATCATATAGGCTTAGATCTTTTCTTGATGAAACAAGGAGAATTATGTATGACTTTAGGGGAAATCTGCTGTTTCTATCCCAACCAATTACAGTTAATTAGGAGAAAACCTTGCTATGGTCAGGGAAAACATCAAATAAAGATATTGATCAGATAACTGGCATCAGTATCTGTTTATTTGGTTCCCTTCCTGCCCCTGCTGACCACCTTACTGTCAGCATTAACCTGACTGACTGTTAAGCCTTATCATGATCTGGCCAACTGTGGGACCCTGTATCCTCAACTGCATGGCCAATTACATCAAATAGAGAATAAACTCAGTTCAGCTATTGGTCCTTAGGACCAACTATGCCCCTCCTAGACTAGGATGAATCAACAATTTGACTCATGCCCATTGAACCAGTGGGGAATGTGACAGGACAAGACAATGAAGAGGTTCCACCATCTTGCAATTCTTGCTGAGGTCATTCTAAGTTTAACTAGAATCTGATCTCATTGATGAAAATCATATGGGAAAACTACCCAACTGTATTAAAGGTCAAGATGTCCTAGCTTACTTATTTTAGCTTTTGTTAAAACTGCCTGTTTCTGTGGAACCTCCAACTTGGAACCACCTCCGACTGTTTATCTTTTTTAATTTTTATTTATTTTTTAAATTAAGAATATTTTCTCATTCATTTTACACACCAATCAAAGATCCCCCTCTTCCCTCCTCCTGCCCTGCCAGCTTCCCCCTCCTAACTCACCCCTACTCCTCCCCACAAGAAGGCAAGGCCTCCCGTGGGGAGGCACATCCAGTAGAGGGAATTCTAAGACCATCTTCCTGCCTCAAGAATGCACAAGGTGTCCCATCACAGATAGTGGGCTCCAAAAAGCCTGCTCATATACCAGGGATGGATTCTGATCCTACTGCCAGCCCCCCACCAAGTACATCAGGCTACACAACTGTCTCACCATGCAGAGGGCCCAGTCCAGTCCCATAGAGGCTCCATAGCCATTGATCCAACATTCATGAGTTCCCTCTAGTTTGATTTGGTCATTTCTGCAGGTTCTCCCATCATGATCTTGATGCACTTGCTCATAGAATCCCTCTTTTCTCTTTGACTGGACTCCTTGAACTCTGTCTAGTGATTGGCTATGGGTCTCTGCATCTGCTTCCATCAGTCTTTGAAGAAAAGTTCTGTGATGACAGTTAAAGATATTCACCAGTCTGATATCTGGGTCAAGCCAGTTCAGTTCAGGCACCCTCTCCACTATTACTAGTAGTCCAGGCTGGAGTCATCCTTGGGGATTTCTGGCAACTTCCCTAGCACCAGGTTTCTTTCTATCTCCATGATTTCTTCCTCTATCACAGTATCTCTTTCATTGCCTTCCCACTCCATCCCTGTTCCGGCTTGATCATCCCATTCCCTTTTGTTCAAGACAAAACCATATTTAAACGATATCTATCCACAAACCCAGCCCTACAGAAAGCACTAGAAGGAAAATTCCAACCTAAGGAAGTCAGATACACCCATGAAAACATAGGCAATGGATAACCCCACAGCAGTAAATCCCAAAGAAGGGAAACACACACACACACACACACACACACACACACACACAACCACCAAAAGATAACAGGAATTAACAATCACTGGTCATTATCTCTTAAAATCAATGGACTCAATTCACCTATAAAAAGACACAGACTAACAGAATGGATACAAAAACAGGATCCATCCTTCTGCTGTATACAAGAAACACACCTCAACTTCAAAGACAGACACTACCTCAGAGTAAAAGGCTGGGAAAAGACTTTTCAATCAAATGGACTTAAAAAGCAAGCTGATGTAGCTATCCTAATATTTAACAAAATAGACTTCAAAGTAAAATCAATCAAAAGAGATTGAGAAGGACATTACATACTCGTAACCATTTATCTTAACTGTCTATGCAGAAACCCCTCCAGATAACCACTTATCTTAGGTTCTCTTAAAACTGCTTGCTTCCAACTGCTTACTCTGCAAGCCCTCTCCCCACCCCCACAGCTACTAAGCAAGATGCCAGTATGAGGTTTCTGCCTTTAAAATTTCTGTGTTCTGAACACCCAGAGGTGTGGTCGCAGCTGGCTGAAACAAAGACTTTCAATTGGCTACACATTGTGTTTGAGTGATAATCTCTAGTCCACTCCCAATAATAACATTAGACTTTTGTCTCTGCTATTAGTGTGCCTCCTTCATACTGTACTTGAAATTCATCCTCTCTTGTGTGTGACTTTATTCTTTATGCAACAACTACCTTTTTGATTTTTTTTTTAGTTTTCCATTGTTCCTTGATTACAGGCATGAGCCAATCACAACCAGCACATAATTTCAAGCTTTTAGGCTAACCATGCCTACTGGGACAGGACTGTCTATAAAATCAGCTACTCAGAAGGACTAGAAAGGAGGACCACAAATTCAAGGCTTGTCTGGCAACTTAGTCAGACTCTGTTTCTAAATAAATAGCAAAAATGGGACCAAAGATAGAGTTCAGTGTTAGAGTGAACATGTTAAGACCCTGGCTTCAATGCTCAATACTGAAGAAAAAACAAAAACATAAACAACTGGCCATGATGAGTACCTTTATGTCATATTCCCCTGATACATTGATTTAGGACTGAGGATGACTGGAGGCAGCAGAAACTCCTAATGTATCTCTACTAGGTTGGAAAATTGGTCTTCTTAAGCATTTCCTTTGTTGCAAAAAAAAATGCCAAAATAACCCTGAAGTCAAAGATTAATTTGTTGGCACAGTCCCTTTAATATTTATATGTCATTTTCATGGGGGGCACAACATTTGCTAGAGATTTCTCCCCTCTTACTCTCCTCTGAGTCCTGTTGGCTTGCCTCACTTTGGTAAATCTATTCTCATCTCCTTGGACAGGAAGTGTAAGGAGGAATGAGTATTACTTGTAATGGACAAGGGGTTTCAGTGATATGGCTGTAGATGGTGGTAGATCACTTGCTTACTTTGCATGAATCTATGGTTTTGATCTTCATGCCCCAGTGCTTCCAGAATATGGTATTTGATTTTGCATTTCCCTTTTCATAGCTCTGTCTTTGGAGATGTTTGGATCATAGACAAATTTTTCTGAAAACACATCATTTTCCACTATAGAAAATTATATTCCCTGTTGCTAGACAAATCCATTTTCATTGCTCTGGAAATTTTATTAGCATTATATTACTTGTATAAAACAATTTGTCTCTTTCCTTCCTTCCTTCCTTCCTGACTGCCTGCCTGCCTGCTTTCCTCCTCCTTTTTTGAAAATAAGTTTTTATTCTGAATTCCAAATTGACCTGATATTCACTGTGCAGCTCAAGCTGACTTCAAACTTGTGGCAATCTTCCTATCTTAGCCTCCTGAGTGTTAGTATCATAGATATGAGCCTCTGCCTCTAGCTTAACAATTGGTTCCATTATGATATTTCATATGTATATCCAGTTGGTTTTGATCATATTTACCCCATTCCCCTTTCTTCTTTGCTAATTTTCAATTTTTTTCAGAATCCCACTGGTTGGCATTTCCCCCTTCTACTTTAATGTACTAGTTTTTCTTTAAAGAAACATTGAAAAATAATTTCCCCCAATCCACACAACTTGAAAGTCTTGGTATCATGTTTCAGTGTGTTTTCTTTGGGTGGAACAGTACTGTAGTTTATTTTAAAACTCAGGATCTGTTTATATTGCATGTAAAGTAGAGCCAGTGTGGACAATTTCATGCAAAGTGTTAATGCTATGAGTCACTAAAGGATTCATTTTTTAATATAAACCTCTACTTCATTTAGGTATGGTGTTTTGCATATTTTTTCAATTATTTGAATGACATCAGTGAATAGAATAACCATAGCTTCTATAGGCCTAATACACTGAAGTGGAGAAATGAATACAAATACAAAAAATAAAGTTTTTTGTGAACAATCACAGAGCTATTCAAAGTCTTATACAGATCTGTAGATACCAAGGACAAAAACAATTCAGAGGAACTGAAAACTAAATGAAATTGGCATAAAGAATAACAGAGGGCTAATCCTGACTCACATCCATTTGCAAATATCACTAGTTCAATAAATACAAAATCATGATTACTTCAATTATTCATTCATTTATACCTTCAGTAATAGTCCTTGGGAGAAAATGAAGCTGGGATATACAGTAAAGACAGGCAGACAAGAAAGACCTATTGTGTATTTGGGGAGGCCTTCCTTTACAATTTTCCATTGCTTTTGTTTCTTACTTCCTTCAGAGAGTTGAGCCAGAAATTCTGTTGAAATATAATGTATCAAAATAGTTTTTCTTTGATAACAGTTTGCCCTGTTTAAGTTTAAAATCTACTCTCAACAGTTTTTATCAATAGCAGCCTGGGCTTTCTACTAGCTAGGAATTCCTAGGCTTTATTGGTAGAGCCAAATGGGATAGCATTTAAGAAAAAATGTCATTATGTAGTTTGGTGGTAGAGTACTTGCTTGAATTATGAGAAACTCTGGGTTTGATTTCTGAACCATGTCCCACCTAAAAACTGTTCAGTTGCTTTAATGTTTATGTTCTTCTGTACTTTGTCCCTGCTCTCCCTCTACACTGTCATCCTTCCTTTTAGCTTTTGCATCAATTTATGTGTAACTTTCTTCTAGAATTAAGACATTTTGACTTTGAGGTATAATTTTTTTCATGATAGAATTCAATTTTTATTCCATCTAGTCTGCCCTAGAGTCCAACTTAGAAAATATCTATAAGATGTCAAATGAGAGCCAGAGGTAACAGCATTATCTTATAATCCTAGCATTGGGCAGACTAAGACAAGAAGACAATGAGTTCAAAGCCTTCCTGGGTTAAAGAGCATCTTCAAGGCCAGCCTGTCTCAACAACTGAAAATAAAATGGCAAATGAATAAATGGGGTTTGGTTTATATGGTACTCAAGGAAAGATATAAGTGAGATGCATACATTGTGTCCACAAATGTGTCTCTGCTTTTTACATAACAACTATATGATGAAGAGAAGCAGGACATGGGGCTAGAAGATGTTTTGCTGCTGATTTTTGCCCTTTACTCCATTTTCTCACAAATGAATTACCAAAGATACACTTTTAAATTCTCATTACTCATTTTTGGAGATTCTGCAGATTTCTTTTGGAGAAGAATTGATGTTGGTACATTAGGACTAACTGAGAAATGGGAGGTGAGGGGAAGAATATGGTGGAGAAAGAAAATGTCCATTAGTTGAGCTTGGAAGGAAATAACATACCAGTTGGCCCAGTTGTGCACAGAATCAATGAGTAGCTACAATAGGATAGAATTAGGAATTGAAAGATTAGAAAGTGAATGTTTTTATGTAAAAATTTGACTATAGAAGCTATTCAAGGACAATAGTCTGGTCATTGTGTCCTTGGTTGCCATGGCTTATTCTGATGATGGCAACAGCAAATGACTACAGGCACTCTTGGAGAGCTCTGGGTTGGAGAGAGGAGCAGGAAGTTCTTGCAAACCAGCCAACAGAGTGGGGATGAGAAGAGCGGCAAGGGTAGAATCAAAAGTCAGGATGGAATATACTTTCAGATTTTTGCCTCCTACAAAGCCCACAGCGCTGCTGTACTTTAACCTTGACCCTGAACTTCAAGGGAGTGTCACTCCTTGCTATAGATCAGGGATTCTCAGATATTCAAGTCCTGTGTTTCTGCTATCACTGTCAAGGGACTAGACTTTGATCATGATCGAAACTACCTCTTCATTTTTCCAAAGAAAGACATTCATATGTTTACAGACATGCTGTCAGCACATTTATGTTTTTTGATGAGTTTTGAGAACATGCTCAGTTGCAGAAAGGATATTGGACATGAATGTAATTGCTACAGGGCATCAGAATGCTTTGTTGATAGGTAAGAGAATCAGAAACAAAAGAAACATGGGGTTTTTCTGCTTATTCTCAGTGGACTACAAAGGTTACAGATAGAAATTGAGGGTATGTAAGGAATGTGGGTGGGAGACAATGTGTGAAGCATCCAGCTGAATGCAAAATCTTCCTTAGGAAGAGGGCCAATGATAAGAGGTGAAATGATAGTACAGTGAGTGAGGCACAGGTACTGCCACTTCCCACTGACTTGGTGACCTTAGGAAATGAAGTGAAATCTCTGGACTCTGTTTCCCTTATGTGTGAAATGAGGAAGGTAATATTTGTCATCAGGCCCAATTGGCTGCAGTTGTCTTTCCCTCATTTCAAAGTTATTGTACCTTACGATGAATAGGTTAAATAAAAGGTAGTCTTACGAGTTATAATTTTTGAAGAAGATTTTGATTGAAAATAAATTGAAAGTTTCAGGGTTTCTTTGATATAGTTTAATATCATTGCTGTCTACTTGAAAACTGTAGATATTTTAGTCTTTCTCACTGATTAAATGTCTTTAATAAGCCTTATATGACCAGCAGATGACTTCATTCAAGTTCATAAAATGACATCCTGAATTTTCCCTACAAGTGTAAAAAAATTCTGGAATCATACTGAGATTTGGAAGACCATTTTTGTTGACTTGAGTAGAGGTTTGTAAAAATATGTGTATGTCTTCTTGCTATAAAAAGTTGATCCTTGAGAATGCACAGAGAATTTTGTAATTCCATATGATGATTATCTTCTGTCAATAACATTGTAAATACTTAGAGGTTTCAAAATAAATTTAACTAGAGTAATACCCAACAATGTATCCATCTCTGTATTCTACTTCTCTCCAGATCTTCTCTGCTTTTCTTTCCAGTTCTTTGTAAACATTTTAAACACTTCCTAGCCATTATTGCATATTGAGGCCATAAAGTTCTTTTTGCTCAGTCTCACTGAACAGGGTAGCTCTCATTTGTTGGACAAATCACAACATCTGCCTGGGATTCAGGTTACCCCCTAGCAAGGGAAGATCTCCCTGAGCCACTGAACACTAACTAGTAACCATTGCCTTGCACTTGAGAGACTGGTGAGAGCAGCCCCTGTCTGTCTGTTTCTCTCTGTCTCCCTATCTCTTTCTGTCTGTCTCTCTGTTCCCCTCCCTCTCTTTCAGTGTGTGTGTTTCATGACTGACACCCAAGAAGCACTTGTGAAATTTTCAACTTTGTTTTCTCAGAATATGATTGTTACATTGCTTGTCTTTTTTGTTTGTTTTGTTTTTTGAGACAAGATTTCTTTGTGCAACCTTGGCTGTCCTAGAACTAGCTCTGTAGACAAGGCTGGCCTCTAACTCACAGAAATCCACCTGCCTCTGCCTCCTAACTGCTGGGATTAAAGGTGTGTTCCACCACCACCCAGCCATTGCTTGTCCTTTAATTTACCTTTTCTCAGCCTCAACATTTTATCCAGCTCCTTGACAGCTGAAACTTTTTTTCAGTGAGCCTCCCTGCACCTGTGCTCAGATTCTTTATCTAACACAGCACGGTTCAATACTTTACTTACATTTTTCTGGCCAATATCCTTAGTGGCTCTTTATCATACTTGGTGCTAGCAAAATTCCAGGGAAATGTTTGTCTGCTGATCCTCATCTTCATTACCACTACTGGTTGCTCTTGGAGGGTAGAGTATCACTGGTGCAGGTCAATACCCCTACAAAATCATATGTTGTTCATTATGAGGATGCAGAACTCATTATGATGATGTAACCCTGTAGCCAGACATGGGACATCATTAATTGATAATATGATTTATCTATCTGGCTTTCTCTGTATAGACAGGCTACTGATCTACTCATTCTTTCACAAACAATGGCAGGGAACCTCTCTGTAAAGCCAAGGCTTTTCTGTCACTTCCTCTTCAGATGTAATTGTGTTTTCTTGCCAGTGCTTGCAATTTTAGACTGCTACCGACACTCCACAAGTTACACCTTCCTGAAGAGCTGCTGCAACACTAGCTACTTTATATACATTAAAGATTAAGTGGAGGCCAGGCGGTGGTGGCACATGCCTTTAATCCCAGCACTTGGGAGGCAGAGGCAGGCAGAACTCTGTGAGTTCGAGGCCAACCTGGGCTATGGAGTGAGTTCCAGGATAGGCACAACGCTACACAAAGAAACCCTGTCTCGAAAAAAATTTAAAAAATTAAGTGGAGAAGAAAGATATATCAAGGTTAAGGAATTCACCAAAGGTCACACAACCATAAAGAGGGAGAGTTGGAAAGTGAAGCCAAGTACAAATGATTCCAACGCCAACACTAAGAAGAGATTGTTGACAAATGTGCTCAGTAGCTTCTGCCTTGATTAAAAGCACAGGTAATGTTCTGGGGTGAATCTCAGTAGTAGAGCACTTTCCCAGCACATATGAATGTCTGAATCTCACCCATTGCACTCCAGAATATACCAGAGTGTCATTGATGCTGAGCTTCTCCCTGAAATGAATGTAATCTGGAGGGGGTGAACAAAAGGAAGTGTTTGGATTCCCAGTCCTGAGAAAATGTTACTCTATTGCAAACTGGATTGCCACAAGGGTGGACATTTCCCATAGAAAACTCAATTTCATAAATCATTAGAACAAGCCAAGGGAGAGGCGTGCAAGGATTGATTTGAGTTTGCAGAGGCATTAGAGATGATGAACCATGAGCAATGTAAGTAAATTCCTTGAATTTATGTTCTTCTTAATACTGAGATTGTTTCCTACTTGCATAGACTTGAATTCAGAGGTCATAGCCTTATGTCTTTGTCACTACTCACCCATTTTCTCCCACTTGCAGCTGCCTAGAGTGGGACCCATTTTGTGCTGAGCTGTAGTCCCGAGAAAGTTGGACTTATATTGTGTCTCACCTCAAACTAAGTGGGGCTAGCAATTATTCTCAAGATGTGCCTACTTGAACTCTAATTCAGGATCACACTTTTGGTGTCAGGTAGTCCTGAAACACTTGTACTGGCAGGTGTTGACACAAGTTCTATGTCTTACACATACCCCAGATATAGCCCCTGCTGTATGTATCAGGAACATTAGTGATAGAAGCCTAGATGTAATCAGCAATTGCTTGTTTTAGAGGTTGATATTGTCATGGAGTCTGAGCAAAGAGACAAACTGGAGGTTTGAATCATTAATTCTGATGATTCTTTTGACTTTGACCCTTATCTCAACTGAACACTCACGTGCCTATGTCATTGACATAATGGAAAGTATACAAATGTACTGCAGAAAACAAGTAATTAAGTATGTCTAGTCACCATAATGTCTAATTGTATATCTTACTATTTCTATATGCAAATATGGTTATACATAGTTTATTTTTCATTTATTTTTTGTAAATATGTGTGTGTATATGTTTATGTGTGTACACATGTGTGCTCATGTGAATGGAGTCCAAAGATTACTTGTCCTAAATCATTCTTCACTTTATTTTTTGGGACAGGATCTTTCACTTAACTTATAGCTCACTAATTGGATAGGCTGGCCAATAAGCTTCAGGTATCTACTGGTCTGCAACACTATCCCCAGTGCAGTGTTAGGATTAGAGCTGCAGATACTCGTTCCTGGCTTTTATATGTGGGTGTTGGGATCTGAACTTAAGTCTTCATGTTCACAGATGGCAGACACTTTACCAACTGAGCTGTCTTTCCAGATCCTATAGTAAATTCAAAAGAAATTTTAAAGTAGGTGGGAACAAGGGATTGAAGGTAAAATTCTGGTAGAACACTTGCCAACTATATGTAAAGCCCTGGGTTCAATTTCTAGCGTTACAAAAAAAAATAATAAAGTAAATGGGAACAAACCAACCCATCTTTAAAGAGAAATATTTTCACTGTTGACCAACTTGGTGCTGACATGTAACTTCATTGATAAGTTTGAGACCATAGATTAGTGCTCACTGTTTTGAGAAAGGACTATGTTACAGTACTATGACCTCACAGTAAATTATTTTTTATAGGAAGGCTGCTTACTCCATAGTATAGAACAACAGTAACTATAAACTTTGCCTCTTTTTATGGTATAAACCTCAGAATTATAATTCTTTTTATTTTAAATAAAAATTTATTTTATGTATAGATCTAATTCTATGTTTTCACTTCTGTTCCCATTTTTTTTAAACAGGGAACAAGAACAAAGCAGCCCAACTATTATTAGCTAACATGCCTTTCTTGCTAGGATGGGTTGATGACCAAGGATGATAATTAATTCCTTTTACCCATTTCTGCCCTCAGTTTCCTGATATATATATATATATACCTGTTTATGAGTAGGTTATGTACCCCGAGGATTTAAAATAGAGATGGCTGATTGTTTTTCATATACAAAAGTTTATATTTGTGATATTTTTAAGATTCCTTATTAGATTACACTTTGAGGAAAATAATAAAATGATCGATCCTTTCTTTGAAACCACAAAATGCAGCCTGCCAGTAAAAGAACTGGCTGATTAAAATGCTTTGCTTTCTTTTTTTAAATTATTATTATTATTATATTTGTGTTTTAATTTTACACATCAGCCATGGGTTCTCCTGTCCTCCCCGCTCCTGCCCCCACCCCCACCTTCCCCCCAGCCCCTCCCCTCCATTCCCATCTCCTCCAGGATCAAGGCACCCCTGGGGACTCATTTAAACCTGGTGGATTCAGTACAGGCAGGTCCAGTCCCCTCCTTCCAGGCTGAGCAAAGTGTCCCTGTGTAAGCCCAAGGTTCCAAACAGCCAGCTCATGCACTAAGGACAGGTCCCGGTCCCACAACCTGGATGCCTCCCAAACAGTTCAAGCTATTCAATTGTCTCACTTATCCAGAGGGCCTGATCCAGCTGGGGGCTCCACAGCCTTTGGTTCATAATTCATGTGTTTCCATTCATTTGGCTATTTGTCCCTGTGCTTTTCCAATCTTGGTCTCAACAATTCACACTCCTACAGTCCCTCCTCTTTCTCGACAGTTGGACACCTGGAGCTCCACCTGGGGCCTGGCTGAGGATCTCTGCATCCACTTCCATCAGTTATTGCATGAGAGTTCCAAGACAACTGTTAGGGTGTTTGGCCATCTGATCACCAGACTAGGTCAGATCAGGCTCACAACTATTTGTAATTCAAGTTCTAGGAGATCCAACACATTCTTCTGACCTCTGCATATACCAGGCATACACATGGTAGGCATATATACATGTAGGCAAAAATTTACATAAAATAAAAATTATACATATATCTTAAGAGATATCTTTTATTTGGCCTGGTGTTACAAACCAGGAAAGGCAGTAACTTGTGAATGTCTCCTTAATTATTTGTTAAGCCCAACTGCTTTTCCTTGTAGAACCAGTCACAAGCATTGAGCCTTATATTTTAGACCAATCACAGCCTTGTCACTTACCACCAATCATTCATCCAAGATTATGTTTTGAACAAATCACAATGAGACACTTAGGACCAATCATAATCATTAAAGTTTGTATTCTTAGACCAATCACAGTCTTGTTCTTAACAGAAACCAGAGTCATATAAACTTGTATTTTGTGTAATCACAACCTTGGACCATTCATAGTCAATGGGTCTTACGTTTTCAACCAATCTCATAGGCAGTGTGCATTTGGTGGTCGCCTGGATACAGTAAACATTAAAGCGCTTGACTTCAAGTGAGTGGTGAAGTAAGGTTAAGTCAATTGGTGCTGTGCTGTGAAGGAAAACTTTTGAGTTATTTTATGTTTAATTTTATACCTATCATTGAGACAGGAAACCTTGTACCAATCATTGAGAAGGGGATGGTGAACTCACCAACTGTAAACTGTGGATTTGATAATTTCATATTTCAGTAATATCAATTTTTAGTTTAGTCTGGAGTTATATAATCAAGTATACACCTATCTGTGCTCTTTAAGCTTAGTTGCCTAACTTGCTTTTGATGAAATGCCTCTAATTTTCTCAAGTAATACTATTTATAGCACAGTTCACTATCTCTGATACTCTCGTGCTGTACATTGGCAAATAAGACCAGACTGGCTATATTTTTAAATACTGACAAATTTTATCATGAGAGTTATATGGTACAAAAACACATAAAGGATGGTGAATGATTAATAGGTGTTAAATTATTGGTCATTGATACAAAAATGATGGTAGATTATAGACAATAGGTGATAAAGTATAGATAATAGAAGATGGAGAACTAAGATAAAGAATAGATAATAAATTGAAGAATGGGGATATAGAAGAAAGAAGATAAATGAAAGTTGGTTAGATATATGATAGAGGATAGCTAACAGATAGATGATAGATATATGGAAGATAGACCCAGGATAGTTAGAGGATAAATGTTAGATGAAAGATAGAAATAGTATAGCTAGAAGATAGATGATGAATGATAGTTACAGGATAGCTAGTGTAAAGGTGACAGATGGAAAACAGAAAGAAGATATCTATAGGGTATAAAATATATAGATGTAAAAAAGGTAGATGGATGATGGGCATAGACATGCTAGAGGATAAATTACAGGTGGAAGATAGATACAGAAGAGGTAGGGGAGAGATTGATAGAGGAAGATTGGCATAGGATATCTTGATGATGAATGGTTGATAGATGAAAGAAAGACACTGGAAAGCTAGAGGCTAGATAGATGATAGACAGACACGGGATAGCTGGGGGATAGATGATACACAGATGGAAAATGATAAATGGAAAATAGACACAGATCAGCTAAAGGATAGATGAAAAATAGATGGAAGGAAGATACATGGTAGTTAGAGGATACATGATTGATGGTAGACAGACAGGATAGCTAGAGGATAGATAATTGATATATGGAAGATAGACTTAGGATAGCTCCAGTACAGGTGTTCCATCAACAGAAGATAGTCACAGGATAACTATGGGATAGATGCAAAGATAGACACGGGATAGTTAGAGGGTATATAGGTAGATAGACATAGGAGAACTAGGGAAGAAAGATAGATGGAATATAGACACAGGATGTATGTATGATAGATTGTAGAAATTTGGGAGATAGACACAGGGTAGCTAGATGACAGATGATAGATAGATGATAGATACAGGATAGCTAGAGAATAGACAGTAGTTTAAATGGACTTAAAGACAGAATAGGTAAAAGATTGATGATAGATGAATGATAATAGATACAGTATATATAAGTAATTCATCAATGAAAGATAAAAATTAGACACAGGATAGCAAGAATATAAATGATACATTGAATGTAAGCACAGGTTAGGTAGATGATAAATTAAATATAGAGGATAATAGCTGAAAGATAGATACAGGTTAGTAAGAGGATAGATTATTGATGTGAAATAAGAGAAAACACAGGATGACTTGAACATAGTAGATAGCTAGATGATAAGTGTAAATCCATAGTAGATGTTATATATAGCATAAAATACAGGCAATAGAAGATAAGTGATACATGGTATATAGAAGGTAGCTATCATATAGATAAATGAGAGGTACATATATGATAAATACATAGATATAAAATAGAGAGTGGATTTATATTCACATATAAACAGATGATAGAGTTTAGACAGATTTGATAACAAGTAGATGATAGGAGATATATGACAGAAATACAGTACATGATAGAAGATAGATAATAGATTGATAGATAATAGATGATGGATAATGATATGTAGAAAATAAATGGTAGACAATAGATGATGGAAAGATAGATGGTATAGATAGTTGAGCAATGACATATAGAAGATAGATTGTAGATGAGAGAAGATGGGATAAATAGAGGATAGAAAGTAGATAGATGATAGATATAGCACACGTAGATGCTATTGATTGTAGAAAGATGATTGCTTGGTAAAATATACGTTTGATTTGGTTTTAGAATTTACCTGTACCTGACTGAAAAATGGAGCAAAATCACCAACAAAAAATGAAGAGGTAGGAATTCATAACTGATGTAGATGGCAAAGCCTTCTGCCTTGCCCCCTGTTTGTATTTCACATCTAGCCACATAGACTTTCTCAGGGAAGCTTGGCTCTCTCAGGAGAAGTTTGGTGTTTTTCTTGGGTTTTCCATTGGAACACATAGTCAGAATTAGTGTTATTAAAGCAGGTGAAAACAGATGTAAGGCAAAAAACATTACACTCACACTAATTCAGATTTACTTTAAGTAATTGCTAAACTACATACAGCTCCAGGCATGGTGTTGGGTTGTGCTAAGGAGACATAGAAATTGATTGGTCTCTACTTTTAAGAGCGTCACAGTCAAGGACAGTAACATTAACTTTCTTTCATTGTTTTAAACAGAAATTTGATTTGTTTGCTTGTTCATTTATTATTTATTTCAAAGACTATCTCATGCTACTTATGCCAAAACTTACCTCAAATCCTCAGTCCTCCTGCCTTCCCATCTGAGTATTGGGATGAAGGCCATTTGTTGACATATTCTGCAACAGTAGTTATTTTGTGTAATGAAGACACTGGATGCTTAATTAATGCAAAGGTCTATCTTTCTGTCATCTTAGTCCTCCTATTGAGGCACCATATGAATCATTTGCCTCAGCCTTACTCTTCATAAAGCTCACTCTTTACTTTTCTGTTGATTAGGTTGGCCTTTAATCATTGCCAGAGGCCAACACATGAGGATCTTTGCAATTTGCTGAAGAAACTTCAGAAAATTAATGATAAACTTGGATATGGACACCCTAGACAGAGATTCAGAGCACAACCTGCAAGACGTCAGACAATTGTTGCCTCTGCCTCTTCGTCTTCTGATCCAAGAGGTTTTACTTAGGCCCATTTCTTCCATGTGTGATTGCTAACTTGAGAGTATCACAACCCTCACCATGCTTCAAGTGTCTTAGGGGACAAAGTATTGGTTGGAGGAGACCTTGAAGTACTTTTGGCTACACAGTTTGTTTCTCTCCATTCACAAGGGTTTTTTGGTTTGTTGTTTGTTTTTTTTATGTTCAATGCATAAAATATTCCTGAGGCATAGAAGCATATATAGAAAATAGTAATGTCCATTTAGGTGGACCTGTAAGATGATACTTATATCAGTGGGCATAATTAGTTAAGGACATGAGATGGATTTATGTCCATAAGCAAAATATCTAACTCTCCTAATCTTAAGTGAAACAACTATTTACCTGACCCCATTATTCCTCTAGGAGTTTATCTATTTTATGCCCTCTCTGTGGCTAAACTTCCCAAAATATTTGTTAGGCCTTGTGTCCACTCTCTTACATTGCATTTCTTCTTCAACCCTCTTCAACAAGGCTGTTGCCTCTTTAGTAAAGACACTTGAGCTCCTCTGCCCACCAGTATTTTCTCCAAGGCAACTGTAAGACTCCTGCCATAAAGTCAGAATCATCCAGCACAAGAGTTGTATACCCTGAGTCTTTCTCTTTGTGTGTGTGTGTGTGTGTGTGTGTGTGTGTGTGTGTGTGTGTGTGTGTGTGTGTAGAGGAGCTAATTCTTCTTAATGTAAAGCATTGAAATAGGAGGTTGTGTTGCTGAATTCCTTTGCTGATTCAGGTCAAGGAGGAGGGGTGGTAGGACTGTGAGGAGGAAGAGCAGAGGACAAGATCAAGTGTGCTGCTCACTGAGCAGACCTGGAGATTGGGAAGCAAAACGGTAACAATTGCTGAGGCTTGAAGTTTCTCCAGTGAAAGGCCTTTGTCCAGAAATGAAGAGAATAATTCCAGTTTTTAGCTAGGGACTTGTATTATGGGTCTATGTGGAGTTCTTTTTTTAATATTTTTATTTTACAATTAATTTAATTTTACATATCAGCCACAGATTCCCCTGTCTTCCCTTGACTTGGCATTTTATGGATCCTGAGTTTTGACAGAACCAAAGGGAAACCTATATGTTGAGTGATTTTCAGTTCCATCATTTCTTTGTTTATGAGAATTGGTTCTCCACAGTTGTAGTCTTTTCTATAATATTAATTATAACTTTGGTCTGGCAAGATTGGATAGTGGTTAAATGTACAAGGCAAGTCTGATGACTTGAGTTCAATCCTCAGAACCCACATAAAGGTGGAAGGACAGAACCGACTCCTAAAAGTTGTCTCTGACCTCTGCACATGAGTTATGGAACCCCCACCCCCACAATACACTCACAAAATAATAAAATATTTTCTCAGTTATAAGTTTTAGAAATATAATATTGACCACTAATTATAATAATGTAACACCTCTCCTTTCTTTTCTGAAAAGGGTGTTAAATGTGAGAACCAACTTTGACCAAAATGAAGTTCCTGTCTTCAATACCTATGAAGAATTTCATAAAACAGTTCTTCAGGTAAGGGTACTTTTGTTCATTGCTTACTTTACATGTGGATCACATACAATGCAAGATGCACTACAGCACTTTTCAAAGCATAACTGGAAGAGCATATGCTTTCAAATAATACAAGTGTTATAATAATATATGTTCTTAGATGAAAACCTAAGCCACATGGGGACATCTTATGTCCTTTCAAGTACTTTTATTAAAAACAAAATTTGGTTTAAATACTGAAATTTGTGTTGTTAAAAGCCCTCAAAATATATCATTTGAAATCTGGCAATAGTTTTATGAAACCAAATACATATTTTAGCATTATGGTGTAAGCTGTGAAACTGTGATAATTCCCTTCTCTACCACCTTTTAACTTCTGACAGATGTTAATAACTTCCATTCATTATTTTGACTCATGGAAAAAAGCAGAGGTTTTTTAAAATTTCAATTGAGGCTAGTAATGTAGTTCACTCACAACACTTGCCTAGCATATGCAGAATCCTGGATTCAATACCCTGACAACAATAAAAGTAGCATAAAAGTTTTGACTAACACATAATGATTCTGGGATTGTCAGTTGTTAGTTATTTGCTACAAACATCTCTTCTCACATGAACCTTTGGGTAATGATACACTCAAACCAGTTTCAAATAGCATAAGGCAATAAGAGAATATTTGAGACTAAAGATTCAGTTCTTTAATGAATATGGTATGATTCAAATTTTCTACTTTTCATGAGTCATTTCTGGTAAATTATATTTTCTAAGAATTTGTCTATCCCATCACTTTCAAGTTTACTGGCATAAAATTGATGATGTTTTCTAGTCATATTTGTTATGGCTGAAGCTTCTGTAATGATAACTAATTTTTGTTCTTAAAATTATGTGTGGGCCTAGAGAGATAGATCAGCAGTTAAGAACACTGACTACTCTTGCAGAGGTTCTGAGTTTGATTCCTAGCACCCACAGAACAGCGCATAACTGTCTGTAATTCCAGTTTTAGGAGATCTGACACTGTCTTCTAGCCTCTTTGGGCACCAGACACATAAATGGTGAACAGGCATACATGCAGGAACAAACCACTCAGACATTGAAAAAAAATATTTTTAAGAAGATTGTGCTTTTTACTTTGCAAATCACTTTATCAGAGGTTTATTACCAGTATTGTTTTTTTTTTTCAAAGAACTGACTTTTTACTTTCTTTTTTTAAGGCTCTATTGTATCTTTTTATTTTGCTCTTCACTTCCATTCTGTCTCTTTACAAATTTGATTATTTTAGAGATTTATTCATGTCACAAAATAGAACCTTACATTCTTCTTTTCCTGAGTGGCTTATTTCACTCACTAAAATATTCATGTTGTAGCTGGTGACTGAGTTCTCTCTGAAGACTGAATAATAGTCACTTACATGTTACATTATATTTTGCAAAGCCTTTTATTTGTCAGGTGCTTGGGATATATGTTAATACTTCTCTGTGGCTAAATCAAATAGTTGAGTTGGAGAGCTATATTGTAGCTAAAGTTTTCCTTCAGTCCTGCCTGACTGGTCAGGACAAATATTTTTCTCCTGCCAGTCCCAAAGCTGCTCAGACCCAACCGAGTAAACATACAGAGACTTACCTTACTTATAAACTGTATGGCCATGGCAGGCTTTTTGTTATCTAGTTCTTATATCTTAAATTAACCCATTTCTATTAATCTATACTTTGCCATGTGTCTTGTGGCTTATCATTACCTTACATCCCTCTTGTCATGGCGGTGGCTGGCAGTATCTCTCTACCTCAGCCTTCCACCTCCCAGAATTCTCTTCTCTGCTTGTCCCACCTATACTTCCTGCCTGGCTACTGGCCAATCAGTGTTTTATTTATTAACCAATCAGAGCAACATATTTCACATACAGAGCATCCCACAACACTATATAAAGATGAGAAGCTTGATGTGGCATTGGTAGTATAGTGGAGAGCATAGCCATTTTCTCAGAAATAAGGCTTATTTAGCTGCAAGTTCAAAACTGTGTCCTCTTTTAATGGCCTCTTAGCTGTATCATTTGTGAGATGGCTTCATGGTGGAACTGGCTTCACATGTGAGAGGGAACAATCATACTGTAAGACAGAAAGCCAGAGAGTGGGAGGGATCATCAGTCTTCTTCTGTAACAACCACCTGTTAGGAACTAACCAGAGATTCATATTACTAATGAAGGCAGTATCCTTGGTGTCTTCCCACTAGACCTCTCCTCTAAAAGACTTTACCATCTCTCGCATTGTACAATGAGGACTAAGCTTCCAATACGTGAATGCTTGGAGGACTGACCATATCAAACCATACCAGATTGTTTCCATCTTTTGGCCATTGTGAATAATACTGCTGAGAATATGGATGAACACAGCTATTTGAGGCTCTGCTTTCAACTCTTTCTTATGTATACCCAGAAGTAGAAACACTAGGCTCTATGATGTCCTCTAGAATTTTGAGGACTAGACATGTAGTTTTCTACAGCTTCTTCATTTTGACATCTCAGTGACAATACTCAGGGATTCACATTCCTTCACAATCTTCTCAAAGCTTGTAGTCAGAGTCATGTCTTCAGTTCTAGTTCCTTTCCATTTGTGTTTACTTTGATTTTTGTTACTGGGCTTGAGTACCAGGGCCTTGAGAATCTGGCAAGCACTCTACCAACATAACCACATGCCCAAGCTCTCCAGTTGTGTTTTACCATGAAATATAACCTCTACACTGTTGTTTTCTTTTCCTTTTATGCTGAAGATAGAATCCAGGGCCTCACATATGCTAAGGAAGTGTTTTGCTACTGAACTATAATCTCAGCTCCTGAACTGATATTTTTATGATAAATTCATTTGAAGATCTTTTGCTTATGTTTCACATCTCTGATTAGTTTATAGTCTTGGGCTCACTCAAAATTTTAAATCCCTTGTTATTTGTGTTCTGATATTCAGCACTCTTTTCATGTCTGAAATCTCCAGTTTTTTTTTTAGCTCATTCTGCATTTTACTGTTTCTATATACTTTTCATTTATAAATATTGCCCTTCCCTGTGTTTGCTATTTTGTTTTTACCATGAGATCCTTTATTTGTAACTACCTGTCTGCATTAATTCTGTGAGCCTGTTTCTTAAAATAATCATTTTATTGCAGAACAGTACTAACAACTACTTTGAATGACATATTAGATTGGAGTTGTTGAAGACCATGCAAGCAGTGTCTGGATTGTAGGTAGCTCTAAATTGAAGTGAATGCGGACGTCTGATCAGCACTTCCTAAGGTAGCCCTTCTTTAGCTGTCCTCTTCTTAGAATTGAAACCAAGGCAGGCACACACATGTCCACATCTCATTTAAAGAATATTTTGACATTTCACATGCTGTAGGTGTCACCTTTTGGGAAACCTGGCTTCACATCATGGTTTCTGACTTCTTGTACTATCTGTTAACATATCTTTACTTTATTCCCAAGCTCCAAATCATCTGTCACGGACAGGTTTCCCAAGTCTCTAACATTCCTTTATGTCCTAGTGCCTACATTCATAGTCGTTTATGGTATGTTGTTTTCCTTACTTTACTATGAGCTTGGTCCTATTGAAAGCAAGTTCATTACTTTATTAGCATACATTAATTGCATGTAATAATCAGTTTTACTATGATATTTTCATACTTTTATATAATATATTTTGGTCAAATTTGCATCCCATTACCCTCTCTTGTCCCTTCCCCTTCTCACTGATCCCTTTCCTCCTCCCAACTTTTCTACCCTTCTAATATCATAGCTTAGAGGAAGAGGATCTAATAACACCACACACTTCCCTGATAATTAAGAGTTAATAGTAGCTAAGGGAGAGCACATCATGAGTCCTCAGCTCTTCGTAAGGGTCTCTAGCCAATTAATGGTTGCTAAGGGAACAAGCGACATTTTATTCTGGCTGTAGCCACGGGAAATATACTGAAACACCTATATGGAACCCCTCACCCCTGCTCCTGTAAGCAGCCCTAATGAAATTTATAGAATCAAGCCTGAAAAAATTTTATAGATTTAAAAAAATCATTTTAAATGTTATTTGCAAAGAAGTATTTGTCTGCAGATTAAATCCATTATACAGAAGAAAAGTAGATAACCAGACTAAGCACAAATGAAAGTACCCTTAAAATTTTTTAGCATTTAAAATTAAATATGCTTAAAGTGTGACAGTCTAGACAGAATTGAATCTTCTTAGCTTGTGTAAGAGAGTTTAGTGTTAGTTGGGTGTACATTGAAATTTGTTTGTCTAAGTAACACATCATTTGATAAATGTCTCATGCTTAAGGTTAAGTAGATTATGTGTAGGAGGCAGAATAACAGATTTTTGTAATTAAGTATGTGTCTACTTTATTGATATGTAAGAAATAATACATTTTCAGTGTTCTGTTATATTTATGAACTTATAAATAAAGCTATCATTTTATTATTGTTGCATTATTGATCATGTTATTATTCTCTTTACTAGTCATTTGAAAACACTTCAGTTATACTGAACATAGATGGAAAAATTGTTTTTCTATCGCAGAACGTGTCATCTCTTCTTGGCCATCGTCCAGTAAGTTTTTCCAGCTTTTGGGGAAAAGGGTCATTCTGGTTTGATGTTTATGAGTTATTTCCTTTTAGCTTCTTGTAACTCATTCATGGTCCAACTACATCCATTTCATTATGGCATGTATTGTAGTTCTAATTTTTCTGTATCTTAATTTCTTATTTAATTTATTTTAAAAATCTTAGATATACTTCTTTATTTTATGTGTATAAACATTTTGACTGAAGGTATATCTGTGCATCATATACAAGGCTGGTGACTATGGAAGTCAGAAGAGGGCATTGGGTCCCTTAGAATTGGAATCACAGACAATTGTGAGCTGTTATATGGATGCCAGGAACTAAATCCAGGTCCTATACAAGAGTAACAAGTGCTTTTAATAGCCAATCTATCTCTCCTTCCTACCTCCCTTTTTGTTAAAAAATATGGTAACTACTAAGTAGTTATACATACTTTTAATTTTTTACAATTTATTATTTTTATTTTTATTTTTTGTATATGTGAGAGAGAGTGAATGTATGCCACACATGTGAAACTGTCTTCAGAGTTCAGAAGAGGGTGTTGGATACTGTGGAGCTGGGATTCCAAACAGTTATGAGCTGTCTGATATGGGTGATGTGAGCTGAACTGTGATCCTCTGGAAGAATGCTGAGTGCTCTTAACTTCTGAAACATCTCACCAAACCCCTTATCTGTATCTTGGTATTGAAGAGTAAATTATGATTAAATGATCCACTTCCCCCTTAGCTACTGCTAACTGTCTACTAATTCTCAGGGAAAGGGGTAGGTTCTCATGAGTCCCTATCCTTAGCTACTGTTAACTACCTGTAAACCATCAGGGAGGAGCAGGGCCTTTAATTACTGTTAACTACCTGTAAATTTCCAGGGAGAAGTAGGGCTTCATGAGATTCCCCCCTCCAAGATGTGATAATGGAATTGGAAGGGGTTAGCTGCCAGGAGGAAAAGGGTCAGTGAGAATGAGAAAGGATAAGAAAAGTTAATGGGACAATCTTCCTCAATAAAGTCTGTGTCATTTGGTGGTGTTGTTATTCATATCTGAGTGGTTTTCACTGTATATTCCACATTACACAAAGTTGCCTTCTGAACCAGAGAGCTATAGCACTTGGGCTTGAAGCATGGGAATCAACAAAATTTAACAGATATACTAGAGTTATGTTGGAAGTAGATTAGAAACTATTCCACAGCAAACTCCAATATTGTTCACTTCATTCTAATTAATTAAATGAAATTCATTATTAGCTGAAATTAGTTACTTCTTCCTACTATATGAAAATTTCTTATTATGAGAATGCTAGTTGTAATATTACTCTGATTGTTTTATGTAGTTTGTCCAGAAGTTTTATACCCTTTACCATCTGTGGTAAACCACATACACACATATGCACACACATGCAACATAAGGTAAATTATCTGGGCATGTGTTTTGGAGAGGAGGCCTTAAAGAATATGTACTTGATTACCTGAGGCTGACATGTATAAAAATAATAGTATAAAACTGAGGATTCAGCTTAGTTGGTACACTGCTTGCCCACCATACACAAAGCTCTGGTTTTGATCCCAGCACCACATAAACTGGGAGATGAAGGCTGGAAAGTGAGAATTTCAGTCATTTTTGTCTATGCTATGAATTTGAGACCAGTTTAGAATTCATGAGACAATGTCTGAAATGCATAAATAAAAATATTTTTTTACATAAAGAGTAAAAGAGAATTAAATTGTGGTATGTTTATCCGACAAGGTCAAGAAAGTATAACTGAGGCACTATTTTATTATTTTATGTGCCTTTTCACTAAATCTAATTGTTATTCATTTTCATAATCAATTAAAAGCTGAGAAGTTACATAGAGTCATTCTCTTGGGTAGTCCTTAAGCAAAAAGTCCTTTTCATACATAAAGTTTGTCATGCGAAGAGTTTCTCAGGCTTGAGAAGTTTAGAGACAGGAGCTCAGGGCATTGCAAAAGATTGGCCTCTGTTTCCAACCTGGAGCTCCTGCAGAGGCTCTTACCCATCCCTGGTCCTTATCTGCTTTTCTGATGTATATTTTATATTTTTGGTTGTGAGCCTAGCCTTTAACGGCTGAGCTATCCCTCCAGCCCCTGATGTATATTTAGTATGAAAACAAAACATGTTTCTTGCCAAGATTCTAAGCAAATATCACTGAGCAGTGTAAATTCAAATTTCACTTTTGAAAACCTTCTCATTTACTTTATTGTTATTTCTTGCTTCATAAACTTTAAGTACCTTGAACTTTCTGCCTTGCGTAATAAGAAGACTGAATGCCAGAGATAGAAAAAATAAGAAAGGCTAATCTCTGTCTCTCTCATCTCTCCCCTTCCTCCGTCCATTCCTCACTCCCTCCCTTCCTCACTGTCCTCCCTATTTCTATGTATGTGTATGCACATGCACATGGGTTAATTGCTAGTGTCCACTGTTTCAGTTGGTAATTGATTATAACTCTTATTGCAAGCCAAGTTGGCTTTGAACTCATGATGGCCCTCCTACCTTGCCTCTAAAATTCTGGGATTACAGATATTAACCAGCACATATCTAGCAGAGATTGTGTGTGTGTGTGTGTGTGTGTGTGTGTGTGTGTGTGTGTATGTGTGTGTTTTACTGGCAATTGAATTGAAAGCAGGGCCTGTCCATGCTAGGTGAGCATAACTCCTACTGAGCTAATCTCCATCTCTCTGAATTCTATTTATGATGATATCCCCTTTCTTCTACTAATGAAAGAGTAAGTATCATCTCTTGTTGTTTTATATTTCACATCATATTTGTTGTGCATATCATTTTCATTTTTTTTGTAAATTTAAAAAGTTAACATACAGTCTGTTTATCCTTTGCTTGACATCTAGTATCCACTTATGAGTGAGTACATACCATGTTTGTCCTTCTGAGTCTGGGTTACTTCACTCAGGATGGTATTTTTTAGATCCATCCATTTGCCTGCAAATTTCATGATATCATTGTTTGTTTTTTTTTTACTGCTGAGTAGTACTCCATTGTGTATATGTGCCATATTTTCTTTATCCATTCTTCAGTTGAGGGGCCTCTAGGTTGTTTCCAGGTTCTTGCTATTACAAACAATGTTGATATGAACATAGTTGAGCATGTGTTCTTGTGGTAAGATTGAACATTCCTTGGGTATATGCCCAAGGGTGGTATAACTGAGTCTTGAGGAAGACTTATTCCCAGTTTTCTGAGAACCTGCCATACTGATTTCCAGAGTGGCTGTACATGTTTGCATTCCCACCTACAATGGAGGAGTGTTCCCCTTTCTCTACATCCTCTCCAACATAAACTGTCTTCAGTGTTTTTGATCTCAGCCATTCTGACAGGTGTAAGATGGTATCACAGAGTTGTTTTGATTTGCATTTCCCTGATGACTAATGATGTTGAGCAATTCTTTAAATGCCTTTCAGCCATTTGACATCCTTCTATTGAGCATTCTCTTTTAAGCTCTGTAGCCCATTTTTTAATTGGCTTGTTTGGTATTTTGATGTCTAGTTTCTTGAATTCTTTATATATTTTGGAGATCACACCTCTGTCAGATATGGGTTGGTGAAAATATTTTCCCATTCTGTAGGCTGTCATTTTCTCTTATTTACTGTGTCCTTTGCCCTACAGAATCTTCTCAGTTTCAGGAGTTTCCATTTTTTAATTGTTTCTCTCATTGTCTGTGCTACTGGTGTTATATTTAGGAAGTGGTCTCCTTTGCCAATGCATTCAAGGCCACTTCCTACTTTCTCTTCTATCAGGTTCAGTGTAATCAGATTTATGTAGAGGTCTTTGATCCACTTGGACTTGAGTTTTGTGCATGGCAATAAATATGGATCTATTTGCAATCTTCTACATGTTGACATTCAGTTATACCAGCACCATTTTTTGAAGATACTTTCTTTTTTTCATTGTACAATTTCTGCTTCTTTGTCAAAACTCAGGTATTCATAGGTGTGCAGATTAATGTCAGGTTCTTCAATTAGATTCCATTGGTCCACATGTCAGTTTTTATGCCAAATACCAAGCTATTTTTATTACTATGGATTTATAGTAAGTAGAGCTTGAGGTCAGGGATGGTGATGCCTCCAGAAATTGCTTTCTTGTATATGATTGTTTTAGTTATCCTGCTTTTTTTTCTATATGAATTTGAGCATTGTTTTTTCAAAGTCTGTGAAGAATTGTGTTGGAATTTTGATGGGGATTGCATTGAATCTATAGATTGCTTTGGGTAAGGTTGTCATTTTTATTATGTTGGTTCTACCTATCCATGAGCATGGGAGATCTTTTAATTTCTCTCTATTTAATTTGATATTGGCTGTGGGTTTTCTGTAAGTTGCCTTTTTATGTTTAGGTATGTTCCTTGTATTCCCAATCTCTCCAAAACTGTAGCTAGAGGGTTTCTCAGGTCCTGCTTAGCTTCACAGGCCCTCAGCCACTTGTAAAGTAATTACTCAGAGGTATAATATTAATTACCAATTGCACAGCCTATTGAAGGCTTCTTGATATCTAGATGTTATAACTTAACCCATTTCTATTAATCTATAAGTTGCCTCATGGCCTTGGCGTTACCAGTCTGCTGGCATCTTGCTTCTCCTTGGGTGGCAGCTGGCATCTCCCTCTCCTCTCCTTTCTTTTCTGTGTATATCTGTTTGGATTTTCTGCCTGCTTCTAAACTGCCTTACCACAGGCCAATGTAGCTTTATTTACCAATGAATCAGAGCAACACATATTCACAGCATGCAGAAAGACATCCCTCAGCACAAGACTTTAATCATGAAGGGGTATTGGATATTGTTGAAGGATTTTTCAGTATCTAATGAGATGACCATGCATTTTTTTCTTTCAGTTTGTTTATGTGATAGATTACATTAACAGAACTTTAGACCAAAAGCTGTAGTGCTTGCATGGGACTGGACTGGGCTCTATGCATCAGTGAGACAGTTGTGTAGCTTGGTCTGTTTAAACAGACCTGTTAAAGGGCAGTGGAATCAGGATCCATCCCCGGTGTATAACCTGGCTTTTTGGAGCCCATTACCTATGGTAGGATACACCTTGCACAGCCTTGGTGCAGGGAGAGGGGCTTGGTCCTACCTCAACTGAATGTACCAGGCTATGTTGACTCTCCATGGGAGCCCTTATCTTTTCAGAGGAGTAAATGGTGGTGGGTTGGGGGGCAAGACTGAGGGGAAGCTGGATGAGAGATAAAATGGGGATCTGTGGTTGGTATGTAAAATGAATAAAAAAATTCTTAAAGAAAAAAACATTTAACATTCAAAATAAATAGATTTAATTCTCTCTCCTCTCTCTGTCTCTGTCTCTCTCTCTCTCTGCTTTTTTGCCAAGATAGGTAGTATTCTATAGTTCAGGTTGCCCTAAAACTCCCTATGTAGAACAGGTTGGTTTTAGACTCAGGGCATTCCAATTGCCATAGTGTCCTTAGTGCTGAGATTACAAGTATGAATCTACTTCTAGCTCATTGGCACATTTCACATGTATATGACATACTTTATTCTTATTGTACTCATGGAAATTGTAATTCATGTAATATTCATCTTTGGTAATGTTTATTCCCTGCAAAAAATTAATTACTTCATATGTAACGTCTATAAGTAAGAATGTTTTAGTAGCACATTTTGTAGGATGGGTAAAAGTTGGATTTGTGAGTTGAGGCAGTTGTGATGTAATAAAAAGAACATCAATCACAAATAAAATTGAGAATAATTATTCATCTTGTAGGGAATAATGAAGATGCACTCTGAGTAAATATTTAGACAGTGCCTGTGAGGTGATTGATTAATTATTTGTTGGATGGGAAAAAATCAATGAAAGTCCAGACTAATCAGAGATAAATTAGTTTGGGTATTTGAATTGTAGTTTTATAAATGAACCAATGGAAAAATTTTTATTGAAAAAGTAAGTATTTCTTTATGGTATTCCCCACCAAAATGAACAAGACCAGATTAAAATGTAGAGAAGGCTTGAGACCTGAGAGTGTATGGAAGGTATAAAAGAGAAAGGATTCACATTGAAGAATGAGAAAGGGCACAGTAAAAGGAAGGCAAGGCTGTGTGGTTGTTTCCCATTCATATTCAGTTTCTTGGACCAAGATCTGAGACAACACTATAGATGAAGAGCTGTGATTTTTCAAGGCACATAGCACAGAGGAAAGAACATATGGTGATGATTACAGCATCAGTGGTCTCTGAGATGGCTAGGGAAGATTTGAACTGTTTGAGGGAAATAATGTACAGGAAAACTATATCCAGAATAGATTGTTGCATGGAGTAACTGCTGGAAGGTAATGAAAACTGACTGAAGCACAGTACCTATAGCCATAAATGGTCAAGAGCAGAGCTAAATTCATTGGTGGTAAGGAGACAGGACATACTAATAGTATTAGTATAGAAAGCAAAATTTATTCTCTGTCCTCTCCAGGAAGATATTGTAGGAAAGAATTTATTAAATATTCTTCTTGATGAAGAAAAAGAAGAAATCTCTCAGAAGGTCATTCTTAATCTTCCTTCGGCAAAGTCAGGTATCTTTACATGGTTTTATTTTGTTTTAATTTATTTTTGAGGTTTTGGGTGGCAAGTAACATTCAGTCAAATACTTTCTTACTTTCTTATCCCTTAGTAATTTTTTGAAAAAAAATTAGTCACTGTAGCTGCTGATAATATATTCATTTAAGTTTATAGCTGATAATATCAAGCACTTCATTCCTACAATTTAAAAAATTCTCTCCTGTGGAGGAGTGGGGAGGAGCTCATGGGCCCTCTCTGCTGAGGAACTAGTTAGAGTTGATGGATACTGGGAGAGGTAAGTGGGTTTTCTTCAAGGACGTGGCTCCTGGCAGGCTGACCATAATCTAGTACAGTGGTTCTCAACCTTCCCAATTCTATGACACTTTAATACAGTTGCTCATGTCATAGTGACCCCTACTATAAAATTATTTTCATTGCTATTTCATAACTCTAATTTTGCTACTGTTATGAATTATATTATAAATATCTCTGTGTTTTCCGATGGTCTTAGGTGACCCCTGTGAAAGGGCCATTTGTCCCCCAAAGGAGTTGCAGCCCACAGGTTAAGAACCACTTTTCTAGTCAATGATTCACATTCAGAAGTACATGGGCAGCACAAATTGGAATTGTGTGGTTTGGTGGGCACAAATTTGGGAAGGAATTAGTAAAGATGTAGAACTGGATCTAGGAGGAGCTAAGAGTGGGATATGATATTCTCAAAGAACTAATGAAAATACTTTATTGAAAAGTCATCCCCTGCCCTGTCTTATTCTTTACCTAAACCATAATTATAGCAGTATTTCTCTAATTGGAGTAGTGCTATATAAATATCAGTGTATTATATTCTGCTAGTACACTATTCTGCAGATGGTAGCCCTGTGAGTACCAGCATTCATGGAAAGAAATTTGTGTTCTTTAAAATGTTGTCTTGAGCTGGGTGTGGTGGTGCACGCCTTTAATCCCAGTACTTAGGAGGTAGAGGCAGCTGGATCTCTGTGAGTTCGAGGCCAGCCTGGTCTACAGAGAAAGTTTCAGGACAGCCAGGGCTAGCTGGAGAAGCTCTCCCCCAACAAAAATGTTGTTTTGACTAAGGAAAACTTTCATCGTCTATACAACTTTATTTGTTTCTTGCTTTCTTTAGTTGGCAATGTTATTGAATTTTGCTGCTATGTAAGAAAAGGAAATGCAGGCCAGGATGCTCATGATACATGTCATTACAGGGACATGGACGAAGGGAGAGACACATATGAGTATGTAAAATTCATCTTGTACATGCAGGATGCTTATGGTGGTAAGCAACCCAGCCAACAATTTTTAAATGATGTTCATGAGTGGCATATTCCTAATTGTTAGCATACATGTTCTTGTATTATTGGTATTAACAAAATCTTTGATACCCCTACACTGACAATTTCTGGCTACATCTATGAGACATTAAAAAATAATAGTGAAATTTATAAATTGGGGTCATAGAGAAACATGATGGATTACATTGGTAAAGGATGGCTGTCTCCTCTTACAAAACAAAATAAAATTTAAAACCTATTAAAAAAAGTTTAATGCACTGCCAAGTTTAAATGGAACTCCATGAATACCCATACTTACAAATGAATTTTGTAGTTTGTAAATCATACCATGGATTGGATTAACTGGAGTCTAGAATTCTAACATCCTATCAAAGGCAAATATATAAAATATAGACACTAAAGTTCTGTACACTAATATGGGGAAAGAAGTTTTTTATCTCTCTAAATTTTTCAATAGATAAAAATTATACTATTTCCATATTTATGTCATGTGTATTGTGAGGCTTGGTGTACAATTTTTGAGGCTTAAGGAAGTGCAAGCTGATAAATCAACATACATTATTAAAATTAACTGCTTTGGAGCTGTAAAATATTTGACATAATCAGAGGTAAGCTGTATGTACTTTGTACCTTAGGTTTGTGCTTGTTAAAACACTTCTCATGTTTCTTGGATGAGAGTTGGTAGGATATCTGGTGATTTGTGTTTGGAATACAGGACCCTAAGGATGATAACAAAGGCAATTTGTGCAGAGAGTACCTTGACCCCAGTTTGGAGATTTTGAAGGAAAAAATTGGTTATGTGACTCAAATAAGGTGAAAGTGGTAAGGGGATAGTAGAGGCAGGAGGATTGTACAGAAATTCACTATCTGTGGTAATGCCTATTAGATTTATGCTAAATACACTAGAAAGCAGAGGGGTAGTATAATATTAACTGAAATAACCAGGCTGCTTTATAGGATGGATCTTGAAGTAAAAAGAAACAAAAATGGAGCTAAACAGATGTGGATGGCAGGTCTTGATTGATTGTAGTCAGGGGGACATATATTCCAAGATTTGAGATGAATGGAGACAATATCAGCAGATACAGGCAAGACTAGAACATTGTAGATTTGCAGTGTTGGTAGCCCATATGAGGAGCTCTAGTTCACCTGTGGACCATGTTCCTATTGTGATAGCATAGTAGTTCATTCCTTCATTCAATTTTAGAATAAATTAGTTATCTATATTGAAGACAGTAAGGAAAGATTTAGAGAGGGAAAAAACTGAAGGAAGTTGATCTGATTTAATTGCCTCATTCATTCTTCCTTTGTACTAATCCTCTGGGACCTGAATTCCATCATCTGCCATGAGAATACTGTCTTCTAAAGTGTAGGACTCAGCTCCAAGATCTACTTGCTCTTCTGAGAAAAAGAAAACAAATCTTACTTGGTTCATCCATATCCCACTAGTCTCCATCATAACACCAGGAAAGTTTTTTTTTTTGTGATTTCCTCCAGTTTTTCTCTCTGGGCCTCTAGAATATTGTTTCTATATCAGTGGACATGAGAGAACAGGGGGATAGTGGTCAGAAGAGATTTTATAGTATGATGGTATAAAATAGTGAGAACTTGAGTCAAAGTGAAATTCTTCTTCTGGATCTACTAGTGTTGGGCTAAACCACTGCATGTGTATACCTTGTTTTCATACCTGTAAACCCAGTGTCTTCCTCACACTAACATGTAGATCAGTTGTAACTTGAATTTATAATGTATGAAATAAATGTCAGGTAATTTTTAGTATACAGACACATTTACGTGCCAATTAGGGTGCTGGGAGAGGATATAGCTCTGCTCTGTACAAGGCTATAGGTTTGACTCTCAAAAATGCCAAAAGGATGCTAACAATGGAAACCAATATGCTCATTTTTATTCAGGAACATCCTGTTGAAATTCAACCTGCTGTTATAGTTGTTGAATCAGATGATGACAGTAATGTACAGCATCACAGGTAAGAGGTATCATGGTTGTAAGTAATTAAAACAAAAACAATAGAAAGGTCATCTAAAGATTTTAATGATTCTAAAGTGACCAATTTGTTGGTCTGAACCTACCTCATCATTTACTATAATTTATAGTTTTCCCACAGAATACAGATGATTGCTTTTTTATTTATAAATTTTATAATATTTAATTATCTTGAAAATTGCAGATTTTTCTTGCCTATCTATCTATCTATCTATCTATCTATCTATCTATCTGTGTGTGCATTTGTGTACACCACCACTTTCAGCTTCCAGATATGTGTATTTTAATGTATGTAAGTGATCATGTAACCAGTGGTTGTTGCATGAATTTCTAGATTGGTCAAATAATTATCCTAGAAAAAAATGACAGACAAAAAACATACAACATACATCTGAGGATGTGAGCACAATTCTTGGGACCCACATGGTGGAAAGAGAGGCCTGATTCCTGAAACTCTTCTTCAGTCCTTCACAAAAGTGACATACATGAATGAACACATGCACACACATAAAATGAATAAATATTTTTTAAACAATAGCAATATTGAAAGCAGACACTGTAGCTAGAGAGTTCTCCAGTCCTGCCTGGCCCACAGTCAGGACAAATCTCTCTCACTGGCCAGTCCCGCAGCCGCTCAGACCCAACTAAGTTAACACACAGAGACTTATATTATTTATAAACTGTATGGCTGTGGCAGGCTTCTTGCTATCTAGTTCTTATATCTTAAATTAACCCATTTTAATTAATCTATACTTTGCCACTTGGGATGACCTTTGAGATGGTTGCAAAGTTTAAAATAAAGATAATGTGCTGTTTATAATGGTGTGAAATTACAGATGTCAAGTCCAACTTTGCTAATTTTCTGTAATTTTTTTTCAGATGATGATTTCAGAACAGTAAAGTAAGAATCTTCTCACAGATTCAAGCAATCAAGGCTCTTACACATTTTAGAAATCCCAGCAAGAAATGTGCAGACTTCCCTCCTTCCTGCTGAATTAGTATTATTCACTTGCTTTTGCTTAATACTGTAAATATTGTGATAGACCTGTCTTTGAAGAAATAATCTCACTTATGTCCATGGAGTCTATTCTATTGCAGCAACATGCTTTTGTTGTTTTTTGTTGATGTTTTGAGACAGAGTCTCCATGTATAATTCACCCTGTCTTAGAAGTCACAGCAATTCTTTTACCTCCACTCCTGAGTGCTGGGACGATAGAATTTCAGGCATGTGTTTTGCTAGAAAAGTTTAATGGGGATGGGGGAGAAATGGGTTAATCCCTCAAAAATACTGCTGTTCCTTTTATGTGTTTCAATAGCAAAGTACTAATTACACAATTGTACAAAAAACTGCAACACTTGAGAAAAGGACAGGTATCCTTTTACCATGTGGATCTTATTGTAGATATTTGTATCATGGAATTTTTATGTATTGTGGTTAATCTTTTATTTTATTATTTTTTCTCAGTTCCAGATGTAGTTTTAATGTTTAAATAGGTTTTAATAACAACACTTCCATTATTTCTGTAAGTTTCAAAGCTCTATTCCAAACTATCCTTTGAAAGCAGCACAAGGGTGTGTTTGTGTGTTTGTGTTTGTTTGTGTGTGTGTGTGTGTGTGTGTGTGTGTGTGTGTGTGTGTGTGTCTATTTCTTACATTTATATGAGCAGTGATTGCTCTTAACCCACTTATCTGGATTTACCTTGTAAGTTTGTTCTGTGGAATTATATTCATTACTGTTAAACGAACCGTGGACAAATCCTTATAAGCTCTTCCAGCTGTCCTTTCTAGTCAAAAGAACATATCCAGATATCTAGCAACAAATGTTGAAATTGAGAAACTTCTGGGTTCCTTGCCATGGCTTACTGATATTTATTTGATTTTCTTCATTTGGTACCAGAAAATTGCAAATATACTATTAAGGTTCAAAAGTAATTTGGAAGTGTTTGATAGTAGAAGAGTTTAGTCAAAATTCTGAACACTGAAACTGTCAAGAAACTAGAATTTCCCGAAATGACTAAAATGGTGAATCTAAAACTAATATAATGGTTGATGGGCAATTTGCTTGTATCCGTAGCATTGTGGTGAGGTGTGCATCCTGAAGTTGCACAGAGCAGTTGGGAGGTGCCTGTTGGGTCACTCTGCCTAATACTGATGTTTACATTTTGTAATTTTTTAAATTTTGAAATAATTGTGTACTTAGAGAAAAATTTCAGTGTTCAACTCAGAAGGTAGAGGTAGAAGAATCAGGAGTTCAGGGCCATTCTTGGCTACACAATGAGTTCAAGGCCATCCTGGTATTCATGAGACCCTGTCACAAAGACTAAAATAATTTGACTTGAATGAACAGTACAGAGAAAAATGAACAAAAGAGAGAAATTTTAACCATTTTATTCTTATTCCCCCTGACGCCACACATTACATAAGCAAAGCACCACTGGGTTTCATGCCTATTCCTATTGTGAAGCCCTTTCAATCTGGCTTCTTTCACTTAGAAAGGTACAGTTAGCAACTTTCCATGTCACAAGAGGAAACAATGATACACTTCCTTTTATTGCACTTTATGAATGTACTAGAGGATTTTAGTCTATCCATCAGCAGAAGGACATCTGGGTTGCTTTCAAGGTTTTGCCAATACTGAAGAATGTTACTGCAAACATTTTCCCAAAAGTTTTGTGTGGAACTTAAATTTGCTTGGGTAAATTCCTGACTGTGAGACTACTAGGTCATATAGGAAGTATGTCAA